>NC_069072.1:106308861-106909895 GCF_025698485.1 Gossypium arboreum | reverse complement strand
GGTGGCACCACTTAGAGGACAAGGAAGTGACGCCATAGAGGAAGCAAGGGGTCCAAGGTTCAAGTCTTGGCTATTGCAATATATTTTGGTTTTTCTTTTCAATAAATCTGGAAGAAGTAGGTGCGCTTTAAAGTTTAATGTGTTGGATTTATGACACAAATGAGTTGATGGCTTAGTGGTGGTGGCGTGAGTTGGCATGTGAGAGGACTTTGGTGCGAATCCCTTAGCACGCAAAGGTCGATTATTTTGCTATGTTGGGACGGCAAGAGTTGGTATTGGTTTTAAACTCTAGTGATGGAGGGATCCCACATCGGGAAGCTAACATAAGAGTAGATGGAAAGCTGGCTTTAAATAGAGCAAACCATAAGGAGAGTAGGCATACCTTCTTGCCTGATCCCTTTCGCTTTGTGACGTGTTCGTTTGGGTTGGGCGTCAGCTAAGAGTGTTTGGAGCGCGGATTAACTACAGTCTCCTAACAGGTGTGTATTTCTCATTACTCTAGCAATGGGGCGGCTATTTCAGACGCGATGGTGAAATGGGCCATGTGGTCCCAATGGGTCCAGTAGGTCAAGTGGATAAGTTGTAGAATTACCAAAATACCCCTGTAAGGTAGAATTACCGAAATACCCCTGTAGGGTAGAATTATTGAAATACCCCTGTAGGGTAGAATTACCGAAATACCCCTATAGGATAGAATTACCGAAATACCCTTGTAGGGTAGAAATATCGAAATACCCCTGTAGGGTAAAGTTACCGAGATACCCTTGTGGGGTAAAATTACCATTTTACCCCTAGGATGTTAAATGACTATTTTGCCCCTCGTGCGTAAATGACTAACTTGTGTGATGATTGGGTTAGTTGACGTGGATTTTTGTTAGTTATCGTTAATTTGTAAGTTTAATGTGTTAGTGATCGATTGTAGGATTATCGCATGGGAGATATCGTCATCAATCGTCATCAACCAGGTGTGTAAACGACACCCTCCCTTAGACTGAATCGGTAAAGGCCAAAATACCAAAACGTTGGTATTTTGTGAACTCGCGAGCGTGCGAGTGCTCGTGAGACAGTTGTTAATGAATATGGTGCATTTGGATGATTAGAGTGCAGAGTGTGCATTTTTGTGCACAACGGTATTTTTAGGCTTAATGGGCTGAAAACGGGCAAATGGGCCAATGGCCCACTTTGGTAAAAAGACGAGGCAAGTACTTCTGATTACTTGGTAAACGTTAGAATGAGCATGAAACCTTAGCAATAGGTAATAATTACTAAAATACCCTTATGCATGCAAAATTATGATTTTATCCCTAAGGTTATTTTTTTTCTAAAAAGCATGACGTTCTGTTTCTGTATACGTATGCCATGACATATTATTTCTGTTGCATGGGACATGGGTTTATATTGATGGAGGAAGCGCTCTGGCAGCCTCGCTGCAATCTGGTGGCCTCGCGACATATATCTATTCTGGTGACTTCGTCACAATATCCGCGACCTCATTTGCAATCTGAGTGGCCTCACCACATATATCTGATACGGTGACTTGACACAATATCTGGCGACCTCATTTGCAATCAGTGGATTACCACATATATATATATCTGCTCGGTTGCCTAGCCACAATATCATGTCTGGTGACTTTGTCACAATATCCGCGACCTCGCTGCAATTTACGTGGTGTGTAGTGATTGGGTGGGTTGAGTAGTCTCCCCACATGGTGTAAGGCTGGTACGGGGGTGTTATGGATGGCTCTGGGTTGGGATTTCTGCATTCATGATATATTTGTTTTGTATCTGCTATAGGCCTATGTGTTTCATTCTGATTTCTGTACTAGGCCAAGGCCCAGATAAGTCAGACTCTGAGGTTTGATCTATTTTGGGCTATGGTTGGGTTATGTTACACACTGAGTTTAATGAACTCACCCTTTATTTTCATCTCTGCAGGAAATCCCCAACCATAGTGGGCTTGGAGCTGTGAGGGATTCGGAGTGGCCATATTATTTGCAAAGTTGGTTTTTGTAAGTTAGTTTATTTTTATTATTTTTATATTCTGATTTAATTTTGGGTTTTAATTTGTAATAAGGCCGCTATTTAAAATTCTTTTTTTTGCTATGGTTTTATTTTCTGATTATATTTATACTATGATGAAACTGCTAGTGTTAGGCTGCGCGGGTTTTCAAAATTAATGAGCGTTTTCAAGACTCAACAAGCACAACAAATCGATAGCCTAAAGATTGATAAACCGGCCTTTCATTCAACCACTGTTTTTACAAAGACCACCCCAATCACTTAAACAAGCGAATGCATACTAAGTCGTAAGTCCATGTGACACGTCAGATCTAGCTATAACGTCTGGGACGGGTTTGGGGCGTTACAACTTAGGTTTGGGGTGTTACAATCATCTCTTTCTTCTGTATGAAGAATTTGGAATTTCTTGGGGCGTGCCAGATTTTATTGACATTTCATTAAAGATTTCTCTCACATCTTGAAAATTTTAGGTCAGCTTCTTCAAAAGGACGCTCCACTCGTGTTTGATGAAGAGTGTCTTCATGCCCTCAATACCTTAAAAGAAAGATTAATCACATGACCTATCATTGTTAGCCCCAATTAGGAACAGCCATTTGTGATTATGTGTGGTGCTAGTGACTATGCGGTCGAAGCAGTATTCGATCAAAAGAAAGATAGGGTTTTCCATGCGATGCATTATGTGAGCAAAACATTGAATCCTACTCAATGCAATTATACCACTACTTAGAAGGATATGTTATTTGTTGTCTTTACATGTGAGAAATTCAAGTCCTATTTGATGGTGAACCGGGTTTATGTGCACACAAATCATTCGACATTGAAGTACATGATGAAAAAGAAAGAAACTAAATCTTAGTTGATGAGATGGGTGTTACTTTTCAAGGAAGTTGATGTATGGATTTGGATAGAAAATGTAATAGCCCAGCTTTAGCTAAATCAGAATAGTTGTTTTAGAACCAAAGATGTGAGGTCGTAAAATAATTTTAATATTATTTTTAGTGTATACAGCATGTGATTATATATGTGTAAAAGTTTCGTGAAATAATTTTAGCATTTGAATGATTAATTTGACAAAAGGACTTAATCACATAAAATGCAAAAGTAGCATGCTATAGTTAAAAGTGCCCAATTGCTATGGTTTATTAAATGTGAGGTCCTTATTATGTGATTAAACCATAGTTAGTAGATTTTGACAAAAAAAGGGCATTAAATGAATGTTTTAAATGTTTATTAACTAAGGTTAAATTTGTAAATTATGTATTAAGTTAAAATAAAAACAAGTAAAAAACATATCATCTTCTTTAATGGTGTTATTAAACCAAATTTAAAGAACAAAGGAGACCGTTTAGGGTTTGAAGCATTTGGCACTCTCATTAGCTACCAAGTAAGAGATTTTAGCTCAGTTTTTGATGATTTCTATGTTTTTTGTTATCGTTGCTGATTGCGAGGTTTCATGATAGTTTTAAATATTTATAATTACTCGTTCTTGAACTAACTATTATCGCGATGTAGGCAAGTGTACCTATCGAACAGTTGTATAGTTTTAGCAAGACCGGATTGTCGAACCCAAAGGAACTAAAAGTACTAGTAATGACTGTCTTTTTATTATCTAGCCTAAGAATAATGGGGTTTTGTTTTAATTAAATAATTATCTAAACTAAGAACGCATAGAGAAAACAATTGGGGAATTGCTTTTAGGAAAAATTGATTGACTTAAGACAATACCTAAGGAAAAATCCATCTAGACTTTACTTGTTATTCTGGCTCCAAACCGGATGATTTATTCATTCAACTTATTCCGTAGAGATCTCTAGGTTATGTTATTATCCCTATTCAAGACTAATAACGTCTAATCCCTAGATTGAATAACCGAGACTTTTCTCTAATTAACACTCTAAGGCTGCATTAATTCGATCTATGGATCCCCTTATTAGGTTTCACCCTAATCCAGCAAAATCTTGTCACCCTATTTCTAGGCGCGCAATCAACTCTGCTTAATTATGATAAATGTACTCTTAGACAGGGTCTATTCCTCCTCTGAATAAGAGGTTATCTTGAATCAGTATCCTGGGATATCAAAACAAGAATTAAGAACAAGTTAAATATTTATCATACGATTCAAAAAATAATAACAAGATTCATCTTAGGTTTCATTCCCCTTAGGTATTTAGGGGATTTAGTTCATAACTAAATAAGAAAACATCTCAGAAGAACAAAGAATACAAAACATAAAGAAAACCCAAAAATCCTGAAAGGAAATTGAGG
Organism: Gossypium arboreum; assembly: GCF_025698485.1. Lineage (NCBI taxonomy): Eukaryota > Viridiplantae > Streptophyta > Magnoliopsida > Malvales > Malvaceae > Gossypium > Gossypium arboreum. Next base: position 106,905,609 of record NC_069072.1, on the reverse strand, counting down.
AGAGATCTTTAGTCTTGATGATGAATCCGGCTTCTGAGATGGATCAATCGGCTTCCGCGGATTAATTCCTTACTCCCCCTTCTCTGTGTCCTTTTTCTACTCTTCTAGGGTGTATTTATAGTCTTTGGAATGCCTAAAAGCCCTCAAAATTGACCTTTTCTGAATTGGACTCAACTTGTGTTCCACAAGGACACGCCAGTGTTCGATTACTTCAGGCCGTGTTCAAGCCTACCAAATTGACACAGCCGTGTGGTCTGCCGGTGTGAGGAGGTCCAGGCCGTGTTGATTTCGTACTTTGGCTCATTTTCTCCATTTTTGGCTCGTTTCTCATTCCTTTCGCTCTCCTATGCTCTCCTAAGTGTAAAACATGAAATTAAAGCATTAAGAGCATCGAATTCACCAATTCTATGGAAAATCATCCATAAAATGTGTTAAACATGGGGGAAAAATATGTATAAATTACTGTTTATCAAATACCCCCACACTTAAGCATTTGCTTGTCCTCAAGCAAAATCCTCAACTCATAATCAAAATAAATTCTTCTCAACTTATAATTTCTATCAATAATATCTCAAATTAATCCGTAGGTAATCATACATTGAGAATTCAACTAAAAGAACATATAAGTTCCAAAAATTCCAAGTTGATTATTTAATCATGCAAACATAGGTGTCTCTCCGCATCTAAGTAATTACCTTTGATTCAGAATATCACAGAGTTTTACATCCTCACTAAAGATTCACTCAAATCATTCGAGGTGTTTAAGGATAATACATGAAGCAATCAATAGTCAATAATGAAAAGTAATTACCATAGGCTTGAATGAAAATCAAATCTCCACCACTATAATTTAAGATGATACATCAATCAAAAGGTCTTTAGAGGGTTGTAATGAGGCTTGGTTAGGGGGTGTGGTCACAAACTGAAAAAAAGGGTTAGAATCGAGATTGAATTGAAAAATTACCTAACTAGAAAAAGAGTTAATCATTACTTGCGTACAACAGAGCTTCTTCTCAGACTATGGAATTTAACTTTTGAAGCTTACAAACAGAAGATAACTACTAATGTGTATACATTTTTTTTTAATTAAGAACAAGTTAAATAATATAGACTAACTATTAAGAACAAAACATAGCTAGGCAATCCATTCAACTCATAAAACATAGCTAGGCAATCCATTCAACTCAAATCTTGAAAAAAATAGGGATTAATTTAGGGGATTTCAACAATAATGGGTTAAAGGTTAATATTAAGGGTAATACAAGAAATGGCTTGTTAGGCTCAAAGGGTTTACTAGGGTTAATTGTGGAGGTAGACTTTTCATGGCATGAGTGGGTTAATCCTAAGTGCCTTAATCATTTTGACATATCAAATCAAATGGTGTGGTCTTGACATGCATAATCAAGCAAGTTCTATAATAACAGTTCAATACTGACGCACTCAAAGCAATAATAAGAGTGAGCATGAAAAAATTAATTGATGCTCAAAAAGTTCAAAAATCACACAAAAATTATGGCTTTTTGATGTTTAGACTCGTGAATTCGAATTCAAAGTAATACCTAGACTTGGGGAGACAACCTATAATTTTAAATTCTTAAAAATCAACTCATCATGCTTGATTCTCCAATGTCTTAAAGTTTAAACAATCAATGCATAAATCCCTATGTATTAATTCAAGATATATCAATCAAAATCATAAACCAATTAAAATTTATCCTAAATATGATATGAGAGTTTTCCAAGAGAACAAAATGATTATTTAGGGATTTTTCTGATAATGAAATAAATACCCCACACATTTAAGATGTACATTGCCCTCAATGTACAAAGGTAGATATTAGAGTATAAAAATAAGATAGGGAGAGAAGTGAAAGTTACTGTATGATGAATTCCTCGAACTAGAGTTTTGGAGAGTGATTGGTTCGAGAGTGGAGGAGGATATTCCGGCGATCGTAGAGGTCCATTAGGCCATAAGTCCTATGCCAAAAGAATATTATATCTAGTAGTAGCTATGGTCATGGTCGAGCAGGACATGGCAGTCGTGGAGAACCTTTCTCCGTAGAGTTTTCGTTCTTATGTTATGATGAGCTTAGGAGCTCTATATAACTGTGATAAAATTAGGAACTTTTTAGGAGATATTAGGAAGAATAAGTACTCGAAAAGAAATAATAGAAACTAATAATTAAAAAATAAAATTCTAAAATCTAACAAAAATAAAAAGTAGTTTCAAGAAAAATTAAAAACATTAAATAATAAATAAATATTTCTAAACATCTTCATCGCTGGATGGTTCACGTGGTGGGACTGGCGATGAGATGTGAACGTGTTGACAAATCCGATGTAAAGTAGCATCGATTTTGTCAAATTGTTGAAAACACTGCTGCTCGAATCGGGTGAGGCGTTCAGGCATGTCAGCATTTGAAGCCACTGCATGAACTGGACGCGAGGGTGGTGGTGGCTGAGTCGGTGGGTCCTCATGCTGTGGGGGGACATCATCAGAAATGTCCTCGTAGGCCTCCTTCTCGGTAGATTGGGCAAGACGATACTGGGGAGGGTAGGTTCCTCGGTGCCTCTCGATCAACCTCATGCTAAGTATGCTCGAGATACCTTGTGGAGACATCTGGCCGATGAGAGTGAGGGATGATTCTTGGGCCGCGATATTAAGGAGCCCGAAGTGTCGTGCCAGCCTAGTCACATAGGGGCCAATGGAGATGACCCCCTTCCGATGCCACTCTGTCTGGTGCTGAATTGCAAGGGCGATGAAATAGGCAAAGTCGATGACGTGCCCTTTCGACATACACCATAAGAAGTAGACGTTGTGGCTGTTGACGGCGCTAGTGCTCTCTCGCGTCCTTGTAATCGTGTGAGCTAAAATAGCGTGTAAGTACCTCAGGTATGCTGGGAGAACTGATGCCTTGGAGTGGCTAGGATTGTACGAGGTCGTACTAGGGGCCACAATGTGCTAGCACTTCGAGGGCGAGAAATATATGTGGCGACTGAGAGCATGTAGTTCATTCTCCTCCCTAAATTCCTCCGTATATAGGCCTAGTGCAACACCAAACTTTGGGACGCTTAGCTGGCGGATTAATCCGCCTAGGCAAAACTGGATTGTGTCAGGATCATTGTACCTTTTCATTACGGTCTGGAGATGTAACGTTGAGCAGAGTTCCATCGTGAGCTCGAGGTATGTCGACTTGATAATCCCAAAGAACAGCTCCTACGGGTCGGTGGTTAAGAGAGCCCGAATCGTGTCAGCCATCTGGACTTGTTCTATGGTAGCCCAGTTGATGCAGTGGCCCGCAATTAAGGGTCGGGCCTGAAGTATTTGGAATAGTTCTTCCTGGGGCCCTCGAGGAGACTGTAGGAGAGGGTGACGGATTTTCGCAGTTAGATATAAACTTATCTACTTTCACTAGTACATCTTCAATAATACCCCTAGGGAATCTTATAGTTTTATCTGCCAATTGAATGCTCATCCTAGTTTGTTTAGGTTTCCCAAGACATAATTGCTTAATCATTTTGTAAGGCATGATGTTAATACTAGCCCCTAAATCAGCTAATGCAAGATTTATATCTAAACTACCAATTAAGCAAGGAACTGTAAAACTCCCTGGATCTTTCAATTTTTGGGGTAGCTTATTCTGTAGAATAGTTGAGTAGACTGTGTTTAGCTCCACATAAGACGCTTCATCCAACTTCCGCTTATTTACTAAAAGCTCTTTTAAAAATTCATTACATTTGGCATCTACGACAGAGCTTCAATAAATGGTAAGTTAATATGTAATTTTTTTAAAAGTTCAAGAATTTACCGAATTGTTTGTCTGAGCGATCTTTCCTTGTTGCGTTAGGATATTAGACATGAGGTTTATATTCTTCATTCACAATTTTGTTATGACTTACCTAACTTTTACCTTTGCTCACCACAGTTTATTGCATCAATTCTGGCTCAGGCGCAACGAATCCTTCCTTATCTTGAGTACTAATTGCGTTGAGGTGTTCCCTTGGGTTAGGTTCAGTATTGCTTGGTAAGCTACCTTGTGGCCGTTCAGAGATTAGTTTGGATAGCTGGCCTATCTGAGTTTCAAGTCCTTGGATCGATGCTTGTTGATTTTTAAGTGTCGTCTTGGTATTTTGGAAACGGGTTTCTGACATCGAGATGAATTTAGAGAGCATCTCCTCAAGGTTCCGTTTCTTCTCTTGTTGATAAGGTGGCTGTTGAAAACCCTGAGGATTTTGTGGCTTTTGATTCCCTTGACCACCCCAGGAGAAATTTGGGTGGTTCTTCCAACCTGTTTTATAAGTATTACTGTATGGGTTATTTTGAGATCGAAAGTTGTTGTTACCCATATAGTTGTAGGATTGAAGGATTGATATTCTGTATGCACACCTCCTCCACTTGAGTCACACCTCATTATTGAATGTACCTGCGTAGAACCAAGTAAACCATCAATCTTTTTATTGAGAAGTTCTACCTGATTTAACAGCATAGTAACTGAGTCGACGTTATAAATGCCAGCTATTTTTGTTGGCTTAGTCCTCATAACTTGCCACTGATAGTTATTCAGTGACATTTCTTCAATGAATTCATAAGCCTCTTCAGGTGTTTTGTTGTTGATGGTTCCGCCAGTAGCTGCATCAACCATTTGCCGAGTCGAAGGATTCAAACCATTGTGGAATGTTTGTACTTGAAGCCAAAGCGGTAACCCATGGTGAGGGCACCTTCTTAGTAAGTCCTTGTATCTCTCTCATGCATCGTAAAGTGTTTCTAAATCCATCTTCACAAAAGAAGAGATATCATTACATAATTTAGCTATTTTAGGCGGCAGAAAATATTTTAGTAAAAATTTTTCGGTCATTTGTTCACAAGTAGTGATAGACCCTCGTGGTAATGAGTTCAACCGCTGTTTAGCTTTGTTTCTCAGTGAAAAAGGAAATAACCGAATACGAATGGCATCATCAGAAACACCATTGATTTTAAATGTATTGCAAAATTCTAGAAAGTTTGCTAAGTGAGCGTTGGGATCTTCATCCTGCAAACCATCAAACTGAACAAACTACTGTATCATTTGAATTGTGTTAGGTTTCAGTTCAAAAGTATTTGCAGCTACAGCCAGTCTAACTATGCTAGATTCAGTTCCTATTAGAGAAGGTTTAGCATAATCATACATAGTACATGGAGCAGGATTTTGATTAGCCGCAATTGCAGGAGGTAGCTAATTTCCTTGGTTTTCAGCCATCTCTTCGGTTGCAGGTTGAGTATCGTCTTCTTGTTCATTCTCTGTGTATCTTAAGCTTTGCCTTATTTCTCTTTGGTTTCTATGAACTGTGCGATCGATTTCTTCTTCAAAAAGTAATGCTCTTGACCGGTTTCTTCTAGTCATAAACTAGGAAAACCTGCCAAGAGAAAGAAAAAGTAAATTAATTAGTAATAAAAATAATAAAATTAAATTAAATTGCAAGAAAATTAAATGGCTAAAGTAATAAAAATTTAGCGTTCCTAATATTTTAGTTTCCTGGCAACGGCGTCAAAAAAACTTGATCGCGAGGTTTCATGATAGCTTTTAAATATTTATAATTACTCGTTCTTGAACTAACTACTATCGTGATGTAGGCAAGTGTACCTATCGAACAGTTGTATAGTTTTAGCAAGACCGGATTGTATTAACCCAAAGGAACTAAAAGTACTAGTAATGACTGTCTTTTTATTATCTAGCCTAAGAATAATGGGGTTTTGTTTTAATTGAATAATTACCTAAACTAAGAACGCATAGAGAAAACAATTGGGGAATTGCTTTCGGGAAAAATCGATTGACTTAAGACAATACCTAAGGAAAAATCCACCTAGACTTTACTTGTTATTCTGGCTCCAAACCGGACGATTTATTCATTCAACTTATTCTGTAGAGATCCCTAGGTTATGTTATTATCCCTATCCAAGACTAATAACGTCTAATACCTAGATTGAATAACCGAGACTTTTCTCTAATCAACACTCTAGGGCTACATTAATTCGATCTATGGATCCCCTTATAAGGTTTCACCCTAATCTAGCAAAATCTTGTCACCCTATTTCTAGGCGCGCAATCAACTCTGCTTAATTATGATAAATGTACTCTTAGACAGGGTCTATTCCTCCTCTGAATAAGAGGTTATCTTGAATCAATATCCTGGGATATCAAAACAAGAATTAAGAACACATAATTAAGAACAAGTTAAATATTTATCATACGATTCAGAAAATAATAACAAGATTCGTCTTAGGTTTCATTCCCCTTAGGTATTTAGGGGATTTAGTTCATAACTAAATAAGAAAACATCTCAGAAGAATAAAGAATACAAAACATAAAGAAAACCCAAAACTCCTGAAGGGAAATTGAGGAGAGATCTTCAGTTTTGATGATGAATCCAGCTTCTGAGATGGATCAATCGGCTTCCTTGGAGTAATTGCTTACTCCCCATTCTCCGTGTCCTTTTTCTCCTCTTCTAGGGTGTATTTATAGGCTTTGGAATGCCTAAAAGCCCTCAAAATTGGCCTTTTCCGAATTGGACTAAACTTGGGTTTGGCAGGGACATGCCCGTGGCACACCCCGTGTTCGATTACTTCAGGCCATGTTGGAGCCTGCCAAATTGACACGGCCATGTGGTCTACCCATGTGAGGAGGTCCAGGCTGTGTTGATTTCGTACTTTGGCCCATTTTCTCCATTTTTGGCCCGTTTCTCGTTCCTTTCACCCTCCTATGCTCTCCTAAGTGTAAAACATGAAATTAAAGCATTAGGAGCTTCGAATTCACGAATTCTATTGGAAAATCATCCATAAAATGCGTTAAACATGGGGGAAAAATATGTATAAATTACTGTTTATCAGTTTCCTTGAATACTAGCTAGTCCATTCCTCAATTTTTGAAAGTGTTGATGATTTTAAAAGTTTCCATTAATGAATTCATATGTTTTTGGATGTTTGATGATGAAATATGAAAGCTTGGTGTTTGATATACATGTTTTGTAAAGTGATTTTTGAGTAAAAATGCATATTAGGGATTATGTAACACCCCTTACTCGTACTCGAAGCCAGGATAGGATACAAGGCATTACCAGACTTAAACATACACAATCTCATAAAATTGGGCCATAAAATTTTATTCAATTTAAAAACATTCAAACACAAGCATATTGTCCCTTATACGAGCCTACGAGGCCTAAAACCTATTTTGGGGGTGGTTAGGGACTAAACCGAAAACTTTAGAAAAGTTGGGAAATTTTCTTTAATACAAAGCCACACGCCCATATGAGACAGGGGGCACGCTTGTTGGCTATCGAAATGCCCGTGTCCTCTAGCCGTGTAACTCTCTGATTATGACGTCAGCACCAATTTAGGCTCACATGGCTGTATCACATGCCTGTGTGGCTAGACCGTGTGGTCAATTAAAAATAAATTTTTTTTTCACAAAATGGTGCAGACTTCACACAACCAGAGCACACGCCCATGTGGGTAGGCCGTGTATCTCACACGGCTAAGACACATGCCTGTGTCTTTGTAGCACCCTACACCCGTGCCCTATGCTGGTTCAGAATATGAGGCATTACCTAACTTAAACTTATGCATATAGATATTTTCATAACACCAAAACATGGTCAAATTAAAAATTTTTAAATTTTATTTATAAACTCCTTAATAAGAGCCTACTAAGCCAAAAAAATCCATTGGAACCCATTCGGAAACAATCCAAGTCCTTTTAAGAACTCTGAAAATAACTCTTAACACAGGGGCACACGCCCGTGTGACATTTCAACATGGTCATGCTATTCGCCCGTATGGCTCACATGGCCTAAGTAATACAGGGACACGTCCCTGTCCTAGACCCGTGTGGAATTAATTCTAAATGTACACCTACATGGGTTTTCACACGGCCTGGAACACGACCGTGTCCTTCACACAGCCATGACACGCTTGTGTCCTAACCTGTGTGCAAAAACTTGGACATTCTATTTCTGACGTCAGCAATCCTTAAGAGCCACACGGCCAAGGCACACGCCCGTGTGCTAGGCTGTGCCCTTCACATGGCTAAGACACACGGCCATGTCTTTGCCCGTGTTTTACTACCATGCATACTGACTTACAATTATTACATCCAGGGGACACACAACCATATCACAAGCCTATGTGGTAAACCGTGTGTCACACACAGCCTAGACACACGCCTGTGTGCCTACCTGTGTGGACAAATAAGGCTATTTACCAAGCCTTTTTGTCACCCTTACTTATGTAACCTACCCAAAAATCACTCTATACTAACATAGCCAAAATAACCACAATGGACAACATTTCATTTATGCAATTCACTTATCCAAGAAAATATCATCTTCTATTTATAAATCAAAATGAGTATTGACCATCATCCATGACCTTATACAAAATGAGTATCATATTCATCATATGAGCCAACACATTATGGCTAATTAACAGTAGACTAAACAAAGATTCGAGTCCATATGCCAAAAAGTAAAACAATGAAACTAGCTATATGAAGGTCTTGAGTGATAGTGTGATCGAGCTTTTGATGTCACTGGATCTCCGATGTTAGCTTGGCGGCACTATAAGGAAAGAAAAGAAAGGAGGGTGAGCGCGGGAGCTTAGTAAGTACATGTATTCAAATAAAGTGTAATTATAAGAAAATGATATTCATCCAACGGTAGCTTGTCATGCTTAAAAGATATAAATCACTTAACATCTCTATCTTACTCTTCTTTTCATTTATGTATACTTAATACACCTAGTTCTTTACTCAGGTCCTAACCATGTGTTTGGTATACATACATCATCAAAGTATTCACCAACTAAACTTCGGGTTACCCATTGAACTCTCGAAATACATATGGATACGCGAGGAATTTGTGTCTAAATGCCATATAAGGAATCAGGTCTACCTCGTGCTATGAAATGCTCACATTTGAGCTATTCATGGGCCTTTTTATCAAGTCAAGACCCGGACCCCATACTTATCATGTAACGTATGCTTATTGAGCCACTTACGGGTTTGTACACAAAGTCAGTACCTAGACCCACGTTACCTATAGCATTTATCTCATGAACTCAGACTCAACTCAAGAGTTCAAACCACATAATTTTCATAACATGCCCCTTTGTATCCTATGCTATGTCTAAGGTTCAACGGGCTTCATATCTAATTGAATAGCATCGCATTTGCTCACATTGTAATTTACTTGCATAACATGTCATTTAAACATTCATGGCAACAATTAGAATTTAGATACATAACAACAATAAGCTAACTACACATGTATATTATTAAAATATACCAAAGTAAGCTTCAATAACACATTATTTACATATGTACTTACCTCGATACAAAATGATGAAGATGAGCTTAACCCTCGTAAACTTTGTTCTTACCCCAATCAAGACCGGAATCACGTTTCTCTTGATTTGTAAGAGATGTTAATGGCTGATATTTTGAGCTCTCAAAACCCCCCTTTTGATGATGAAAATCTGTTGAAGTAGAAGAAATAAAAAGATAAAGCCTTTATTTTATTTTATTTTATTTAAAACTAGTCAAAATTGGTGACCAAAACACCACCTAATTTTAACTTTCCCATCAATTTGTCCCCCCATGGCCGGCCACCCTTTTCTCTAAGGGTCTAATTGCTCTTTAAGGCCCCCAATTTAGGTTTTTTAGCTAATTGTCACTCTTATCTAACAAAATAGGACTTTTGCACTTTAAGCGATTTAGTCTTTTTTCACAATTAGGCAAGCAATCGCTAAAATTAATTCACCAAAATTTTCATGTACTTATCTAATCATGCTACAATACATAAAATGATATTTAAAATAATTTCCTCAACCTCAATTTAGTGGTTCTAAAATCACTATTCTGACTAGCCCCAAAATCGGGCTGTTACAATTCTCCCCCTTTTTAGGGATTTTCGTCCTCGAAAATGTTACCGGTAAAAAAGTTTGGGTATTGGCTTTTCATGATCTCTTCGGGCTCCCATGTGGTCTCTTCAACCCAATGTTGCTGCCATAATACTTTCACAAGGGGAACACTCTTATTTCTTAGTTGCTTAACCTCTCGGGCTAGGATCTTAATAGGTTCCTCACCATAGGACATATCCAGATGAATCTCAACCTCCGTTGGCGCAATCACATGCGAAGGGTCTGATCTATATTGACATAGCATGGACACATGAAACACGTCGTGAATCTTTTCCAATTCTGGTGGTAAGGTCAATCGATAAGCAACCAGTGCTACTCTCTCGGTAACTTCATAAGGTCCTATGAAACGAGGACTCAACTTGCCTCTTTTACCAAATCTGAGAACTTTTCTTCATGGGGATACTTTCAAAAACACTCGATCGCAAACTTGAAATTCGATCTCTTTCCGTTTTAAATCTGCATAGGATTTCTGCCTATCTGAGGTGGCCTTCAAATAGTTGCGAATCACTTTAACTTTCTCTTCAATCTCCTTGACTTGATCAACCCCGTGAATTTGACTCTCTCTGAGCTCGGTCCAATATAATGGCATTCGACACTTTTGCCCATATAAAGCCTCATAAGGCACCATCTTCAAACTCGACTGATAGCTATTATTGTAGGTGAATTCATCCAATGATAAGTACCTTTCCCAACTACCGTGAAATTCAAGAACACAACACCGTAACATGTCTTCTAAAATCTGAATCACTCTTTCTGACCGACTGTCGTTTTGTGGGTGAAATGTCGTACTGAAACTCGACTTTGTTCCCAATGCCTTTTGTAACTTTTTCCAAAACCTTGAGGTAAATCTCAGATCCTTATCCGAAATAATTGAAAAGGGCACCCTGTGTAGTCTCACAATTTCAGAAACGTACAAGTCAGCCAATCTCTCAAAGGAGTAGTTGGTACGCACTGGTATAAGATGTGCCGACTTTATTAGCCTATCCGCAATAACCCAAATAGCATCCTTTTTCTTCGGAGTTACCAGGAAACCCGTCACAAAATCCATAGTAATTCGATCCCACTTACACTTGGGGACCATGATAGGTTGAAGTAGACCAGAAGGTACTTGGTGTTCAGCCTTTACTTGCTGACACACAAGACACTTGGATACAAACTCTGAAATGTCTCTTTTCATTCCCGGCCACCAATACATTTTCTTCAAATCATTATACATTTTCGTACTCCCGGGGGGTACTGATAAACAACCACTATGTGCCTCATCTAATATCATTCGAATCAATTCAGTGTCTTTAGGAACACAAATCCTATCCCAGAATCTCAAGTAACCGTCAGAATCGATTCGAAAATCTGATTCAACATTCTATTTGCACAGGGTTTTCTTGGATAGTAATTCTCTATCACTCCTCTAAGCCTCAAAAATTTCTTGAAGAGATATCGGTCTAGCTTTTAGCTCTGCTAGAACTGAACCATTCTCTGACAAGGCAAATCGGGCATTCATTGCTCTCAAAGTAAATAATGATTTTCTACTTAATGCATCGGCGACCACGTTTGCTTTTCCCGGATGGTAATCTATAATCAACTCATAATCTTTTAATAGTTCCAACCATCTACATTGCCTTAGAATTAAATCTTTTTGGGTCATCAAATACTTAAGACTTTTATGATCAGAGTATACATGGCATATCTCTCCGAATAAATAATGTTGCCAGATCTTCAGAGAAAATACTATAGCGGCCAACTCTAGGTCATGTGTCGGATAGTTCTTCTCATGAAGCTTCAATTGTCTCGAGTCATAAGCCACAACTTTGCCCTATTGTATAAGTACACATCCCAACCATTCAAAGAAGCACTACTATAAATCATGAACTCTTTTCCTGATTCAGGTTGTACTAGTACGGGAGCCTCAGTCAACAATATCTTCAACTTATTGAAACTCTGCTGCCACTTATTCGACCATTCAAACTTAACTTCTTTTTGAAGCAACCTTGTCAGAGGAGTCTCAATCATAGAAAAGTCCTTTGCAAATCGCCTATAATAACCGGCCAACCCTAAAAAGCTCCTAACTTCAGTCACATTCTTTGGTGGTTTCCATTCAACAATAGTAGAAACTTTGTTGCGATCAATACAAATACCATCACTCGAAACAATATGGCCCAAAAAGCTGACTTCTCTAAGCCAAAACTCACTTTTACTAAATTTGGCATACAACTAATTGTCCCTCAGAGTCTGCAAAATGGTTCTCAAGTGTTCGGCATGTTCTACCCTGCCTATAGAGTATATCAGGATGTCATCGATGAATACAACTACAAACTTATCTAGATATGACCGAAATACTCTATTCATTAAATCCCTAAACACGGTGGGAACATTTGTTAAGCCGAAAGGCATGACGAGAAACTCATAGTGGCCATACCGCATCCTAAAAGCAGTTTTAGGCACATTTGCTTCTTTAACTCATAGTTGATAGTAGCTAGATCTCAAGTCTATCTTAGAAAACTATGCTGCTCCCTTTAGTTGGTCAAACAAGTCGTCAATTCGTAGCAATGAGTATTTTTTCTTGATTGTCCTCTTATTTAACTGCTAAAAATCTATGCACAACCTCATAGATACATCTTTCCTTTTCACAAATAACACTGGAGCACCCTATGGTGAAAAGCTTGGTCTCACGAAACCATTGTCGGTCAATTCTTGCAACTATGGCTTTAGTTCTTTCAGCTCAGTCGGGGCCATCCGATACAGAGCAATTGAAATAAGCGTGGTCCCTGGCATTAGCTCTATACCAAATTCAACCTCTCTATTAGGGGCTAACCTAGGCAATTCTTTCGGGAATACATCCACATATTCACTTACAACTGGTACTGACTCAACCTTTAACTCTGACTCCTTAGTATTCATTACAAAAGCCAAATAAGCTTCACATCCTTTCCTCAAATACTTCTGGGCAGACATGGAGGATATCACCATAGGCAAGTCCCTGGCTCACCTGATTCAACCCAAAGGATTTCATCATTTTCACATTTTAATTAATAGCCTTTTGTCTACAATTTACTACAACATCATCGAATGTCAACCAGTCCATACCTAATATGACATCAAACTCATCGAATGGTAACAGCATTAAGTCGGTAGAAAAATAATGAACTTTAACTACTAAAAGACCTTTTTTTACATAATTTATCGACTATCACATGTTTGCCTAATGGGTTTGACACTTTAATCATAAATTCCATAGACTCAACAGGCATAGTCGTGCTAGACACCAACTTCATGCACACATACGAATGAGTAGAACCAGGGTCAATCAAAGTAATAACAGTATTATCATAGAGAGAGAATGTACCGGTTATCACATCAGGAGAGGACACATTTTCATGTGCACGTATGGCATAGGTTCTAGCCGGAGCTCTAGCTTCAGACCTTACAGTGGTGTCTCTCGTCACATTCTTACTACTAGCCCCAACTCCAACATTCTTCTGAGGTATTCCTTTAAAATTGGTGCCATTTGGCCTTATACTCTAAAATTTCTCTTTGTTAGTCATTTCGGGGAAATCTTTAATAAAGTGGCCTTGAGAACCGCATCAAAAACAGGATCCATCTTTCATTCTACACTTGCTGAAATGATTTTGACCACAATGCTAGCATTCTGGTTTGGAAAATCTAACATTTCGCACGCTAGCCACTGATGTAGCCCGAGACTTAAAATCTGAATCTTGTTTCCTACGAACTCGGTACGAATGTCCAGCTGATGCATGAAAACGAGAGTAGGCGTCTCTGGATTTCTTAAACTGTGATGGAAATGACTTGCTCGCATGTCTCTTACTTACATCTCTAGTTTCTGCTTCGGTTTTCTTCTTTTCCTTGATTAATTCCTCAGCTTTATGGGCCCAATCAATGAGTACTACGAACTCTTTCAACTCAAGGACACCCACTGACAGTCTAATGTCCTCATTAAGTCCGTTTTCAAACCTTCTATACATCTTGGCCTCGGAGGATACACACTCCCGAGCGTACTTACTAAGTCAGACAAACTCTCTTTCATATTCAGTGACCGTCATGCGGCCTTGTTCCAAGTCAAGGAATTCCATACGGTTTTGATCTATAAATCTTTTATTGATGTATTTCTTCTAGAATTCCTCTTGGAAGAATTCCCATGTGACCTTTTCCTGAAGCACCATTAAAACTAACATCTTCCACCAGTAGTATGTAGAGTCCCTCAACAATGATATGGCACACTTCAAGCATTCTTCGGAAGTGCAAGATAATTCATCGAATACCCTGATGGTATTCTCAAGCCAGAATTCTGCCCTTTCAGGGTCATCATCTTTATTAGCACAAAACTCCTCAGCTCCATGCTTCCGGATCTTATCTACTGGAGGTCTATTCCACCTCTCAAGGTCCATACCCTGGGGTGCTATGGGGACAGGTTGAGGGATAGGTGGGGGTGGAAGGGGTTGAACATTCGGGTTCGCTCGGACAAACTCCGTGTACCACTCATTCATCATGTGGAGAAAGGCCTCTCGAGCCCCTTCTCCTCCTCACTAACTAACCGTGTGAGGTCGATTACCGGATGGCACCGCCCCTTCGCCAGGGGCTAGCATATTACTTTCTACGTCATCTGCCATAGTTCGATCGGGATCCATTACTATATGAAAACACAATTTAAAAGATCAGAAGTCGTCACACTATCTCAATTTATTTATGGCATGTATAGCTAGACTTGTACACATGCTATGTTAGTTTGAGAACCGACAAAACCGTAGCTCTGATACCACTAAATGTAACACCCACACCCACGCCCCACCCCGGGTCAGAATATGAGGCATTACCTAACTTAAACTTATGCATATAGACATTTTTATAACACCAAAACATGGTCAAGTTAAAAATTTTTCAATTTTATTTATGAACTTCTTAATAAAAGCCTACTAAGCCAAAACGCCAATGTGGGAAGGGCAACACGCCCGTGTAACATTTCAACTATTGGCCCGTATAGCTCACATGGCCTTAAGCAATATAGGGACACGCCCATGTCCTATACCCGTCTGGAATTAATTCTAAATGCACACCTACAAGGGTTTTTACACGGCCTGGAACACGCTAGTGTCTCTGGCCCGTGTCCTTCACACGACCATGACACGCCCGTGTCCTAGCCCGTGTGCAAAAACTCAGACATTGTATTTCTGACATCAGCAATCCTTAAGGGCCACACGGCCAAGGCACACGCCCGTGTGCTAGGACGTGCCCTTCACACGGTTGAGGCAAATGGCCGTGTCTCTGCCCGTGTTTTTACTACCATGCATACTGACTTAAAATTATTACGTGCAGGAGACACATGATCACATCACACGCCCATGTGGTGAACAGTGTGTCACACACGGCCTAGACACACACCCGTGTGCCTACCCATGTGGACAAAATAAGGCTATTTGCCAAGCCTTTTTGTAATATCCTGAATTAGGGCCTAATCAGAATAGTGGTTTCTTGACCACAAATCTGAGGTATAAAAATTTATTTTATTATCATTTAAGGTCTACGACATGATTGCATGATTGTGTGAAAATTTCGTTTAGAAATTTCATCGATAGAGGGTCCAATTTGATATTTAGGACTAAATTGCAAAAGTTGTAAAATGTGTGTTCTAGTTCACAAAGGTATTAAGTACTTGTGAGTAATGGGTTTTTAAAGTGGAGGTCCTTGTATAGTAATTAGACCATTGTACTAGTTTGGACAAAAATACCTAAAGGAAGATAAAACACCTTAGTTTTTAATTAAGGGTATTTTGGTCATTTAGTTATTAAAATGAATTAAAAACAAAATTAAAAGCCAATTTTTGTCCATCTTCTTCATTAGGCCGAAATTTCAAGGGTTCTCCATAGCTAGGGTTTGTTTCAAGCTTCCAAGCTCCATAGTAAGTGATTCCAAGCCTCGTTTTTAATGTTCTTTACGTTTTTAAAATCCTGGTAGCTCGATTTAGCTTATGCTAACAATAAGTTAACCAAGGATTCATATTTGGAAAAATACCCATAGGTGAAATTTGTGTATTTTTGTGTTTTATGATAGAATATGAGGTTTTAAATTATGTTAGACAACTTGTGCTACTCGGTTTTAAGTGAAAACGAGTAAAAGGGCTTAATCAGTAAAAATACCTAATAGTCATAAGTACATGTTAGCGTGTGAATTTGATGTTTCCATAGAAGGGAAAAATGATCAGCATGTCATAAAACATAACAAAATAGGATGAGGTTTAATTTACGAGCCTTGGGGCAAAAGTGCAAATATGTGAAAGTTTAGGGATAAAATGGTAATTTTGCCAAAGTTCGTACTAAGGGATGTTATGATGAATGTATGTATTAAATAAAATTAATTTGGCATTATAGATCAAGAAAAACAAGATTCAAGTCGCGATCGAGGGAAAACAAAGTTTACGAGGAATAGGCTCGATTGCTAATATTTTGTATCGAGGTAAGTTCATGTGTAAATAAGGTAACATAATTTGTATTTTAAGTGATTTAATGTTATTTATATGACATTATACTTATTATTATGAAATATTATGTTTTGTAAATTATTATTTGGTGATATGCAAATTATGTGAACAACTTGATAAGTATGAGATGTTAGCAAGTATCAATTTCTATATTTCGAAGAAGGCGATCGAAATGTGTAATTGAAAAGAATCCCGTTTGAACCTTGGGAATAGATTAGGGTACAAGTGACATGTAACGCCCTCACGCCCGAGACCGTCGCCAGAGTCAAGCTTGAGGTGTTACTAAACTTAATTCATCAATTTAACAGCTCAAACAATTTATTTTTAAAACTTCCAGACAAGCTGGTAATCTGCGTTATAGTTACTTAAAAATTCATATCTCGAGTTCTGAAACTCAAAATCTAATTCCGTAAATTTTTCCTGAAAATAGACTCATATATATATCTACTAATTTTTTTCTAGAATTTTTGGGGTGGCCAATTAGTACAGTTTATTAGTTAAAGGCTCCCCTGTTTCAGGGTTTGACTACTCTGACTTCTGCGTATTACGAATCAGATATCTCCCTGTACAGCGTTTAAATAACTATGCCATTTGTTTCTTGTAAAACTAACTCAATAAGGATTTCATACATGTAAAATAAAACTCCTAATTGTTTTTTTACAATTTATAGTGAATTTTTAAAGTCAAAACAGGGGATACAGAGATCACTCTGACCCTGTTCCACCAAAACTTAAATATTTCACAAAATATAACTCATATACCTATTTTGTTTCTTTCATATGAAAATAGACTCATCAAAATTCGATTACATAACTTATTCATCATTTAATTCCATTTCTACTATTTTTAGTGATTTTTGAAATTCACGTCACTACTGCTGTCTGAATCTATTTTATGGTAAATTTTATCTATTTCATGGTTTCCATGGAATAGCTAGCAATTTGACATACATAACTCCAAATATGATCATGATTAGCCACTCCAATGGCTAATCATTATCAAGCATTTCCATACCACTCAATAACCATATCATAAGACCATATATACAAAATGATTATAATGCTATACATGCCATACCCAAAATATACAAGCCATTATGCCAAGATGGTATACGGATAGTGTGAGCGAGCCTCCGACCGTTCTCGATTTCCGAGCTGACTTGTCAAAACTACAAGGAATGAAAATGAGGGAGTAAGCATAAATGCTTAGTAAGTTCACATGCAAATAGCAAGTAACATAACCATATAAGCAAACATAAAACATCATTTGCATAATCATCACCAAGACATTCATATCATAATTTCATTTATCATCTTACCATATTGTTGTTATATTGAGTTTTCAACCCGAGGGTTAAGTACATACCTGTTCAAAGTATCCATTTCACAAAACTTACCAAAATGTCCCTTTCATCTCGAGTATTCCTCCATTTGAGTAGAACTTTACCCGTTGAACACATTGGAATACAATTCGGATACATGGAAAGTTTGCACATAAGTGCCACATATGTAGCCAAGCTACCATGTAACCCGCCCATAAGCGAACTCGGACTCAACTCAACGAGCTTGGGCGTTCGCATCCATAAGTGAACTCGTACTCAACTCAACGAGTTCGGACATTCACATCCATAAATGAACTCGGACTCAACTCAACGAGTTCGGATGCCCAAATATCACA
Source organism: Gossypium arboreum (assembly GCF_025698485.1). Taxonomy (NCBI): domain Eukaryota; kingdom Viridiplantae; phylum Streptophyta; class Magnoliopsida; order Malvales; family Malvaceae; genus Gossypium; species Gossypium arboreum. The sequence continues at coordinate 106,887,490 of NC_069072.1, read as the reverse complement.
GTGACATGTCACTTGTATCCTAATCCATTCCTAAGGTTCAACGGGACCTTTTTCCCAATCATGTATCTCAACCATCTTCTACAGAATGCCGATACCGATACTCGGTAGTATTTCACATTTTCCAAGTATATCACATAATTTTACATATTATCAAACAATTATCACAAATATAATATATCATAATAATTATCATATCATTTAAATAACATTAAAACATTTAAAATAGTAATTATGTCACCAACATTTACATGTGAACTTACCTCGTATGTGAAAATGGCTACTTTTACCATTTCCTCCACAACTTGGTATTTTCCCCATTTTAGCCCGAATTTTAGTTTTCCTTGCTAATCGAGCTTGGAAGCTTGAAAAACCCTAGACATGGTTTCTCCTTGCTATATTCGGCCATGGGGTTGAAGATGGACACATTTGGGTTTTAAAATTTGTCTTTTAATTCATTTTACCCCTAAATGAACAAAATGCCCTTTTTACTAAACTTTAAATTTTTACCCTTCCAAGGCCATTTTTGTCCAGATTTTTTTAGAAATTGGTCAAATTACTCTTTAAGGACCTCTAATTAATAATCTAATTCAATTTTATGCAAAAATGCTTCTAGAACACAAGTTTTTCAATTTATTCAATTTAGTCCCTAACTTCAAATTAAGCACTTTATGCATAGAATTTCTTCACGAAATTTTCACACAATCATGCAATCATATCATAGACCTCAAAATAATTATAAAATAATTATTTCTATCTCGGATTTATGGCCTCGAAACCACCATTCTGACTAGGCCCAAAATCAGGATATTACAACTCTCCCCCCCTTTAGGGATTTTCGTCCCCGAAAATCTTACCGGAAAAGTGGTCTTCAGTTAGATTCCTCAATTTCATATTCAATGCTGAAGAAATTTCACTCAGGCGGTGCCTCCAATATATCTCTTTAATTTCTCATATATTCTGAAAGCTTACGGACTCATCTCTTAATTGTTCTTAAATTTTCAACCCTTCTCAGTTTCCCATGATATCATGATATAAAACCCGGATCTCAACTTGATTTAATAGAGACCAGAATTCTAAGAAATCCAACAATCAAAGAGACTTGAAATTCCATGAATCTGATGAGAAGGAATTCATTCAATACCGATATGATTTATAGATCTCACCAAACATTTAACAATAGGATACATCACATTTTCCTCTTTTCGCCATGGAAATAATTCTGATATGGCCTCAAGAATAATCCTTCTCATTTCCATCCCAATATCAACACTGACAAGGATAATTTTGATAGATTCTAATGCTCGACTTTAACCCCTTTAACAACTCAGATTTTATGTAACATCGAATGCTTTAAACTATCACATTACCTCACTGTCTTGAAACACATCACAATTCATACAACAGTACATTACTGAAAGTTAGGAAGTCTTTTCTTAATGTAGACTAGTCTAGTTCAGACGCTTCGGTTACCAATATTCTCATCTATTCGAACTTTGTCAACATGTAACAAAATTTTCAGCTTCAACAAAACGAAAACCTTATCATTCGTAGTGACTTTAACTAATATCAAACTCTTTCTAATAAATATACACTTCTCGCTCAGACTATTTACTCTTTTATCCGTACAAAATGAAATTCTATTATTAGACTTGGGAAAAATAATCCTGACATAATTGTCACATGAAATCTTTCAAATAAATAATTCACCATACCGACTGAGACTCGCGCTTTTATCAGTTTTGCCTTTACTGATGTCAAATCCTTACACAGAAATTAGAAAAATCCCAATACTAAAATCACCACATCACCCAAATCAAATCAGAAGTATAGTCATACTTGACATGATTATCACGAGCTGAAGAATGCACTCTGAACTTGAGTCATAATTGACAAATTACGGAATAAAGATAACAAGAAAACCGAATAAAGAAATTCAAGATAGAAAAACCCAGAATAAAGAAATCCAGAATAAAAAGATCCAGGATAAAGAAACCCAAGATACGATACTATGTCGGAGAATCGAAAACCAAACTCATAGAGAAAATACAGAATACCCCAATAATTCTTCAAGAAAGAAAGTCCAAAAGAAAACATCATTTAATCCCACTGGAATCAAATATAACAAGAACAATATATCTTCACATACATATATATCAGATGAAGCATCAAGCAGAAGAAACAGAATCATAATATCATATGTATTTTCTAATCAATTCTTATCAGACGAAATGAAATAGAATACCCGATGAAATAGAGCAATATAAATTATAAACCAGTCAGACTACCAATGCTTTCATCCAACACCATAATTAGAAGACATTCCCATATAACAAAAAATTCTTCAGAAGATTAATAGCCATATAAATATTTCTGAGAACGGGTAAACACATAGAACATCTCAAAAGAGACTGCTAAATCTGTCCAGTCATAACTGTCACACTCAGATGGTTCACATTTCAAATATCATTTCCCCAACTAGTTCTGCCATCACAAATTTCATATTAAACCATTCACTAAAGAAGGCCAGTTCTAAATAATTTTCGATTTACACTTATTTCGACCTTGCACCTGAGTAATTCGATTTACCAAAGAGAATTCCTTCTCTAACTGGGACAATGCATAACTCCAATAGTCTTTGCACATAAGTGCCACATATGTAGCCAAGCTACCATGTAACCCGCTCATAAGCGAACTAGGACTCAACACAATGAGCTCGGGCGTTCGCATCCATAAGTGAACTCGGACTCAACTCAACGAGCTCGGATGCCAAGTTACATCTCACGAACTCGGACTCAACTCAACGAGTTCGGATGCCCAAATATCCCAGTGACATGTCACTTGTATCCTAATCCATTCCTAAGGTTCAACGGGACCTTTTTCCCAATCATGTGTCTCAACCATCTTCTACGGAATGCCGATACCGATACTCGGTAGTATTTCACATTTTCCAAGTATATCACATAATTTGACATATTATCAAACAATTATCACAAGTATAATATTCCATAATAATTATCATATCATTTAAATAACATTAAAACATTTAAAATAATAATTATGTTACCAACATTTACATATGAACTTACCTCGTATGCGAAAATGGCTACTTTTACCATTTCGTCCACAACTTGGTATTTTCCCCATTTTAGCCTGAATTTTAGTTTTCCTTGCTAATCGAGCTTGGAAGCTTGAAAAACCCTAGACATGGTTTCTCCTTGCTATATTCGGCCATGGGGTTGAAGATGGACACATTTGGGTTTTAAAATTTGTCTTTTAATTCATTTTACCCCTAAATGACCAAAATGCCCATTTTACTAAACTTTAAATTTTTACCCTTCCAAGCCCATTTTTGTCCAGATTTTTTTAGAAATTGGTCAAATTACTCTTTAAGGACCTCTAATTAATAATCTACTTCAATTTTATGCAAAATGCTTCCGAAAAATAACTTTTGCAATTTAATCAATTTAGTCCCTAACTTCAAATTAAGCACTTTATGCATAGAATTTCTTCACGAAATTTTCACACAATCATGCAATCATATCATAGACTTCAAAATAATTATAAAATAATTATTTCTATCTCAAATTTGTGGCCTCGAAACCACCATTCTGACTAGGCCCAAAATCAGGATATTACAACTCTCCCCCCATTTAGGGATTTTCGTCCCCGAAAATCTTACCGAAAAAGTGGTCTTCGTTAGATTCCTCAATTTCATATTCAGTCTTTGAAGAACTTTCACTCAAAGTGCCTCCAATATATCTCTTTAATTTCTCATATATTCTGAAAGCTTACGGACTCATCTCTTAATTGTTCTTAAATTTTCAACCCTTCTCAGTTTCCCATGATATCATGATATAAAACCCGGATCTCAACTTGATTTAATAGAGACCAGAATTCTAAGAAATCCAACAATCAAAGAGACCTGAAATTCCATGAATCTGATGAGTAGGAATTCATTCAATACCGATATGATTTATAGATCTCGCCAAACATTTAACAATAGGATACATCACATTTTCCTCTTTTCTCCATGGAAATAATTCTGATATGGCCTCAAGAATAATCCTTCTCATTTCCATCCCAATATCAACACTGACAAGGATAATTTTGATAGATTCCAATGCTCGACTTTAACCCCTTTAACAACTCAGATTTTATGTAACATCAAATGCTTTAAACTATCACATTACCTCACTGTCTTGAAACACATCACAATTCATACAACAGTACATTACTGAAAGTCAGGAAGTCTTTACTTAATGTAGACTAGTCTAGTTCAGATGCTTCGATTACCAATATTCTCATCTATCCGAACTTTGTCAACATGTAACAAAATTTTTAGCTTCCACAAAACGAAAACCTTATCATTCGTAGTGACTTTAACTAATATCAAACTCTTTCTAATAAATATACACTTCTCGTTCAGACTATTTACTCTTTTATCCGTACAAAATGAAATTCTATTATTAGACTTGGGAAAAATAATCCTGACATAATTGTCACATGAAATCTTTCAAATAAATAATTCACCATACCGACTGAGACTCGCGCTTTTATCACTTATGCCTTTACTGATGTCAAATCCTTACACAGAAATTAGAAAAATCCCCATACTGAAATCACCACATCACCCAAATCAAATCAGAAGTATAGTCATACTTGACATGATTATCACGAGCTGAATAATGCACTCCGAACATGAGTCATAATTGACAAATTACGGAATAAAGATAACAAGAAAACCGAATAAAGAAATTCAAGATAGAAAAACCCAGAATAAAGAAATCCAGAATAAAAAGATCCAGGATAAAGAAACCCAAGATACGATACTATGTCAGAGAATCGAAAACCAAACTCATAGAGAAAATACAGAATACCCCAATAATTCTTTAAGAAAGAAAGTCCAAAAGAAAACATCATTTAATCCCACTGGAATCAAATATAACAAGAACAATATATCTTCACATACATATATATCAGATGAAGCATCAAGCAGAAGAAACAGAATCATAATATCATATGTATTTTCTTATCAATTCTTATCAGACGAAATGAAATAGAATACCCGATGAAATAGAGCAATATAAATTATAAACCAGTCAGACTACCAATGCTTTCATCCAACACCAGAATTAGAAGACATTCCCATATAACAAAAAATTCTTCAGAAGATTAATAGCCATATAAATATTTCTGAGAACGGGTAAACACATAGAACATCTCAAAAGAGACTGCTAAATCTGTCCAGTCATAACTGTCACACTCAGATGGTTCACATTTCAAATATCATTTCCCCAACTAGTTCTGCCATCACAAATTTCATATTAAACCATTCACTAAAGAAGGCCAGTTCTAAATAATTTTCGATTTACACTTATTTCGACCTTGCACCTGAGTAATTCGATTTACCAAAGAGAATTCCTTCTCTAACTGGGACAATGCATAACTCCAATAGTCTTTACGTCAATCCGATACTTTACTGGCTCTGACTTTACTTATCAGCTCATTTTTAATCTCTGATCATACTTATAGCTATTCTATCACTGAACTCTTTGGGTTCTCAACTGGAAACTTATTCAATACAAATCTTATGAATTTCCATTATAAGTACCATTTCGGTAAGGGGGAGGGGTTGTAGGACCTCTGACTCGACTTTTTTTTTATACATACACATATGACACAACTTCCATCATCATAGCAACATCATCAAAATCATTTCATTCATTCAGGCAATGCAACATTCACGTTGGCTTACACCAATTTTCCTATTGTCCCATTCAGACAATATACTTATGCATACATTCTATGTTTTCTAGATAGCTTTACTTATCCATTCATTTAATTAAATTAAGTCATGCTCATGACATCATATAAGGCCAAACAAACATATATATTTGAATCACAATCACAACTTTCATTTCGTGAATCATCATGTACATATCATTACAATCATATAATTCAGTCCAACAATTTAACATAGATAAGTTCATTTCATTATAATCCTTTATCTCATAAAAATTATATATCATTAACATTCATCAACATTCGACGTCCAATCAAGACAAGGACATTTTCATTCTTATAATAATATTATGACCTTTATTCATACCTATACTACTTTCTATTTATTTAGTTCATCTTATCAAGTAAGCCACATACACTACATCATATGAGCATTAAGCAAATATGGATATTTATCACATATGTATCATAAACATTTATTCATACTTTTCTGAACCGAGACTTATCATAATCATAGTTTTACTCAAATACCTTCACATAACATTGAACATGGTCAGCGCAGCTCGGTTGGAGAGTACCCTGTCTAAATAAGATGGTACTCATACGCGTCGGAAGACATCACACTATCACAGATTAGTGGCATGTATAGCTAAACTTTTACACATGCTAGGTTAGTCAGAGAACCGACTAAACCTGCTGAAACCACCAAATGTAGCATACGATGCGAGACCGTCACGAGTCAAGCTTGAGGTGTTACTAAACTTAATTCATCAATTTAACAACTCAAACAATTTATTTTAAGACTTCCGGACAAGTTGGCAATCGCATTATAGTCACTTAAAATTTATTTCTCGAGTTTTGAAACTCAAAATCCAATTCCATAATTTTTCTTGAAACTAGACTCATATATTTATCTACTAATTGTTTTCTAGAATTTTGGTATGGCCAATTGGTACAGTTTATTAGTTAAAGGATCCCCTATTTCAGGGTTCGACTACTCTGACCCCTGTGTATTACAAATTACATATCTCCCTATAAAGAGCTTCAGTAACTATTTCGTTTGTTTCTTATAAAACTAGACTTAATAAGGATTTCATAAATGTAAAATAAAACTCCTAATTGTTTATGTATAATTTATAGTGAATTGTTAAATTGAGAATAGGGATATAGAGATCACTCGACCTGTTCCACAAAACTTAAATATCTCACAAAATATAACTCATATACCTATTTTGTTTCTTTCATATGAAAATAGACTCATCAAGCTTGATTACATATGTTATTCATCATTCAATTCCATTTCCACTATTTTTAGTGAGTTTTCAAATTCACGTCGCTCTTTGGTGTCTGAATCTATTTTATGGTAAATTTTATCTATTTCATGGTTTCCATGGATTAGCTAGCAATTTGACATACATAACTCCAAATATGATCATGATTAGCCACTCCAATGGCTAATCATTATCAAGCATTCCATACCACTCAATAACCATATCATAAGACCATATATACAAAATGATTATAATGCTATACATGCCATACCCAAAATATACAAGCCATTATGCCAAGATGGTATACGGATAGTGTGAACGAGCCTCCGATTGTTCTCGATTTACGAGTGACTTGTCAAAACTACAAGGAAGGAAAATGAGGGAGTAAGCATAAATGCTTAGTAAGTTCACATGCAAATAGCAAGTAACATAACCATATAAGCAAACATAAAACATCATTTGCATAATTATCACCAAGACATTCATATCATAATTTCATTTATCATCTTACCATATTGTTGTTATATTGTGTTTTCAACCCGAGGGTTAAGTACATACCTGTTCAAAGTATCCATTTCACAAAACTTAAGAAAATGTCCCTTTCATCTCGTGTATTCCTCCATTTGAGTAGAACTTTACCCGTTGAACACATCGGAATACAATTCGGATACATGGAAAGTTTGCACATAAGTGCCACATATGTAGCCAAGCTACCATGTAACCCGCTCATAAGCGAACTAGGACTCAACACAATGAGCTCGGGCGTTCGCATCCATAAGTGAACTCGGACTCAACTCAACGAGCTCGGATGCCAAGTTACATCTCACGAACTCGGACTCAACTCAACGAGTTCGGATGCCCAAATATCCCAGTGACATGTCACTTGTATCCTAATCCATTCCTAAGGTTCAACGGGACCTTTTTCCCAATCATGTGTCTCAACCATCTTCTACGGAATGCCGATACCGATACTCGGTAGTATTTCACATTTTCCAAGTATATCACATAATTTGACATATTATCAAACAATTATCACAAGTATAATATTCCATAATAATTATCATATCATTTAAATAACATTAAAACATTTAAAATAATAATTATGTTACCAACATTTACATATGAACTTACCTCGTGTGCGAAAATGGCTACTTTTACCATTTCGTCCACAACTTGGTATTTTCCCCATTTTAGCCTGAATTTTAGTTTTCCTTGCTAATCGAGCTTGGAAGCTTGAAAAACCCTAGACATGGTTTCTCCTTGCTATATTCGGCCATGGGGTTGAAGATGGACACATTTGGGTTTTAAAATTTGTCTTTTAATTCATTTTACCCCTAAATGACCAAAATGCCCATTTTACTAAACTTTAAATTTTTACCCTTCCAAGCCCATTTTGTCCGATTTTTTAGAAATTGGTCAAATTACTCTTTAAGGACCTCTAATTAATAATCTACTTCAATTTTATGCAAAATGCTTCCGAAAAATAACTTTTGCAATTTAATCAATTTAGTCCCTAACTTCAAATTAAGCACTTTATGCATAGAATTTCTTCACGAAATTTTCACACAATCATGCAATCATATCATAGACTTCAAAATAATTATAAAATAATTATTTCTATCTCAAATTTGTGGCCTCGAAACCACCATTCTGACTAGGCCCAAAATCAGGATATTACAACTCTCCCCCCATTTAGGGATTTTCGTCCCCGAAAATCTTACCGAAAAAGTGGTCTTCAGTTAGATTCCTCAATTTCATATTCAGTGCTGAAGAACTTTCACTCAGGCGGTGCCTCCAATATATCTCTTTAATTTCTCATATATTCTGAAAGCTTACGGACTCATCTCTTAATTGTTCTTAAATTTTCAACCCTTCTCGGTTTCCCATGATATCATGATATAAAACCGGATCTCAACTTGATTTAATAGAGACCGAATTCTAAGAAATCCAACAATCAAAGAGACACGAAATTCCATGAATCGATGAGTAGGAATTCATTCAATACCGATATGATTTATAGATCTCGCCAAACATTTAACAATAGGATACATCACATTTTCCTCTTTTCTCCATGGAAATAATTACGATATGGCCTCAAGAATAATCCTTCTCATTTCCATCCCAATATCAACAACGACAAGGATAATTTTGATAGATTCCAATGCTCGACTTTAACCCTTTAACAACTCAGATTTTATGTAACATCAAATGCTTTAAACTATCACATTACCTCACCGTCTTGAAACACATCACAATTCATACAACGAGACATTCTTGAAAGTCGAAGTCTTTACTTAATGTAGACTAGTCTAGTTCGGATGCTTCGATTACCAATATTCTCATCTATCCGAACTTTGTCAACATGTAACAAAATTTTAGCTTCCACAAAACGAAAACCTTATCATTCGTAGTGACTTTAACTAATATCAAACTCTTTCTAATAAATATACACTTCTCGTTCAGACTATTTACTCTTTTATCCGTACAAAATGAAATTCTATTATTAGACTTGGGAAAAATAATCCTGACATAATTGTCACATGAAATCTTTCAAATAAATAATTCACCATACCGATCGAGACTCGCTTTTATCACTTATGCCTTTCTGATGTCAAATCCTTACGAAATTAGAAAAATCCCCATCTTGAAATCACCACATCACCCAAATCAAATCAGAAGTATAGTCATACTTGACATGATTATCACGAGCTGAATAATGCACTCCGAACATGAGTCATAATTGACAAATTACGGAATAAAGATAACAAGAAAACCGAATAAAGAAATTCAAGATAGAAAAACCCAGAATAAAGAAATCCAGAATAAAAAGATCCAGGATAAAGAAACCCAAGATACGATACTATGTCGAGAATCGAAAACCAAACTCATAGAGAAAATACGAGAATACCCCAATAATTCTTTAAGAAAGAAAGTCCAAAAGAAAACATCATTTAATCCCACTGGAATCAAATATAACAAGAACAATATATCTTCACATACATATATATCAGATGAAGCATCAAGCAGAAGAAACAGAATCATAATATCATATGTATTTTCTTATCAATTCTTATCGATTTAAATGAAATAGAATACCCGATGAAATAGAGCAATATAAATTATAAACCAGTCAGACTACCAATGCTTTCATCCAACACCAGAATTAGAAGACATTCCCATATAACAAAAAATTCTTCAGAAGATTAATAGCCATATAAATATTTCTGAGAACGGGTAAACACATAGAACATCTCAAAAGAGATCGCTAAATCATCCGATCATAACTGTCACACTCAGATGGTTCACATTTCAAATATCATTTCCCCAACTAGTTCTGCCATCACAAATTTCATATTAAACCATTCACTAAAGAAGGCCAGTTCTAAATAATTTTCGATTTACACTTATTTCGACCTTGCACCGAGTAATTCGATTTACCAAAGAGAATTCCTTCTCTAACGGGACAATGCATAACTCCAATAGTCTTTACGTCAATCCGATACTTTCTTGGCTCGACTTTACTTATCAGCTCATTTTAATCTCGATCATACTTATAGCTATTCTATCATTTGAACTCTTTGGGTTCTCAACTGAAACTTATTCAATACAAATCTTATGAATTTCCATTATAAGTACCATTTCGGTAAGGGGAGGGTTGTAGGACCTCGACTCGACTTTTTTTATACATACACATATGACACAACTTCCATCATCATAGCAACATCATCAAAATCATTTCATTCATTCAGCAATGCAACATTCACGTTGGCTTACACCAATTTTCCTATTGTCCCATTCGGACAATATACTTATGCATACATTCTATGTTTTCTAGATAGCTTTACTTATCCATTCATTTAATTAAATTAAGTCATGCTCATGACATCATATAAGGCCAAACAAACATATATATTTGAATCACAATCACAACTTTCATTTCGTGAATCATCATGTACATATCATTACAATCATATAATTCAGTCCAACAATTTAACATAGATAAGTTCATTTCATTATAATCCTTTATCTCATAAAATTATATATCATTAACATTCATCAACATTCGACGTCCAATCAAGACAAGGACATTTTCATTCTTATAATAATATTATGACCTTTATTCATACCTATACTACTTTCTATTTATTTAGTTCATCTTATCAAGTAAGCCACATACACTACATCATATGAGCATTAAGCAAATATGGATATTTATCACATATGTATCATAAACATTTATTCATACTTTTCTGAACCGAGACTTATCATAATCATAGTTTTACTCAAATACCTTCACATAACATTGAACATGGTCAACAAGTATGACTCGGTTGGAGAGTACCCTGTCTAAATAAGATGGTACTCATACGCGTCGGAAGACATCACACTATCACAGATTAGTGGCATGTATAGCTAAACTTTTACACATGCTAGGTTAGTCCGAGAACTGACTAAACCTGCTCTGAAACCACCAAATGTAACGCCCTGATGCCCGAGACCGTCACCAGAGTCAAGCTTGAGGTGTTACTAAACTTAATTCATCAATTTAACAACTCAAACAATTTATTTTTAAGACTTCCAGACAAGTTGGCAATCTGCATTATAGTCACTTAAAAATTTATTTCTCGAGTTTTGAAACTCAAAATCCAATTCCATAATTTTTTCTTGAAACTAGACTCATATATTTATCTACTAATTGTTTTCTAGAATTTTGGTATGGCCAATTGGTACAGTTTATTAGTTAAAGGATCCCCTATTTCAGGGTTCGACTACTCTGACCCCTGTGTATTACAAATTACATATCTCCCTATAAAGAGCTTCAGTAACTATTTCGTTTGTTTCTTATAAAACTAGACTTAATAAGGATTTCATAAATGTAAAATAAAACTCCTAATTGTTTATGTATAATTTATAGTGAATTGTTAAATTCAGAATAGGGGATATAGAGATCACTCTGACCCTGTTCCACCAAAACTTAAATATCTCACAAAATATAACTCATATACCTATTTTGTTTCTTTCATATGAAAATAGACTCATCAAGCTTCGATTACATATGTTATTCATCATTCAATTCCATTTCCACTATTTTTAGTGAGTTTTCAAATTCACGTCGCTACTGGTGTCTGAATCTATTTTATGGTAAATTTTATCTATTTCATGGTTTCCATGGATTAGCTAGCAATTTGACATACATAACTCCAAATATGATCATGATTAGCCACTCCAATGGCTAATCATTATCAAGCATTTCCATACCACTCAATAACCATATCATAAGACCATATATACAAAATGATTATAATGCTATACATGCCATACCCAAAATATACAAGCCATTATGCCAAGATGGTATACGGATAGTGTGAACGAGCCTCCGACTGTTCCTGATTTCTGAGCTGACTTGTCAAAACTACAAGGAAGGAAAATGAGGGAGTAAGCATAAATGCTTAGTAAGTTCACATGCAAATAGCAAGTAACATAACCATATAAGCAAACATAAAACATCATTTGCATAATTATCACCAAGACATTCATATCATAATTTCATTTATCATCTTACCATATTGTTGTTATATTGTGTTTTCAACCCGAGGGTTAAGTACATACCTGTTCAAAGTATCCATTTCACAAAACTTAAGAAAATGTCCCTTTCATCTCGTGTATTCCTCCATTTGAGTAGAACTTTACCCGTTGAACACATCGAATACAATTCGGATACATGGAAAGTTTGCACATAAGTGCCACATATGTAGCCAAGCTACCATGTAACCCGCTCATAAGCGAACTAGGACTCAACACAATGAGCTCGGCGTTCAGCATCCATAAGTGAACTCGGACTCAACTCAACGAGCTCGGATGCCAAGTTACATCTCACGAACTCGGACTCAACTCAACGAGTTCGGATGCCCAAATATCCCAAAGGACATGTCACTTGTATCCTAATCCATTCCTAAGGTTCAACGGACCTTTTTCCCAATCATGTGTCTCAACCATCTTCTACGGAATGCCGATACCGATACTCGGTAGTATTTCACATTTTCCAAGTATATCACATAATTTGACATATTATCAAACAATTATCACAAGTATAATATTCCATAATAATTATCATATCATTTAAATAACATTAAAACATTTAAAATAATAATTATGTTACCAACATTTACATATGAACTTACCTCGTATGCTAAAATGGCTACTTTTACCATTTCGTCCACAACTTGGTATTTTCCCCATTTTAGCTCAATTTTAGTTTTCCTTGCTAATCGAGCTTGGAAGCTTGAAAAACCCTAGACATGGTTTCTCCTTGCTATATTCGGCCATGGGGTTGAAGATGGACACATTTGGGTTTTAAAATTTGTCTTTTAATTCATTTTACCCCTAAATGACCAAAATGCCCATTTTACTAAACTTTAAATTTTTACCCTTCCAAGCCCATTTTTGTCCAGATTTTTTTAGAAATTGGTCAAATTACTTTTTAAGGACCTCTAATTAATAATCTACTTCAATTTTATGCAAAATGCTTCCGAAAAATAACTTTTGCAATTTAATCAATTTAGTCCCTAACTTCAAATTAAGCACTTTATGCATAGAATTTCTTCACGAAATTTTCACACAATCATGCAATCATATCATAGACCTCAAAATAATTATAAAATAATTATTTCTATCTCAAATTGTGGCCTCGAAACCACCATTCGACTAGGCCCAAAATCGGATATTACAACTCTCCCCCATTTAGGATTTTCGTCCCGAAAATCTTACCGAAAAAGTGGTCTTCGATTAGATTCCTCAATTTCATATTCATCTTGAAGAACTTTCACTCAAAGGTGCCTCCAATATATCTCTTTAATTTCTCATATATTAAAGCTTACGGACTCATCTCTTAATTGTTCTTAAATTTTCAACCCTTCTCGCTTTCCCATGATATCATGATATAAAACCCGGATCTCAACTTGATTTAATAGAGACCAGAATTCTAAGAAATCCAACAATCAAAGAGACCTGAAATTCCATGAATCTGATGAGTAGGAATTCATTCAATACCGATATGATTTATAGATCTCGCCAAACATTTAACAATAGGATACATCACATTTTCCTCTTTTCTCCATGGAAATAATTCTGATATGGCCTCAAGAATAATCCTTCTCATTTCCATCCCAATATCAACACTGACAAGGATAATTTTGATAGATTCCAATGCTCGACTTTAACCCCTTTAACAACTCAGATTTTATGTAACATCAAATGCTTTAAACTATCACATTACCTCACTGTCTTGAAACACATCACAATTCATACAACAGTACATTACTGAAAGTCAGGAAGTCTTTACTTAATGTAGACTAGTCTAGTTCAGATGCTTCGATTACCAATATTCTCATCTATCCGAACTTTGTCAACATGTAACAAAATTTTTAGCTTCCACAAAACGAAAACCTTATCATTCGTAGTGACTTTAACTAATATCAAACTCTTTCTAATAAATATACACTTCTCGCTCGGACTATTTACTCTTTTATCCGTACAAAATGAAATTCTATTATTAGACTTGGGAAAAATAATCCTGACATAATTGTCACATGAAATCTTTCAAATAAATAATTCACCATACCGACTGAGACTCGCGCTTTTATCACTTATGCCTTTACTGATGTCAAATCCTTACGTAAATTAGAAAAATCCCAATCTGAAATCACCACATCACCCAAATCAAATCGAAGTATAGTCATACTTGACATGATTATCACGAGTGAATAATGCACTCGAACATGAGTCATAATTGACAAATTACGGAATAAAGATAACAAGAAAACCGAATAAAGAAATTCAAGATAGAAAACCCGAATAAAGAAATCCGAATAAAAGATCCGGGATAAAGAAACCCAAGATACGATACTATGTCGAGAATCGAAAACCAAACTCATAGAGAAAATACGAATACCCCAATAATTCTTTAAGAAAGAAAGTCCAAAAGAAAACATCATTTAATCCCACCGAATCAAATATAACAAGAACAATATATCTTCACATACATATATATCGGATGAAGCATCAAGCGTAAAAGCAGAATCATAATATCATATGTATTTTCTTATCAATTCTTATCGATTTAAATGAAATAGAATACCCGATGAAATAGAGCAATATAAATTATAAACCAATCAGACTACCAATGCTTTCATCCAACACCGAATTAGAAGACATTCCCATATAACAAAAAATTCTTGAAGATTAATAGCCATATAAATATTTACGAGAACGGTAAACACATAGAACATCTCAAAAGAGATCGCTAAATCATGTCCAATCATAATGCATCACACTCGGATGGTTCACATTTCAAATATCATTTCCCCAACTAGTTCGCCATCACAAATTTCATATTAAACCATTCACTAAAGAAGGCCGATTCTAAATAATTTTCGATTTACACTTATTTCGACCTTGCACCGAGTAATTCGATTTACCAAAGAGAATTCCTTCTCTAATCGGGACAATGCATAACTCCAATAGTCTTTACGTCAATCCGATACTTTCTTGGCTCGACTTTACTTATCAGCTCATTTTCAATCTCGATCATACTTATAGCTATTCTATCATTTGAACTCTTTGGGTTCTCAACTGAAACTTATTCAATACAAATCTTATGAATTTCCATTATAAGTACCATTTCGGTAAGGGGAAGGGGTTGTAGGACCTCTGACTCGACTTTTTTTTTATACATACACATATGACACAACTTCCATCATCATAGCAACATCATCAAAATCATTTCATTCATTCGAGCAATGCAACATTCACGTTGGCTTACACCAATTTTCCTATTGTCCCATTCGCACAATATACTTATGCATACATTCTATGTTTTCTAGATAGCTTTACTTATCCATTCATTTAATTAAATTAAGTCATGCTCATGACATCATATAAGGCCAAACAAACATATATATTTGAATCACAATCACAACTTTCATTTCGTGAATCATCATGTACATATCATTACAATCATATAATTCAGTCCAACAATTTAACATAGATAAGTTCATTTCATTATAATCCTTTATCTCATAAAAATTATATATCATTAACATTCATCAACATTCGACGTCCAATCAAGACAAGGACATTTTCATTCTTATAATAATATTATGACCTTTATTCATACCTATACTACTTTCTATTTATTTAGTTCATCTTATCAAGTAAGCCACATACACTACATCATATGAGCATTAAGCAAATATGGATATTTATCACATATGTATCATAAACATTTATTCATACTTTTCTGAACCGAGACTTATCATAATCATAGTTTTACTCAAATACCTTCACATAACATTGAACATGGTCAGTAAGACTTCGGTTGGAGAGTACCTGCCTAAATAAGATGGTACTCATACGCGTCGGAAGACATCACACTATCACGCATTAGTGGCATGTATAGCTAAACTTTTACACATGCTAGGTTAGTCCGAGAACTGACTAAACCTGCTCTGAAACCACCAAATGTAACGCCCTGATGCCCGAGACCGTCACCAGAGTCAAGCTTGAGGTGTTACTAAACTTAATTCATCAATTTAACAACTCAAACAATTTATTTTTAAGACTTCCAGACAAGTTGGCAATCTGCATTATAGTCACTTAAAAATTTATTTCTCGAGTTTTGAAACTCAAAATCCAATTCCATAATTTTTTCTTGAAACTAGACTCATATATTTATCTACTAATTGTTTTCTAGAATTTTTGGTATGGCCAATTGGTACAGTTTATTAGTTAAAGGATCCCCTATTTCAGGGTTCGACTACTCTGACCCCTGTGTATTACAAATTACATATCTCCCTATAAAGAGCTTCAGTAACTATTTCGTTTGTTTCTTATAAAACTAGACTTAATAAGGATTTCATAAATGTAAAATAAAACTCCTAATTGTTTATGTATAATTTATAGTGAATTGTTAAATTCAGAATAGGGGATATAGAGATCACTCTGACCCTGTTCCACCAAAACTTAAATATCTCACAAAATATAACTCATATACCTATTTTGTTTCTTTCATATGAAAATAGACTCATCAAGCTTCGATTACATATGTTATTCATCATTCAATTCCATTTCCACTATTTTTAGTGAGTTTTCAAATTCACGTCGCTCTCGCTGTCTCTGAATCTATTTTATGGTAAATTTTATCTATTTCATGGTTTCCATGGATTAGCTAGCAATTTGACATACATAACTCCAAATATGATCATGATTAGCCACTCCAATGGCTAATCATTATCAAGCATTTCCATACCACTCAATAACCATATCATAAGACCATATATACAAAATGATTATAATGCTATACATGCCATACCCAAAATATACAAGCCATTATGCCAAGATGGTATACGGATAGTGTGAGCGAGCCTCCACCATTCTCGATTTCGAAATGACTTGTCAAAACTACAAGGAAGGAAAATGAGGGAGTAAGCATAAATGCTTAGTAAGTTCACATGCAAATAGCAAGTAACATAACCATATAAGCAAACATAAAACATCATTTGCATAATTATCACCAAGACATTCATATCATAATTTCATTTATCATCTTACCATATTGTTGTTATATTGTGTTTTCAACCCGAGGGTTAAGTACATACCTGTTCAAAGTATCCATTTCACAAAACTTAAGAAAATGTCCCTTTCATCTCGTGTATTCCTCCATTTGAGTAGAACTTTACCCGTTGAACACATCGGAATACAATTCGGATACATGGAAAGTTTGCACATAAGTGCCACATATGTAGCCAAGCTACCATGTAACCCGCCATAAGCGAACTAGGACTCAACACAATGAGCTCAGCGTTCGCATCCATAAGTGAACTCGGACTCAACTCAACGAGCTCGGATGCCAAGTTACATCTCACGAACTTGGACTCAACTCAACGAGTTCGGATGCCCAAATATCCCAGTGACATGTCACTTGTATCCTAATCCATTCCTAAGGTTCAACGGACCTTTTTCCCAATCATGTGTCTCAACCATCTTCTACGGAATGCCGATACCGATACTCGGTAGTATTTCACATTTTCCAAGTATATCACATAATTTGACATATTATCAAACAATTATCACAAGTATAATATTCCATAATAATTATCATATCATTTAAATAACATTAAAACATTTAAAATAATAATTATGTTACCAACATTTACATATGAACTTACCTCGTATGTGAAATGGCTACTTTTACCATTTCGTCCACAACTTGGTATTTTCCCCATTTTAGCCAAATTTTAGTTTTCCTTGCTAATCGAGCTTGGAAGCTTGAAAACCCTAGACATGGTTTCTCCTTGCTATATTCGCCATGGGGTTGAAGATGGACACATTTGGGTTTTAAAATTTGTCTTTTAATTCATTTTACCCTAAATGACCAAAATGCCCATTTTACTAAACTTTAAATTTTACCTTTCCAAGCCCATTTTGTCCGATTTTTTAGAAATTGGTCAAATTACTTTTAAGGACCTCTAATTAATAATCTACTTCAATTTTATGCAAAATGCTTCGAAAAATAACTTTTGCAATTTAATCAATTTAGTCCCTAACTTCAAATTAAGCACTTTATGCATAGAATTTCTTCACGAAATTTTCACACAATCATGCAATCATATCATAGACCTCAAAATAATTATAAAATAATTATTTCTATCTCAAATTTGTGGCCTCGAAACCACCATTCGACTAGGCCCAAAATCGGATATTACAACTCTCCCCCATTTAGGATTTTCGTCCCCAAAATCTTACCGGAAAAAGTGGTCTTCGTTAGATTCCTCAATTTCATATTCAAGGTCAAGAACTTTCACTCAAAGGTGCCTCCAATATATCTCTTTAATTTCTCATATATTCAAAGCTTACGGACTCATCTCTTAATTGTTCTTAAATTTTCAACCCTTCTCGCTTCCCATGATATCATGATATAAAACCCGGATCTCAACTTGATTTAATAGAGACCAGAATTCTAAGAAATCCAACAATCAAAGAGACCTGAAATTCCATGAATCTGATGAGTAGGAATTCATTCAATACCGATATGATTTATAGATCTCGCCAAACATTTAACAATAGGATACATCACATTTTCCTCTTTTCTCCATGGAAATAATTCTGATATGGCCTCAAGAATAATCCTTCTCATTTCCATCCCAATATCAACACTGACAAGGATAATTTTGATAGATTCCAATGCTCGACTTTAACCCTTTAACAACTCGATTTTATGTAACATCAAATGCTTTAAACTATCACATTACCTCACTGTCTTGAAACACATCACAATTCATACAACAGTACATTACTGAAAGTCAGGAAGTCTTTACTTAATGTAGACTAGTCTAGTTCAGATGCTTCGATTACCAATATTCTCATCTATCCGAACTTTGTCAACATGTAACAAAATTTTTAGCTTCCACAAAACGAAAACCTTATCATTCGTAGTGACTTTAACTAATATCAAACTCTTTCTAATAAATATACACTTCTCGCTCAGACTATTTACTCTTTTATCCGTACAAAATGAAATTCTATTATTAGACTTGGGAAAAATAATCTCGACATAATTGTCACATGAAATCTTTCAAATAAATAATTCACCATACCGATCGAGACTCGCTTTTATCACTTATGCCTTTATCGATGTCAAATCCTTACGTAAATTAGAAAATCCCAATCTTGAAATCACCACATCACCCAAATCAAATCGAAGTATAGTCATACTTGACATGATTATCACGAAATGAATAATGCACTCCGAACATGAGTCATAATTGACAAATTACGGAATAAAGATAACAAGAAAACCGAATAAAGAAATTCAAGATAGAAAAACCCAGAATAAAGAAATCCAGAATAAAAAGATCCAGGATAAAGAAACCCAAGATACGATACTATGTCAGAGAATCGAAAACCAAACTCATAGAGAAAATACAGAATACCCCAATAATTCTTTAAGAAAGAAAGTCCAAAAGAAAACATCATTTAATCCCACTGGAATCAAATATAACAAGAACAATATATCTTCACATACATATATATCAGATGAAGCATCAAGCAGAAGAAACAGAATCATAATATCATATGTATTTTCTCATCAATTCTTATCAGACGAAATGAAATAGAATACCCGATGAAATAGAGCAATATAAATTATAAACCAGTCAGACTACCAATGCTTTCATCCAACACCAGAATTAGAAGACATTCCCATATAACAAAAAATTCTTCAGAAGATCAATAGCCATAGAAATATTTCTGAGAACGGGTAAACACATAGAATATCTCAAAAGAGTCTGCTAAATCTGTCCAGTCATAACTGTCACACTCAGATAGTTCACATTTCAAATATCATTTCCCCAACTAGTTCTGCCATCACAAATTTCATATTAAACCATTCACTAAAGAAGGCCAGTTCTGAATAATTTTCGATTTACACTTTTTTCGACCTTGCACCTGAGTAATTCGATTTACCAAAGAGAATTCCTTCTCTAACTGGGACAGTGCATAACTCCAATAATCTTTACGTCAATCCGATACTTTACTGGCTCTGACTTTACTTATCAGCTCATTTTCAATCTCTGATCATACTTATAATTATTCTATCACTGAACTCTTTGGGTTCTCGGCCGGAAACTTATTCAATACAAATCTCTTGAATTTCCATTATAAGTACCATTTCGGTAAGGGGGAGGAGTTGTAGGACCTCTGACTCGACTTTTTTTTTTATACATACACATATGACACAACTTCCATCATCATAGCAACCTCATCAAAATCATTTCATTCATTCAGTGCAATGCAACATTCACGTTGGCTTACACCAATTTTCCTATTGTCCCATTCTGACAATATACTTATGCATACATTCTATGTTTTCTAGATAGCTTTACTTATCCATTCATTTAATTAAATTAAGTCATGCTCATGACATCATATAAGGCCAAACAAACATAGATATTTGAATCACAATCACAACTTTCATTTCGTGCATCATCATGTACATATCATTACAATCATATAATTCATCCAACAATTTAACATAGATAAGTTCATTTCATTATAATCCTTTATCTCATAAAATTATATATCATTAACATTCATCAACATTCGACGTCCAATCAAGACAAGGACATTTTCATTCTTATAATAATATTATGACCTTTATTCATACCTATACTACTTTCTATTTATTTAGTTCATCTTATCAAGTAAGCCACATACACTACATCATATGAGCATTAAGCAAATATGGATATTTATCACATATGTATCATAAACATTTATTCATACTTTTCTGAACCGAGACTTATGATAATCATAATTTTACTCAAATAACTTCACATAACATTGAACATGGTCAGCGCAGCTCGGTTGGAGAGTACCCTGTCTAAATAAGACGATACTCATACGCGTCGGAAGACATCACACTATCACAGATCTGTGGTATGTATAGCTAAACTTTTACACATGCTAGGTTAGTCCTAGAACCGACTAAACCTACTCTGATACCACCAAATGCAACGCCCTCACGCCTGAGATCGTCGCTAGAGTCAAGCTTGAGGTGTTACTAAACTTAATTCATCAATTTAACAGCTCAAACAATTTATTTTTAAAACTTCCAGACAAGTTGACAATCTGCGTTATAGTAGCTTAAAAATTTATATCTCGAGTTTTGAAACTCAAAATCCAATTCCATAAATTTTTCCTGAAACTAGACTCAAATATTTATCTACTAATTGTTTTCTAGAATTTTTGGTGTGACCAATTAGTACAGTTTATTAGTTAAAGGCTCCCCTGTTTCAGGGTTCGACTACTCTGACCCCTGTGTATTACGACTCAGATATCTCCCTGTAAAGAGTTTCAATAACTATTCCATTTGTTTCTTATAAAACTAGACTCAATAAGGATTTCATACATGTAAAATAAAACTCCTAACTGTTTTTGAATAATTTATAGTGAATTGTTAAAGTCAGAACAGGGGATACAGAGATCACTCTGACCCTGTTCCACCAAAACTTAAATATCTCACAAAATATAACTCATATAACTGTTTTGTTTCTTTCATATGAAAATAGACTCATCAAGCTTCGATTACATATGTTATTCATCATTTAATTCCATTTCTACTATTTTTAGTGAGTTTTCAAATTCACGCCGCTACTGCTGTCTGAATCTATTTTATGGTAAATTTTATCTATTTCATGGTTTCCATGGATTAGCTAGCAATTTGACATACATAACTCCAAATATGATCATGATTAGCCACTCCAATGGCTAATCATTATCAAGCATTTCCATACCACTCAATAACCATATCATAAGACCATATATACAAAATGATTACAATGCTATACATGCCATACCCAAAATATACAAGCCATGATGCCAAGATGGTATACGGATAGTGTGAGCGAGCCTCCGACCATTCCTGATTTCTGAGCTGACTTGTCAAAACTACAAGGAATGAAAATGAGGGAGTAAGCATAAATGCTTAGTAAGTTCACATGCAAATAGCAAGTAACATAACCATATAAGCAAACATAAAACATCATTTGCATAATCATCACCAAGACATTCATATCATAATTTCATTTATCATCTTACCATATTGTTGTTATACTGTGTTTTCAACCCGAGGGTTAAGTACATACCTGTTCAAAGTATCCATTTCACAAAACTTACCAAAATGTCTCTTTCATCTCGAGTATTCCTCCATTTGAGTAGAACTTTACCCGTTGAACACATCGGAATACAATTCGGATACATGAAAAGTTTGCACATAAGTGCCACATATGTAGCCAAGCTACCATGTAACCCGCCCATAAGCGAACTCAGACTCAACTCAACGAGCTCAAGCGTTCGCATCCATAAGTGAACTCAGACTCAACTCAACGAGCTCGGATGCCTAGTTACATCTCACGAACTTGGACTCAACTCAACGAGTTCAAACATTCGCATCAATAAGTGAACTCGGACTCAACTCAACGAGTTCGGATGCCCAAATATCCCAGTGACATGTCACTTGTATCCTAATCCATTCTTAAGGTTCAACGGGACCTTTTTCCCAATCATGTGTCTCAACCATCTTCTATGGAATGCCGATACCGATACTCGGTAGTATTTCACATTTTCCAAGTATATCACATAATTTGACATATTATCAAACAATTATCACAAGTATAATATTCCATAATAATTATCATATCATTTAAATAACATTAAAAAATTTAAAATAATAATTATGTTACCAACATTTACATATGAACTTACCTCGTATGTGAAAGTGGCTACTTTTACCATTTCGTCCACAACTTGGTATTTTCCCCATTTTAGCCCGAATTTTAGTTTTCCTTGCTAATCGAGCTTGGAAGCTTGAAAAACCCTAGACATGGTTTCTCCTTGCTATATTCGGCCATGGGGTTGAAGATGGACACATTTGGGTTTTAAAATTTGTCTTTTAATTCATTTTACCCCTAAATGACCAAAATGCGCTTTTTACTAAACTTTAAATTTTTACCTTTCCAAGCCCATTTTTGTCCAGATTTTTTTAGAAATTGGTCAAATTACTCTTTAAGGACCTCTAATTAATAATCTACTTCAATTTTATGCAAAATGCTTCTGGAAAACAAGTTTTGCAATTTATTCAATTTAGTCCCTAACTTCAAATTAAGCACTTTATGCATAGAATTTCTTCACGAAATTTTCACACAATCATGCAATCATATCATAGACCTCGAAATAATTATAAAATAATTATTTCTATCTCAAATTTGTGGCCTCGAAACCACCATTCTGACTAGGCCCAAAATCAGGATATTACAACTCTCCCCCCATTTAGGGATTTTCGTCCCCGAAAATCTTACCGGAAAAGTGGTCTTCAGTTAGATTCCTCAATTTCATATTCAGTGCTGAAGAACTTTCACTCAGGCGGTGCCTCCAATATATCTCTTTAATTTCTCATATATTCTGAAAGCTTACGGACTCATCTCTTAATTGTTCTTAAATTTTCAACCCTTCTCAGTTTCCCATGATATCATGATATAAAACCCGGATCTCAACTTGATTTAATAGAGACCAGAATTCTAAGAAATCCAACAATCAAAGAGACCTAAAATTCCATGAATCTGATGAGTAGGAATTCATTCAATACCGATATGATTTATAGATCTCGCCAAACATTTAACAATAGGATACATCACATTTTCCTCTTTTCGCCATGGAAATAATTCTGATATGGCCTCAAGAATAATCCTTCTCATTTCCATCCCAATATCAACACTGACAAGGATAATTTTGATAGATTCCAATGCTCGGCTTTAACCCCTTTAACAACTCAGATTTTATGTAACATCGAATGCTTTAAACTATCACATTACCTCACTGTCTTGAAACACATCACAATTCATACAACAGTACATTACTGAAAGTCAGGAAGTCTTTACTTAATGTAAACTAGTCTAGTTCAGATGCTTCGGTTACCAATATTCTCATCTATCCGAACTTTGTCAACATGTAACAAAATTTTTAGCTTTCACAAAACGAAAACCTTATCATTCGTAATGACTTTAACTAATATCAAACTCTTTCTAATAAATATACACTTCTCGCTCAGACTATTTACTCTTTTATCCGTACAAAATGAAATTCTATTATCAGACTTGGGAAAAATAATCCTGACGTAATTGTCACATGAAATCTTTCAAATAAATAATTCACCATACCGACTGAGACTCGCGCTTTTATCACTTATGCCTTTACTGATGTCAAATCCTTACACAGAAATTAGAAAAATCCCAATACTGAAATCACCACATCACCCAAATCAAATCAGAAGTATAGTCATACTTGACATGATTATCACGAGCTGAATAATACACTCCGAACATGAGTCATAATTGACAAATTACGGAATAAAGATAACAAGAAAACCGAATAAAGAAATTCAAGATAGAAAAACCCAGAATAAAGAAATCCAGAATAAAAAGATCCAGGATAAAGAAACCTAAGATACGATACTATGTCGGAGAATCGAAAACCAAACTCATAGAGAAAATATAGAATACCCCGAAAATTCTTCAAGAAAGAAAGTCCAAAAGAAAACATCATTTAATCCCACTGGAATCAAATATAACAAGAACAATATATCTTCACATACATATATATCAGATGAAGTATCAAGCAGAAGAAACAGAATCATAATATCACATGTATTTTCTCATCAATTCTTATCAGACGAAATCAAATAGAATACCCGATGAAATAGAGCAATATAAATTATAAACTAGTCAGACTACCAATGCTTTCATCCAACACCAGAATTAGAAGACATTCCCATATAACAAAAATTTCTTCAGAAGATCAATAGCCATAGAAATATTTCTGAGAACGGGTAAACACATAAAACATCTCAAAAGATACTGCTAAATCTGTCCAGTCATAACTGTCACACTCAGATAGTTCACACTTCAAATATCATTTCCCCAACTAGTTCTGCCATCACAAATTTCATATTAAACCATTCACTAGAGAAGGCCAATTCTGAATAATTTTCGATTTAGACTTTTTTCGACCTTGCACCTGAGTAATTCGATTTACCAAAGAGAATTCCATCTCTAACTGGGACAGTGCATAACTCCAATAATCTTTACGTCAATCCGATACTTTACTAGCTCTGACTTTACTTATCAGCTCATTTTCAATCTCTGATCATACTTATAATTATTCTATCACTGAACTCTTTGGGTTCTCAACCGGAAACTTATTCAATACAAATCTCATGAAATTCCATTATAAGTACCATTTCGGTAAGGGGGAGGGGTTGTAGGACCTCTGACTCGACTTTTTTTTATACATACATATATGACACAACTTCCATCATCATAGCAACATCATTAAAATCATTTCATTCATTCAGGCAATGCAACATTCATGTTGGCTTACACCAATTTTCCTATTGTCCCATTCAGACAATATACTTATGCATACATTCTATGTTTTCTAGATAGCTTTACTTATCCATTCATTTAATTAAATTAAGTCATGCTCATGACATCATATAAGGCCAAACAAACATAGATATTTGAATCACAATCACAACTTTCATTTCGTGCATCATCATGTACATATCATTACAATCATATAATTCAGTCCAACAATTTAACATAGATAAGTTCATTTCGTTATAATCCTTTATCTCATAAAAATTATATATCATTAACATTCATCAACATTCGACGTCCAATCAAGACAAGGACATTTTTATTCTTATAATAATATTATGACCTTTATTCATACCTATACTACTTTCTATTTATTCAGTTCATCTTATCAAGTAAGCCACATGCACTACATCATATGAGCATTAAGCAAATATGGATACTTATCACATATGTATCATAAATATTTATTCATACTTTTCTGAACCGAGACTTATCATAATCATAATTTTACTCAAATAACTTCACATAACATTGAACATGGTCAGCGCAGCTCGGTTGGAGAGTACCCTGTCTAAATAAGACGGTACTCATATGCGTCGGAAGACATCACACTATCACAGATCAGTGGCATGTATAGCTAAACTTTTACACATGCTAGGTTAGTCCGAGAACCGACTAAACCTACTCTGATACCACCAAATGTAACGCCATCACGCCCGAGACCGTCGCCAGAGTCAAGCTTGAGGTGTTACTAAACTTAATTCATCAATTTAACAGCTCAAACAATTTATTTTTAAAACTTCCAGACAAGTTGACAATCTGCGTTATAGTCGCTTAAAAATTTATATCTCGAGTTTTGAAACTCAAAATCCAATTCCATAAATTTTTCCTGAAACTAGACTCATATATTTATCTACTAATTGTTTTCTAGAATTTTTGGTGTGGCCAATTAGTACAGTTTATTAGTTAAAGTCTCCCCTGTTTCAGGGTTCGACTACTCTGACCCCTGTGTATTACGAATCAGATATCTCCCTGTAAAGAGTTTCAATAACTATTCTGTTTGTTTTTTATAAAACTAGACTCAATAAGGATTTCATACATGTAAAATAAAACTCCTAATTGTTTTTGAATAATTTATAGTGAATTGTTAAATTCAGAACAGGGGATACAGAGATCACTCTGACCCTGTTCCACCAAAACTTAAATATCTTACAAAATATAACTCATATACCTGTTTTGTTTCTTTCATATGAAAATAGACTCATCAAGCTTCGATTACATATGTTAATCATCATTTCATTCCATTTCTACTATTTTTAGTGAGTTTTCAAATTCACGTCGCTACTGCTGTCTGAATCTATTTTATGGTAAATTTTATCTATTTCATGGTTTCCATGGATTAACTAGCAATTTGACATACATAACTCCAAATATGATCATGATTAGCCACTCCAATGGCTAATCATTATCAAGCATTTCCATACCACTCAATAACCATATCATAAGACCATATATACAAAATGATTATAATGCTATACATGCCATACCCAAAATATACAAGCCATGATGCCAAGATGGTATACGGATAGTGTGAGCGAGCCTCCGACCGTTCCCGATTTCTGAGCTGACTTGTCAAAACTACAAGGAATGAAAATGAGGGAGTAAGCATAAATGCTTAGTAAGTTTACATGCAAATAGCAAGTAACATAACCATATAAGCAAACATAAAACATCATTTGCATAATCATCACCAAGACATTCATATCATAATTTCATTTATCATCTTACCATATTGTTGTTATATTGAGTTTTCAACCCGAGGGTTAAGTACATACCTGTTCAAAGTATCCATTTCACAAAACTTACCAAAATGTCCCTTTCATCTCGAGTATTCCTCCATTTGAGTAGAACTTTACCCGTTGAACACATCGGAATACAATTCGGATACATGAAAAGTTTGCACATAAGTGCCACATATGTAGCCAAGCTACCATGTAACCCGCCCATAAGCGAACTCAGACTCAACTCAACGAGCTCAAGCGTTCGTATCCATAAGTGAACTCGGACTCAACTCAACGAGCTCGGATGCCTAGTTACATCTCACGAACTTGGACTCAACTCAACGAGTTCAGACATTCGCATCCATAAGTGAACTCGGACTCAACTCAACGAGTTCGGATGCCCAAATATCCCAGTGACATGTCACTTGTATCCTAATCCATTCCTAAGGTTCAACGGGACCTTTTCCCAATCATGTGTCTCAACC
The DNA here is from genome assembly GCF_025698485.1 of Gossypium arboreum. Lineage (NCBI taxonomy): Eukaryota > Viridiplantae > Streptophyta > Magnoliopsida > Malvales > Malvaceae > Gossypium > Gossypium arboreum. The sequence goes on along the minus strand of NC_069072.1, from coordinate 106,859,222 downwards.
ATCTTCTACGGAATGCCGATAACGATACTCGGTAGTATTTCACATTTTCCAAGTATATCACATAATTTGACATATTATCAAACAATTATCACAAGTATAATATTTCATAATAATTATCATATCATTTAAATAACATTAAAACATTTAAAATATTAATTATGTTACCAACATTTACATAGGAACTTACCTCGTATGCGAAAATGGCTACTTTTACCATTTCGTCCACAACTTGGTATTTTCCCCATTTTAGCCCAAATTTTAGTTTTCCTTGCTAATCGAGCTTGGAAGCTTGAAAAACCCTAGACATGGTTTTTCCTTGCTATATTCGGCCATGGGGTTGAAGATGAACACATTTGGGTTTTAAAATTTGTCTTTTAATTCATTTTACCCCTAAATGACCAAAATGCCCTTTTTACTAAACTTTAAATTTTTACCCTTCCAAGCCCATTTTTGTCAAGATTTTTTTAGAAATTGGTCAAATTACTCTTTAAGGACCTCTAATTAATAATATAATTCAATTTTATGCAAAATGCTTCTAGAACACAAGTTTTGTAATTTATTCAATTTAGTCCCTAACTTCAAATTAAGCACTTTATGCATAGAATTTCTGCACGAAATTTTCACACAATCATGCAATCATATCATAGACCTCAAAATAATTATAAAATAATTATTTCTATCTCAGATTTGTGGTCTCAAAACAACCATTCCGACTAGGCCTAAAATCAGGATATTACATGACATGTCACTAGGATGGTTGAGTTTCGAACTCGTTGAGTTGAGTCCGAGTTCGTGAGATGTAACTAGGCATTTGAGCTCGTTGAGTTGAGTCTGAGTTCACTTATGGATACGAACGCCCGAGCTTGTTGAGTTGAGTCTGAGTTCATTTATGGGCGGGTTACATGGTAGCTTGGCTACATAGATTCAAAAGCTATTGAGCTTGTTCAGTTATGAGTATAGCACTTACGTGCACACTATCCGCATATCCAAAATTATATTCCTACGTGTTCAACGGGAGAATCTTAAGAGAATATTGAGGATGCTTAAAACGAAAGTGATTCAATGATGAATGTGTTGAAGAAGTGAAAATGGACAGGTATGAGTTTAATTCTTGGTTGAGAACTTGGTGAGACAAAATTGTGGTAAGATAGTAAGTATTCTTATGTTATGAGTGTTTTAATGATGTTTATGTTGGATTGCATAATCATGTGACTTATTATTTATATGTGAACTTACTAAGCATGTATGCTTACTCCCTCATTTTCCTTCATTGTAGTTTTGACAAGCCGGCTTGAGAATCGGGATAGGCCGAAGGCTCGTTCACACTATCCAAAGACCTAAATTGGTAAAATGGCTTGTATATTCTGAATGTGGCATGTATAGTACTATACTCACTTTGTGTAAATGATCATATGATACGGTTATGGTTTGGTAAGAAAAGGGTTTGTAAATGATTAGCTATTGGAATGGCTAATCAAGTTTATATATGATAACATGTATGCTTTATGTCTTAACTAAACCATGAAAATCCTTGGAATGGTAAAATTGGCCATAAAACAGAGTTATACAGCAGCAGTGATGTGAATTTGAAAAATCACTAAAAATAGTAGAAATGGAATTAAATGATGAATAAGTTATGAAATTGAAGCTTGGTGAGTCTATTTTCATGAGATATTTAAGTTTTGGTGGAACAGGGTCATAGTGGTCTCTGAATCCCCTGTTATGAATTTAAAAATTCACCAAAACTTGTAAAAAAATAATTATAAGTTTTACTTTATATTAAAGATTCCTTATTGAGTCTAGTTTTATAAGAAACAAACGGCATAATCATTGAAATTCTGTACAGGGAGATATCTGATTTGTAATGCACAGGGGTCAGAGTAGTCAAACCCTGAAACATGGGAGAATTTAAATAATAAACTGTACTAATTGGCTCGACCAAAAATTGTAGAAAAATATTAGTAGATAGATATCTGAGTCTAGTTCCAAGTAAAATTTATAGATCTTAATTTTGAGTTTCAAACTGGAGATATGAATTTTTAATCAACTGTGACACAGTTGGTCAGCTTGTCTGGAAATATTAAAAATAAATTGTTTGAGCTGTTTAATTAATGAATTAAGTTTAGTAACACCTCGTACTCGGCTCCGGCGACGGTCTCGGGTATGGGGGCGTTACATTTGGTGGTATCAGAGCAGGTTTAGTCAGTTCTTGGATTAACGTGTTGTATGTACGGATTTGCTATACATGCCATATATATTGTGATAGTGTGACGACTTCTGACCTTTTAAATGATTTTTTTTTAGTAAATGGATCCCGATCCAGCTGTGGCTGATGATGTAGAGAGTAATGCACTAGCTCCGGCTGAAGGGGCGGTGCCAACTAAAAATCCACCTCCTACTGTTGGTCGAGGAGGAGGAGAAGGGGCTCGAGAAGCCTTTCTCTAGATGACGAATGCCTGGTATACTGAGTTCATTCGTACGAACCTGAATGCACAACCTCTCCCACCTCCCTTGATTCCTCAACCTATACCCCTAATGCCTCAAGGTGTAGATCTGATGAAATTTCACAGAACTCCAGTTGACAAAATCTGTAAGCAAGGGGCCGAAGAAGTCAGGGCAAATGTTTATGATGATGCCGAGAAAGCAGAGTTTTGGCTTGAGAATTCTATTCATGTTTTGATGAATTGTCTTGTACACCTGAGGAATGCTTGAAATGTACTATATCATTGTTGAGGGATTCAGCCTATCATTGGTGGAAGACGTTGATTTCAGTAGTACCGAAAGAGAAAGTAACTTGGGAGTTCTTTCAAGAAGAATTTCAAAAGAAATACATCAGAGAAAGATTTTTTGATCAAAAGCGTAAAAAGTTTCTTGAATTGAAGCAGGGGAACATGATAGTTACTGAATATGAAAGGAAGTTAGTCAGGTTGAGTAAGTATGCTAGAGAATATATTCCTACAGATGCTAAAATGTGTAGACGATTTGAAGACGGACTCAATGAAGACATCAAAGTATTTGTTGGGATTCTTGAATTAAAAGAAATGGTAGTACTTGTTGATCGAGCTTGCAAGGCTGAAGAACTACTTAAAGAGAAGAAAAAAGTAGAGATTGAGACTAGAAATTGGAAGAAAAGATTGACGAGCAGTTCATTCTCATAACAATCTAGAAAATCTAGAAATATGAATCCTCGTTCTCAGGTTTCGGCTGGACAATCATATGGAAATTCTAAGAAGCAAAATAAGGGTCTTAAATCTCAGACTACTTCTGTGGCTAGTGTGGGAAATTTGAGATTTGTTAAGCCCGAGTGCCAGCGGTGTGGTAGAAATCACTTTGGCCCATGTAGAGTGAATGAATTTTTTCGGTGTGGTTCTCCGATCATTTTATTAGAGACTACCCAGAGAGAGTTGAGAAGGAAAAATTTTAGAGTGTAAAAGCTAGTGGTGCAGACTCGAGGGGAAGATATTCGAGAAAAGCTAGAAATGGAGCAAGCAGCAAGAATGTAGTCAGAGATTCAGTAGCTAAACCTGAAGCAAGGGCTCCAGCTAGAACTTATGCCATAAAGGCACGTGAAGATGCTTCATCACCTGACGTGATTACTGTTATATTTCCTCTTTATGATGTTAATGTTAATGCTTTGATTGATCCCAGTTCTACTCATTCATATGTGTGCATGAAATTGGTGTCTAGTATGAATATACCTGTTGAGTACATAGAATTTATGATCAGAGTGTCGAATCCATTAGGCAAATGTGTGATAGTTGATAAAGTATGCAAGAAATGCCTTTTAATGATTCGGGGTCATTACTTTCCGACCGACTTGATGTTGTTGCCGTTTGATGAATTTGATGCTATTTTGGGTATGGATTGGTTGACATTGCATGATGCTATAGTAAATTGCAAAGAAAAGGTTATAGAATTAAAGTGTGAAAGTGGTAAAATTCTGCAGGTTGAATCAGGCAAATCAGAGGCATTATCTAATGTGATTTCTTCGATGTCGGCTCAAAGATATTTGAGGAAGGGTTTATGAAGCTTATTTGGCATATGTAATTAATACGAAAGAAATTGAAAACAAAGTTGAATCAGTGCCAATTGTGTGTGAATTCGCAGATGTATTTTCAGAAGAGTTGATGGGTTTGCCTCCAGTCAGGGAAGTAGAATTTGGTATTGAGTTGATATCGGGAACAGCTCCAATCTCAATTGCTCCGTATAGAATGGCACCAGCAGAGTTGAAAGAATTAAAGTCACAATTGCAAGAGTTGACTGATAAAGGCTTTGTGAGACCGAGTTTTTCACCTTGGGGTGTTCCCGTGTTATTTGTGAAAAAGAAGGATGATTCTATGAGATTGTGTGTTGATTATCGGCAATTAAACAAGGTGACAATCAAGAACAAGTATTCTTTGCCGAGAATTGATGATTTGTTTGATCAGCTGAAAGGAGCGACATGGTTTTCAAAGATTGACTTGAGATCTGGGTACTACCAACTGCAAGTAAAAGAGTCGGATGTGCCTAAAACTGCTTTTAGAACAAGGTACGGTCATTATGAATTTTTAGTTATGTCATTCGGGTTAACAAATTCTCCTGCTGTGTTTATGGATTTGATGAATCACATATTTCGGCCATACTTGGACAAATTTTTTGTGGTATTTATAGATGACATCTTAATTTATTCGAAAGATGAGACAGCGCATGCCGAGCACTTGAAAATAGTTTTGCAAACTTTGAGAAATAAGCAGTTATATGCCAAGTTTAGTAAAAGTGAATTTTGGCTTCAGGAAATTGGATTTTTGGGTCACATTGTTTTAGGTGATGGTATACGGGTTGATCCTAGTAAAATTTCAGCCATTGTTGATTGGAAACCACCGAAAAATGTAACCAAGGTTAGAAGTTTCTTGGGGCTAGCTGGGTATTATCGGCGGTTTGTAAATAGATTTTCTATAATTGCTGCTCCTATGACTAGACTACTCCGAAAGGATGTTAAATTTGAGTGGATGGAAGAATGTCAACAGAGTTTTGATGAATTGAAAAAGTTATTAACTGAAGTACCAGTATTGGTACAACCCGAATCAGGTAAAGAATTTGTGGTGTATAGTGATGCTTCTCGAAATGGCTTAGTATGTGTACTTATGCAAGAAGGAAAAGTGGTGGCTTATGCTTCGAGGCAATTAAAATCTCACGAAAGGAATTATCTGACTCATGATTTGGAATTGGCTGCTATAGTGTTTGCTTTGAAGATTTGGCAACATTATCTGTTTGGTGAAAAGTGCCGAGTATATACCGGCCATAAAAGTCTTAAATACTTGATGTCACAAAAAGACTTGAATTCGAGATAGCGAAGATGGTTGGAGTTATTGAAAGATTACGAGCTTGTTGTTGACTACCATCTGGGAAAAGCGAATGTGGTTGCCGATGCTTTGAGCAGAAAGTTGCTATTTGCTTTGAGAGCTATGAATACTTAGTTAAAGGTATCAGATGATGGTTCGATTCTAGCAGAGTTAAGACCAAGGCTGATGTTTTTACAAGAGATTTGTGAAGCTCAGAAAAATGACCAAGATTTGCAAGCCAAGAGAAAGCAGTGTGAAGCTGATACGGGATCAGATTTTAGAATATGTTCTGATGGTTGCTTGATGTTTAAAAACCAGATTTGTGTACTGAAAAATGATGAGTTGATTCAAAATATTCTACATGAAACACATAATGGTTGTTTGGCAGTTCATCCGGGCAGTACGAAAATGTATAATGACTTGAAGAAAATGTATTGGTGGAGTGGAATGAAAATAGATATCTCTAAGTTTGTATCAAAGTGCTTAATTTTTCAACAAGGGAAAACTAAACACCAAGTACCTTCGGGACTACTCCAGCCTATCATGGTTCCTGAATGGAAATAAACACCAAGTACCTTCGGGACTACTCCAGCCTATCATGGTTCCTGAATGGAAATCGGATCGGATTACTATGGATTTTGTGTCAGGGTTGTCGTTAGCTCCAGGGAAGAAAACTGCCATCTGGGTAATAGTTGACAGACTGACTAAATCGGCTCATTTTATTCCGGTATGTACGGATTATTCTCTTAATAAGTTGGCTGAATTGTATATTAGTGAGATTGTTAGACTTCATGGAATACCTTTGTCAATCATTTCGAATAGAGATCCGAGATTTACTTTGCGGTTTTGGAAAAAGTTTCAAGAGGCATTAGGTACGAAGTTAAATTTCAGCATTGCCTTTCATCCACAAACTGATGGACAGTCAGAGAGAGTGATTCAGATTCTTGAAGACATGCTTAGATGTTGTGTATTGGAATTTCAAGGTAGTTGGGAAAGGTATTTACCGTTGGTAGAATTTGCTTATAATAATAGTTATCAGACGAGTTTGAAGATGGCACCTTATGAAGTACTGTATGGTCGTAAATGTCGGATGCCATTGTATTGGATTGAACTCAAGGAAAATCAGATTTATGGAGTTGATCTAATAAAAGAAACCGAAGAAAAAGTGAAAGTGATTCGAGATTGTTTGAAAGCTGTATCAGATAGACAGAAATCTTATGCGGATTTGAAACGAAAGGAAATCGAATTTCAAGTTGGTGATAAGGTATTTTTTAAAGTGTCTCCATGGAAGAAAGTTCTTAGATTTGGACGGAAGGGCAAGTTGAGTTCGCGTTTTATTGGACTGTATGAAATAATTGAAAAAGTTAGACCAGTAGCTTATCGGCTAGCATTGCCATCTGAATTACAGAAGATGCATGATGTGTTCCACGTATCTATGCTACGTCGGTATCATTCGGATCCTTCACATATAATTTCACCGACAAAAATTGAGCTACGATCGGATATGACTTACGAAGAAGAACCGATTAAGATTTTAGCTCAAGAAGTCAAACAACTAAGAAATAAAAATGTCACTCTCGTAAAAGTATTATGGCAAAAGCACGGGGTAGAAGACACTACATGGGAACCTGAGGAAACTATGAGAAATCAATACCCACACCTGTTTACCGGTAAGATTTTCGAGGACGAAAATCCTTAAAGGGGCGAGAGTTGTAATATCCCGAATTAGGGCCTAATCGGAATAGTGGTTTCGTGACCAAAAATATGAGGTATAAAAATTTATTTTATTATAATTTTAAGGTCTATGGCATGATTGCATGATTGTGTGAAATTTTCGTTTAGAAATTTTATCGATAGAGGGTCCAATTTGATATTTAGGACTAAATTGCAAAAGTTGTAAAATGTGTGTTCTAGTTCACAAAGGTATTAAGTACTTGTGAGTAATGGGTTTTTAAAGTGGAGGTCCTTGGATAGTAATTAGACCATTATACTAGTTTGGACAAAAATACCTAAAGGAAGATAAAACACCATAGTTTTTAATTAACGGCATTTTGGTCATTTAGTTATTAAAATGAATTAAAAACAAAATTAAAAGCCAATTTTTGTCCATCTTCTTCATTAGGCTGAAATTTCAAGGGTTCTCCATAGCTAGGGTTTGTTTCAAGCTTCCAAGCTCCATAGTAAGTGATTCTAAGCCCCATTTTTAATGTTCTTTATGTTTTTGGAATCCCGGTAGCTCGATTTAGCTTATGCTAACAATAAGTTAACCAAGGATTCATATTTGGAAAAATACCCATTGGTGAAATTTGTGGATTTTGGTGTTTTATGATAGAATATGAGGTTTTAAATTATGTTAGACAACTTGTGCTACTCGGTTTTAAGTGAAAACGAGTAAAAGGGCTTAATCGTTAAAAATACCTAATAGTCATAAGCACATGTTAGACTGTGAATTTGATGTTGCCATAGAAGGGAAAAATGATCAGCATGTCATAAAACATAAGAAAATAGGATGAGGTTTAATTTACGAGCCTTGGGGAAAAAGTGCAAATATGTGAAAGTTTAGGGGTAAAATAGTAATTTTGCCAAAGTTCATACTAAGGGTTGTTTTGATGAATGTATGTATTTAATAAAATTAATTTGGCATTATAGATCAAGAAAAACAAGATTCAAGTTGCGATCGAGGGAAAAATAAAGTTTACGAGGAATAGGCTCGATTGCTAATATTTTGTATCGAGGTAAGTTCATGTGTAAATAAGGTAACATAATTTTTATTTTAAGTGATTTAATGTTATTTATATGACATGATACTTATTATCATGAAATATGATGTTTTGTAAATTATTATTTGGTGATATGCAAATTATGTGAACAACTTGATAGGTATGAGATGTTAGCAAGTATCGATTTCTATATTCTGAAGAAGGCGATCGAAATGTGTAATTGAAAAGAATCCCGTTTGAACCTTGGGAATAGATTAGGGTACAAGTGACATGCCACCAGGATGGTTGAGTCCCGAACTCATTGAGTTGAGTCCGAGTTCGTGAGATGTAACTAGGCATCCGAGGTCGTTGAGTTGAGTCCGAGTTCACTTATGGATGCGAACGCCCGAGCTCATTGAGTTGAGTCCGAGTTCGTTTATGGGCGGGTTACATGGTAGCTTGCCTACATAGACTCAAAAGCTATTGAGCTTTTCAGTTATGAGTGTAGCACTTACGTGCACACTATCCGCATATCCGAAATTATATTCCTACGTGTTCAGCGGGAGAATCCTAAGAGAATATTGAGGTTGCTTAAAACGAAAGTGATTCGATGATGAATGTGTTGAAGAAGTGAAAATGGGCAGGTATGAGTTTAATTCTTGGTTGAGAACTTGGTGAGACAAAATTGTGGTAAGACAGTAAGTGTTCTTATGTTATGAGTGTTTTAATGATGTTTATGTTGGATTGCATAATCATGTCACTTATTATTTACATGTGAACTTACTAAGCATTTATGCTTGCTCCCTCCTTTTCCTTCATTGTATTTTTGACAAGCTGGCTTGAGAATCGGGATAGGTCAAAGGCTCGTTCACACTATCCAAAGACTTAAATTGGTAAAATGGCTTGTATATTTTGAATGTGGCATGTATAGCACTATACTCACTTTGTGTAAATGATCATATGATATGGTTATGGTTTGGTAAGAAAAGGGTTTGTAAATGATTAGCTATTGGAATGGCTAATCAAGTTTATATATGATAACATGTATGCTTTATGTCTTAACTAAACCATGAAAATCCTTGGAATGGTAAAATTGGCCATAAAACAGAGTCAGATAGCAACAATGATGTGAATTTGAAAAATCACTAAAAATAGTAGAAATGGAATTAAATGATGAATAAGTTATGAAATTGAAGCTTGATGAGTCTGTTTTCATATGGATGAACAAAACAGATAAATGAGTTATATTTTATGAGATATTTAAGTTTTGATGGAACAGGGTCATAGTGGTCTGTGAATCCCTTTTTTTGAATTTAAAAATTCACCAAAACTTGTACAAAATTAATTAGAAGTTTTACTTTATATGTACAATTTCTTATTAAGTCTAATTTTATGAGAAACAAACAAAATAATCATTGAAATTCTGTACAGGGAGATATCTGATTCGTAATACACAGGGGTCAAAGTAGTCGAACACTAAAACAAGGGAGACTTTAACTAATAAACTGTACTAATTGGCTCGACCGAAAATTATATAAAACATTAGTAGATAGATATATGACTCTAGTTTCAAGGAAAATTTACGGATCTTAATTTCAAGTTTCGGAACTCGAGATATGAATTTTTAAGCGACTGTGACGCAGTTGGCCAGCTTGTCTGGAAATATTAAAAATAAATTGTTTGAGCTGTTTAATTAATGAATTAAGTTTAGTAACACCTCGTACTCGACTCTGGAGACGGTCTCGGGTATGGGGGCGTTACACTTTTTGTCACCCTTACTTATGTAACCTGTACAAAAATCACTCTATACTAACATAATGGCACATCATATAGCTAAAATAGACACAATGGACAACATTTCATTTATGTAATTTACTCATCCATGAAAATATCATCTATTTATAAATCAAAATGAGTATTGACCATCATCCATGGCCTTATACAAAATGAGTATCATATTCATCATATGAGCCAACACATTATGGCTAAATAACAAAACACTAAACAAGACTCGAGTCCCTATACATTCCAGAAAATAAAAAAATGAAACTAGCTATACCAAGGTCTTGAGTGATAGTCTGATCGAAGCTTTGATGTCACTAGATCCCCGATGCTAGCTTGGCGGCACTATAAGGAAAGAAAAGAAAGGAGGGTAAGTGTGGGAGCTTAGTAAGTACATAGATGCAAATAAAGTGTAATTACAAGAAAATCATATTCATCCAACGGTAGCTTGTCATGATTAAAAGATATAAATCACTTAACATCTCTATCTTACTCTTCTTTTCGTTCATGTATACTTAATACACCTAGTTCTTTACTTAAGTCCTAACCATGAGTTCAGTATACATACCTCATCAAAATATTCACCAACTAAATCTTCGAGTTACCCGTTGAACTCTCAAAATACATATGGATACGCGAGGAATTTGAGTCTAAATTCCATATAAGAAATCAGACCTACCTCGTGCTATGAAACACTTACATTTGAGCTACTCATGTGCCTTTTTATCAAGTCAGGACCCGAATCACATAGCTATCATGTAACATATGCTCATTGAGCCACTCAAGGGTCTGTACACAAATTCAGTACCCGGACCCACATTACCTATAGCATTTATCTCATGAACTTCGACTCAACTCATGAGTTCAGACCACAAAATTTTGATAACATGCCCCTTTGTACCCTATGCTACGTCTAAGGTTCAACGGGGCTTCATATCTAATCGAATAACATCGCATTTGCTTACATTGTAATTTACTCGCGTAACATGTCATTTAAAAATTCATAGAAACAATTAGAATTTAAATACATAACAACAATAAGCTAATTACACATGTATATTATTAAAATATACCAAAGTAAGCTTCAATAACACATTATTTACATATGTACTTACCTCGATACAAAATGATGAAGACGGGCTTAACCCTCGTAAACTTTGTTCTTACCCTGATCAAGACCCGAATCACATTTCTCTTTATTTGTAAGAGATGTTAATGGCTGATATTTTGAGCTCCCAAAACCCCCTTTTGAAGATGAAAATCGGTTGAAGAAGAAGAAATAAAAAGATGAAGCATTTTTTTTGTTTTATTTTATTTAAAACTAGTCAAAATTGGTGACCAAAACACCACCTAATTTTGACTTTCTAATCAATTTGTCCCCCTATAGCTGGCCACCCTATTTTCTAAGGGTCTAATTGCTCTTTAAGGTCCCCAATTTAGGTTCTTTAGCTAATTGATACTCTTATCTAACAAAATAGGACTTTTGCACTTTAAGCGATTTAGTCCTTTTTCACAATTAGGCAAGCAATCGCTAAAATTAATTCACCAAAATTTTTATGTACTTATCTAATCATGCTACAATACATAAAATGATATTTAAAATAATTTCCTCGACCTTGGTTTAGTGGTTCAAAGATCACTATTCTGACTAGCCCCAAAATTAGGCTGTTATAGCCTTAGCCCGTGCATTTACTTCTGGGCATACTGACTTGCAAAGTTTAGGTGCAGGGACACACGGCCGGACCACACACCCATGGGGCAGACTGTATGTCACACATGGTCTAGACACATGCCCGTGTGTCTACCCGGGTGGATCATTAAAAGGCTATTTCCCAGCCAATTGTCACCCTCAAATATTCATACACTCAAACATATTCCATACCATGCAACATGACATATTTAGACACTCAAACGTTCAACACCATGGCACTCTCACATCTTCATAATGTCATCCTATTGTACGTTCAATTAGTCACACCATTTGGAAAAAGTCCACACTAACTTCATGCACAACCAAATTTATTACGATAACTTCAAATTATACATTCATGACTTTAGTCATCTTAAGCCATTAAGTCATTCCTTATCTTTTAGCATCTAATCCATACTTCGTCATACATTCACCAAGCAATAACATATCACATCATCAAGGCATTAACACATGCATGCATGAACAATTAAATATTACAACCCAATACTCAATTATAATTCATATCACATGGCTATTACAAAATGAATCATCAACATCCTAGCCCTTCACAATTTGGCCAAATATCATGACACATATCACAAAATAACCAAGTCCCCTATACATGCTATACTCAAAATAGCAAATTCACTATACCCAATAATCTTTTGATATTGTGATCGAATGCTCTGACAACTTCCGATCCTAGAGCTAGCTTGGCAGAACTACAAAGGATGGAAAGAGAGGGGGTAAACATTAAAGCTTAGTAAGTCCACATGCAAATAATATGCAATGTTAGTAAGCAATTAACATGCAAAGACATAGTAACATATACATAAGGATTATTCATCATTTAAACCTTTTGACTTACTTATCATATGTACACATATACTTTCTCATCACAAATCATTCTTTATCAATGCATTATTCATAGGTTTAGCGTACACACATGTACTCATCGTAGCATATCATATAACTATACCTCTTTAACATGCCCTCCTTGGGACTTTCATCACATCCATTGCATTACCCATTTAACACTCGGAATACTATTGGATAAGTGAAAAACTTGCACATAAGTGCCTCATATACATATGTAGCCAAAGCTACCTCATAACATGTAATGCTCGTAATGGAGCTACTCACGAGCTTGCTCATATAAGCTATTGATCAAGGTGTAACTACATGGGCTGCTCACACAGGTTGTCAGGTATCTGACCCACTCAAGGATTACCTAGCCACCGGTAGGACACACAAGACCATTGCCCGGAACTCAATCACATGTATCGCATCCATTATGAACTTGGACCAACTCAACGATCTCGGATGCCACATACATATCACTAACCCAGACTAACTCAATGAGTTCAGATTTCTTAATTCCTAGTGACATGTTACTTGGATCCTAGACTATTCCTAAGGTTCAAACGGGATTTTCCTCACTTGGACATGGCATACTTTGTCGTACTTGCTCGTGATGTCGTATGTAACGGCCATAATATCATTTATGCTTTCATAGCAACCAATAAGCATATACCTCATAACAACAAGAAAACATTTATCACATAATATCAAAACATTAAAAACATGCTACAACACTACATTATTTGCATATGAATTTACCTCGGTACAAAGTGATGATAATCGAGCCTATTCTTCAAAAACTTTATTCTTTCCTCGATCAAGACCCATATCTAATTTTTCTTGATCTATAATGCCAAATTTAACTGGTTTAATAATCTCATTGGCCAAATCAACTCATAAATCATACTTTAGTAAATTTACCTTTTTACCCCTATCTTTTCACTTGTTTACGATTTATTCCCTAGGCTCGTAAAATGACATGCATGCATTTTCTTTATTACCCAAGCCTAGATAAATTTTCCTTATACTCATAACAGCCCATATTTTCATATAAAAATAGATTTTTATCACCTATTTTACACCTTTTTCAATTTAGTCCTTTTTAGTGGTTTTCATTAAAAATCACCTAGTAAAAGATGTTTATCACACACCAAATTCTCATATTCCTGCATAAATCATCAAAATACATGATGTCACGCATGGGAAAATTTTCATACATAAACCCTACTTTAAAATAAGGGTGGAAATAGGTAAATCAAGGACGAGGACTTAAAAAATGCAAAAACATTAAAAACGGGGCTTGGGAGCACTTACAATCAAGCTTGAAACTTGAACAAAACCCTAGGTATGTTGTCTTGAGAATTTCAACCAAGCATGGAGAAGATGAGCACATTTTTGCATTGATTTTCCCTTTTTGTTCTTTTAACTATCAAATGCCCAAACTGCCCTTAGGGGTCTTTCTATCAAAATTTTCCTATGCATGCTTATTTTTGTCCAAAATTGGTCAAATTGCTAATTAGGACCTTATAATTTATAATCTAAAGCAATTTCATGCTAAAAGCTTCTAGAACACAAGTTTTGTATTTTATTCAATTTGATCCCTAAACTGCAATTAGACATTTTATGCATAGAATTTCTTCATGAAGTTTTCACACAAGCATGCATACACATCATGGACTTCATAATAGTCATAAAATAATTATTTCTATCTCGTATTTGTGGTCTCAAAACCACTGTTCTGACTAGGCCCTGATTTGGGATGTTACAACTCTCCCCCTTTAGGGATTTTCGTCACCAAAAATCTTACCTGGTAAAAAGGTTTGGGTATTGTTCCTTCATAGCCTCTTCTGGCTCCTATGTAGCCTCTTCAACCCCATGTCTTTGCCATAGAAATTTCATAAGGGTAATACTTTTGTTTCTCAATTGCTTGATTTCTCTAGCCAAAATCTTAACCGATTCCTCACCATAAGTCATATCCGGTCGAAATTCAACCTCGGTTGGTGTAATCACATGTGAAGGATCAGATCTATACCAATGCAACATGAAAACATGGAATACATCGTGAATCTTTTCTAACTCATACGATAAAGCCAATCCATAAGCAACAGGCCCTATCCTTTTGGTAATCTCATACGGTCCTATAAAATGAGGACTCAACTTGCCTTTTCTACGGAATCTCAAAACCTTCTTCCATGGAGATACTTTTAGGAATACTTTGTCACCGACTTGATACTCAATTTCTTTTCTTTTCAAATTCGCAAAAGACTTTTTCCTATCCAATGACGCTTTCAAACAATCACGAATTACTTTCACCTTTTCTTCAGTTTACTTACCTAAATTGATTCCATGAATCTTATTCTCCTTAAGCTCAGTCCAATACAACGGTGTACGGCATTTACGTTCATACAATGCCTCATAAGGCGCTATCTTCAAGCTCAACTGATAACTATCATTGTAGGAAAATTCAACCAAAGGTAAGTACTTTTCCCAACTACCTTGGAATACAATAACACAACATCTGAGCATATCTTCAAGTGTCTGAATTACTCTCTCGAATTGTCTATTAGTCTGTGGATGAAAAACGGTACTAAAGTTTAGCTTTGTACCCAAAGCTTCTTATAACTTCTTCCACAATCGCGAAGTGAACCTCGGATCACTATCTGAAATAATCGGTAGCGGTACTCCGTGAAGTCTAACAATCTCAGAAATATATAATTCAGCTAACTTATCAAGTGAATAATTAGTGTGTACCGGTATAAAATAAGCTGATTTAGTCAATCTGTCAACCACAACCCATACAACATCTTTCTTTCTTGGTGTCAACGGCAAGCCTATCACGAAATCCATAGTAATTCGATCCCATTTCCATTTGGGAATCAAAATAGGCTGTAGTAAACCTGAAGGTACCTAGTGTTCGGCCTTTACTTCCTGACAAACCATACACCTCGATACAAACTCAGATATATTTCTTTTCATACTGTTCCACCAATAAATTTTCTTTAAATCATTGTACATTTTCGTGCTACTCGGGTGAACTGACATACATCCATTATGAGCCTCTTACAAAATATTCCAAATCAACTCAGCATTCCTCAGAACACAAATTCTACCACAGAACCTCAGAAAACCATCAGAGTCTATGTGAAAATTTGATTCACTGTTCGACTCACACTGTGCTTTCATTGCTTGTAACTCTTTATCAGCTTCCTGAGCATCACAAATCTGTTGTAGAAAAGTTGGTCTAGCTTTTAACTCTGCTAGAATTGAACCATTAGGAGACAAGGTCAACCGTACATTCATAGCTTTCAAGGCAAATGAAGAATTTCTGCTCAAGGCATTGACAACCACATTTGCCTTACTGGGCTGATAATCAATCACAAGCTCATAGTCTTTTAACAATTCAAGCCATCTTTGTTGCCTCAAATTCAATTCCTTTTGGGTCATCAGATACTTAAGACTTTTATGGTCTGTATAGACATCACATTTCTCCCCGAATAGGTAATGTCGCCAAATATTCAAAGCAAATACAATGATGGCTAATTCTAGATCGTGCGTAGGATAGTTATTCCCGTGGGGCTTCAGTTGCCATGAAGCATAAGCTACCACCTTGCCTTCTTGTATAAGCACACAACCCAGTTCACTTAAGGGTGCATCACTTAAGGCCAAGAAACATGCCCGTGTGTTAGCCTGTGTGTTTATTGCAGGGCGTACTGACTTGCAAAGTTTAGGTGTAAGGGACACACGACCAGAGCACATGCCCATGGGGCACACGTGTATCACAGATGGTCTAGACACATACCCGTGTGTCTACCCATGTGAACCATTAAAAGGTTATTTCCCAAGCCAATTGTCACCCTCAAATATTCATACACTCAAACATATTTCATAGCATGAAACATGACATATTTAGACACTCAAATGTTCAACACCATGGCACTCCCACATCTTCATAATGTCGTCCTATTGTACGTTCAATTACTCACACCATTTGGAAATATTCCATACCAACTTCATGTAGAACCAAATTTATTACCATAACTTCGAATTATACATTCATGACTATAGTCATCTTAAGCCATTAAGTCATTCCTTATCTTTTAGCATCTAATCCAACTTCATCATACATTCACCAAGCAATAACATATCACATCATCAAGGCATTAACACATGCATGCATGAACAATTAGATATTACAACCCAATAATCAATTATAAGCCATATCACATTGCTATTACAAAATGAATCATCAACATCCTAGGCCTTCACAATTTGGCCAAATATCATGACACATATCACAAAATAACCAAGTTCCCTATAAATGCCATACTCAAAATAGCAAATTCACTATACCCAATAATCTTTTAATAGTGTGATCGAATGCTTAGACAACTTCCGATCCTCGAGCTAGCTTGGTGGAACTACAAAGGATGGAAAGAGAGAGGGTAAGCATTAAAGCTTAGTAAGTCCACATGCAAATAATATGCAATGGTAGTAAGCAATTAACATGCAAAGACATAGTAACATCTACATAAGGATTATTAATCATTTAAACCTTTTGACTTACTTATCATAAGTACACATATACTTTCTCATCACAAATCATTCTTTATTAAGGCGTTATTCATAGGTTTAGCGTACATACCTGTACTCATCGTAGTATATCATATAACTATACCTCTTTAACATGCCCTCCTCGAGACTTTCATCACATTCATTGCGTTACCCGTTGAACACTCGGAATACTATTGGATACGTGGAAAACATGCACATAAGTGCCTCATATACATATGTAGCCAAACCTACGTCATAACATGTAATGCTCATAATGGAGCTACTCATGGGGTTGCTCATATAAGCTATTGGTCAAGGTGTAACTACACAGGCTGTTCACACAAGCTGTCAGGTATCTAACCTACTTAAGGATTACCTAGCCACCGGTAGGACACATAAGATCGCATCCATTATGAACTCGAACCAAATCAACGAGCTCGGATGCCACATACATATCACGAACCTAGACCAACTCAATGAGTTTGTATTTCTTAATTCCTAGTGACATGTCACTTGTATCCTAGACTATTCCTAAGGCTCAAACGAGATTTTCCTCACTTGCACATGGCATACTTTATCGTACTTGCTTGTGATGTCGTATATAACGACAATAAGATCATTTATGCTTTCATAACAACCAATAAGCATATAACTCATAACAACAAGAAATCATTTATCACATAATATCAAAACATTAAAAACATGCTACAACATTACATTATTTTCATATGAACTTACCTCGGTACAAAATGACAATATTCGAGCCTATTCTTCAAAATCTTTATTCTTTCCTCGATCAAGACCCATATCTCATTTTTCTTGATCTATAATGCCAAATTTAACTTGTTTAATAATCATAACCCATATCTCATTTTTCTTGATCTATAATGCCAAATTTAACTTGTTTAATAATCATATTGGCCAAACCAACTCATAAATCATACTCTCGTAAATTTACCTTTTTACCCCAATCTTTTCACTTTTTACGATTTAGTCTCTAGGCTTGTAAAATGAAAAGCATGCATTTTCTTTGTTACCTAAGCCTAGCTGAATTTTCCTTATACTCATAACAGCCCATATTTTCATCAAAAATAGATTTTTATCACATATTTTACACCTTTTTTCAATTTAGTCCTTTTTAGAGGTTTTCATGAAATCACCTAGTAAAAGATGTTTATCACACACCAAACTTTCATACTCCTCTATAAATCATCAAAATACATGCATGTCACACGTGGGTGAATTTTCACATATAAACCCTACTTTAAAATAAGGGTGGAAATAGGTAAATCAAGTTAAGAGGACTTTAAAAATGTAAAGAACACTAAAAACGGGGCTTTGGAGCACTTACAATCAAGCTTGAAGTTAAACAAAACCATAGCTACGGTGTCTTGAGAATTTTGGCGAAGCAAGGAGAAGATGAGCACATTTTTTCTTTGATTTTCCCTTTTCATTATTTTAATTACCAAATGACCAAAACGCCCTTAGGGTCTTTCTTTCAAATTTTTCCTATGCATGCCCATTTTTGTCCAAAATTTTCAAAATTGGTCAAATTGCTAATTAGGACGTTCTAATTTATAATCTAAAACAATTTCATGCTAAAAGCTTCTAGAACACAAGTTTTTCATTTTATTCAATTTGGTCCCTAAAGTGGAATTAGACATTTTATGCATAGATTTTCTTCATGAAACTTTCACACAAGCATATATACACATAATGGACTTCATAATATTCATAAAATAATTATTTTTATCTCAAATTTATGGTCTCAAAACCACTATTCTGACTAGGCCCTAATTCAGGTTGTCACAAATTAAATTGAGGGGTTAAATTATGAAATAGATGAAAAAATGGGCTGCTAGGGACCTATAGAGAATTTGGCTAAGCATGGGTTTTATTAAATTTTGTGTAATTTGTGTTCTTGTGAATTAGGGACTAAATTTAATAAATGTGGAACTTTAGAGGCTAAAGTGAAAAAATGCCCAAGTATGTGTTTTTGGATTAAATTGAATGTGTTGATGAATAAAAGAGTTAATTTTGAATGTATATAGATCAAGAACGAAAGAAATCAAATTTAGATTGGGGGAAATCGAAAGTTATCGAGTAGTCGATCCAACCCGATCGTTGTTTATACGAGGTAAGTTCATATGCAAATAAATGTCTTTAAATTAAATTATACATGTTTGATTGTCACTGAATTTCTATGAATGTTGAATGAGTAAAGACAAGCAAGAATCGACAGAGTTACAACATCCGAAAGTCCTATCCAAACCTTAGGAATAGTATAGGATACAAATATCATGACATTAGGTTGTCGAGATGTGATTACATGTAAGATAATGTCTGGGACATTGGCATCTTTAATTAGTTTCATGTAAGACCCTGTTTAGGACAGTGGCATCGATATGTGATAACATGTAAGACCATATCTGAGATATGGCATTTTACGAGTTAAATGTGATTATCGAGTATCCTTAACTATTTAGACCGGTTCAATGGGCAAATTCAAGTCAAGAAAGAATATTTGAATGAGCTAATGGCTTAGGTACGTACAAGATTCATACGAGTATTGAAAAGGGGAAGTATTTGATGAACTCGATTACGATATTGAATATATTTTCAATGAGAGAGGTTTGTGAATTTGAATGTGATTAGCTATGTTTAGCATATTTGAATTGATATGCAAACATTCATGTGATGAATTTATTTGTATATGGCTTACTAAGCTTTTAAATACTTGTGTGTTCTTTCCATGTTTTATATATTATCAAAGCTAGATCGGACATCGGGGATCATCGGGGACCATCATCACACTATCGACTACTTGTTGGTATTTTTGGATGCTTGTGAATATGGTATATGGCATGTATACGCTATTATGTTGATGATATATTTTGAAATATGGTTTAGCCATGAAATTTGGCTTACTTTTTTTGTAAATATTGGTATGTATTTGGTCATTTAGGTTGACCTAAATTATGTGTTTGATAAATGATAAATGTAAAATATATAATGCCTTATGTTTTAGAATTGTTTGCCATAGTTGTTGATATGACTGAATGGTTGCTTATTTTGTTAGTTATTAATGTTTGAGGAATAGTACATTATGGTATGATTTATAGATGAGGAATTGATATGCTTGAGAGGCATGATTTAGTTGATGGAAAGGTGATTTAGAAGTTATGTGACTTTGATGATTTTGGCATATTGAATTGGTATGTTTTTGAATATGGAATTGAGTAGTTGAAATGGTTGTGGATAGATGACTTGATATATGTATGGAATTGCATGTTTTGGTTGCTATGTGTGCATGAGAGTAGGGTGGAAAATTGGCTTTTCAAATGGCCTATTTTTGTCCACACGGGTAGAGACATGGGTGTGTGTCTCAGCCATGTGTGACACACGGTCATGTTACACGGCCGTGTGTCCCCTGGGGTACTCTTTTGAATAAGTCAGTATGCCTTATAGGTTTGACACGGCCTAGACACATAAGCATGTCTACTGGCCGTGTGTGACACACGGGCTGGCACATGGGCGTGTGGCCGGCCCTGTGACCCAAGTCAATGACCCCTTTAGTTTTCGGCAATGCCTAGTAACCCTATTTCAGCGATGGATACGAGTTAAAGATGTTACACTCAATTGGTATCAAATCTATGATTTAGTCGATTTTAGGGCTAACGTAGCTGTGAGATCTAGCTATATATTCCATATATATAAACTGAGATAGTGTAATGATTTCTGATAGTTAAAATGTGATTTTATATAGTAAATGGATCTTGAACAAGCAATAGTTGATAATGTGGAAAGTAATGTGCCCGCTCCCACTCAAGGGGCAGCGCCGACTGATTCTAGGCATGTAACACCCCAAACCCGAGACCATCGCCGGTGTCGGACCCGAGGGTTAACAAACCAAGTTCACATGTTTTTGCCCACCAATTTGACATTTCCAGTCAGGCTGGAAATGCTGCGTCACTGTCGCCTTAAAAATCATATCTCGAGTTTCAAAACTCGGAAACTGGTTTCGTAAATTTTCCCTGAATTTAGACTCATATATCCATCCATGGATTTATTTCTAGGATTTTTGGTCGGGCCAATTGGTACAGTTTATTAGTTAAAGTTACCCCTGTTACAGGGATCGACTGCTCTGACCTTCGCGCGGTATAATTTGAATATCTCTCTGTACAGGGCTTTAATGCTGATGTAGTTTGTTTCTAATGAAACTAGACTCAAAATGGAATCTGTACATATAAGGTATATCTCCTAATTCTTTTTGGATAATTTATAGTGAATTTTTAAAGTTGCGACAGGGAACCCAGAAACCATTCTGGCCCTGTCTCACAATAGCTTTAATATCTCTTAACCTGTAACTCCTATGACCGTTTCGTTTCTTCCATATGAAAATAGACTCATCAAGGTTCATTTACATAGCTTATTCACTATCTAATTCCATTCCTATGAATTTTGGTGATTTTCACATTCATGCCACTGCAGCTGGCAGCATCTGTTTTAAGATAGGACTTACCTATTTGGTGGTCTCCACGATTCATCTAGCCTTACCATACATAGGTTCATATATGATCATTTTAACCATGCCAATGGCTGATCATATGACCAACATTCCCATTTCCAAGCCATAGCCACATCATGACACAAAATATATACATACAACCCACAATTAGTCTAAGTTCATGCTTCCTTTTCGAGCCATTTTCGCACGGCCGTACATACTTACATTACAACATATTTAACAAACAAGGGTAGTCCTATACATGCCATCTCAAGTTCAACCAAAATTTATACCAAAATGGAGGCTTGATAGTGTGGATGACTTGACTTCAACGATCCCGAATCCGATTGCCTCGGCGAAATCTAGAAAACTAAGAGCCAAAGCAACGGGTAAGCATTTTTATGCTTAGTAAGTCTCAAGGAATATAATGAACTATAATTTACAGCAATACATTCACATAGCCAAATGCATCATTTCATTAATACACATTCTTACTTCATACTTCATCATTATATAAGTTCGCAAAGCATCAATCAATTCAATAACGGAAATTCATTAGTCGATTGAGCGAATGTTGCTCAAACACGTCGACTTTCCAATGCACATATAACGTACCTTATCCTTTGGGCTTTTCGAGTGTACTAATTGAATTCATTACAGCAACCAACACTCACCTCCAGCCCAAGATTCTTCGGAATATAACCGGATATAATCACGTGCACAAATGCCTTGGTCTTAGCCGGATAGAATATCTCGCATCGAATGCCTTGGTCTTAGCCGGATGTAGCCACTAGCACAATTGCCTTGGTCTTAACCGGATATAATTTCCAGCATAATTGTCTTGAGTTTAGCCCGGATATCATTCAATTTCCCATGAACACATACATCAATTATCATTGGACATACATAATTCATTTTCGTTACTAAGGCTCAAACGCAATTATAGTCACAAGCATATTCGCCTTCGGACTTAGCCGGGTAGAATTCAAATACTCATGCATACATAATCAATAATCAATACACATCCATACTTTATTTCACATAATTCAAGTAGGGTCACTTCTTGAGGACTTACCTCGGATGTTGTCGAGCGGCTTTTTCGGCTATTCGATCACCTTTTCCTTCCCTTGTCCAATTGTGGCCCTCTTAGCTCTTGAGCTAATTCAAACAAATTCAATTTATTAAAACCTCATTGTGCTTGCTTATGGCGAATATGACAAGGATTTTAAATGGTCATATGGCCACTCTTTAGCTTGAATACACAATGGTCATGCACATTTTATACTACATCAAGCAATTCAATACAATTTATTTGAGCATCAAGGAAATGCTAAGGCCTTCAATAGGCTACCCAAGGCCGAATATTCATGTACATGTTGAGGTCAATTTTGCACTTAATACCTCACAAAAACAGCATGCAATCTACTAATTAATGCTTTGCACATTGTGGCCCAAAACTTATAATATAGCATCAAGCACTTATATGTGTGCTAGGCGAATTGTGCTTGCAATTTCACAAGCATTCTTCCACATTTTCTTCTTTAAATCAATATATTCATCACTTAGTTCATAACCAAACATAATGTGCAATCATATATATGCATATATGAGCATGGCCGAATTTTCAAGGTGTCCATAGCCATCCAAAACACAAACTTTTAACTAACATGCAAGAAGCATGAATCATGCTCAAGAATGCATCATGGCGAATATGACAATCATGCTCCTTTTCAACTTTAATCATGATAAAACAAAGAGAAAACTCAAAATCTTACTCATGAATAGAAAATCCATCATTGCATGCATCATCATCAAGCTTCACACTTAGCATGCAATGGCTTTATCACCATAACAACTTTGCCCAAATACCATTTCCATGGCATAACAAAGATTTGAGCCATGGCTAACATGCACATCAAGTTAGTAACCAAGTCATGCATGAAACTCCAAACACAACCTCATACATACCTTAATCTTGGTACAAGTATGGCCAAATCTCCTTCTAGTTCTCTTCTAAACCAAATAATGGAGCAAAAATCCCTTCATTCCTCCTTATGATTTTCGGCCAAAAAGATGAGAAAGGATGAACAAAAATTTTTTTGTTTTCTCTTCTTGGTTGCACGGCAATGGGGGGGAATGCTACTCTCTCACACACATTTTTTTTTCATTCTTTTCTTACCCATGCTTATTTGTTTATGATTTCTCCCTAATGCCCAACAAAACATGTTTCATGACATGTTTAGCCCATATCACTTTGTCATGGCCGGCCATCACTTGTAAAAAAGGGAAATTTGACATGCAAGTCCATTATTTTGCATGCATGCTTTAATTAGTCATCACATATTTCCCTATCGTACTTTCAAAGTTCACTACTAAGTCCTTTCTTATAAATTAGCACCTAATTAATAAAAATCGAGACACGAAATATTTACGCATACCAATTCCACATACAATAAGCACGGAATATAACACTTAATTATTCTTGTGACTCGGTTTCGTGGTCCCGAAACCACTCTCCGACTAGGGTCACATTCGGGGTGTCACAACTCTCCCCCACTCAAGAGATTTTCGTCCCCGAAAAGCTTACCGGTAAATAGGTTCGGATATCGCTCTCTCATAGAGTTCTCGGTCTCCCAAGTAGCTTCTTCTATCCGTGCTTGAGCCATAACACTTTCACTAGCGGAACCCGCTTGTTTCGCAACTCTTTCACTTCTCGTGATAGGATACGAATTGGTTCTTCCTCATAACTCATATTAGCTTGAATTTCAATTTCTGATGGACTAATCACGTGCGTTGGATCGGATCTATAACGTCGAAGCATCGACACGTGGAAGACATCGTGAACCTTTTGAGTTCGGGGCAAAATCAAGCGATATGCCACTGGACCGACTCGCTCGATATCTCATATGGCCCAATGAACCTCGGGCTCAACTTGCCCTTACGGTAGAACTCGAGTATCTTTTTCCAAGGCGATACCTTGAGAAACACTTTATCACCCACGATACTCGATATCCTTACGCTTCATATCCGCGTCACGACTTCCTCGACGATCGAAGGCTATCTTCAAACTTTCACGGATTACTTTCACTTTCATTCAGCATCCCTAATCAAATCCACCGAAAATCTTGCTTTCACCAAGCTCGGTCCAAAACAATGGTGTACGGCATTTACGCCGCATACAAAGCCTCATAAGGTGCCATCTTAATGCTCGATTGAAAGCTGTTGTTGTAAGCGAATTCAATCAACGGCAAATACCGTTCCCATGAACCATTAAACTCGAGGACGCAACATCTTAACATATCCTCAAGTATCTGAATTACCCGCTCGGATTGACCATCGGTTTGGGGGTGAAAGGCGGTGCTGAAATGCAACTTGGTACCCAAGGCTTCTTGCAACTTTTTCCAAAACCGCGAGGTAAATCTCGGATCTCTATCCGACACGATAGAAATAGGCACCCGTGTAATTTCACAATCTGAAAGCGTACAATTCCGCTAATTTGTCCATTGAAAAATCCGTGCGTCGACGGGACAAAGTGGGCCGACTTAGTCAATCGATCTACCACGACCCAAACCGCATCCTTCTTACTTGCGACAATGGCGGTCCGGATACAAAGTCCATTGTGACTCGATCCCATTTCCACTCGGGTATCGTGATTGGTGAAGTAATCTCAAGGCACTGATGTTCCGCTTTCACTTGTTGACATATTAAACATCTTGAAACAAAGTCGGAGATGTCTCGCTTCATACCATGCCACCAAAATCGATGTTTCAAATCATTGTACATCTTCGTACTCCCCGGGTGGATTGCCATTTGGCTACAATGGGCTTCATTGAATTATCGAAATGAGTTCAATTCCTTGGGACACACGACGACTTTTGAACCTCAAACAATCGTCATCGTCGATTTGAAACTCCGAGTCCTTGTTCGGAACACACGCAGCCCGTTTTGCAACCAACTCGTCGTCGACTTTCTGAGCTTCTCGAATTTGGTGTGTCAATAGTGGTTTGGCTTTCAATTTAGCCACTAACACACTGTCGGATCGGACGGACAAGTGCACATTCATCGCTCGTAAAGTGAATAACGATTTACGACTCAAGGCATCCGCAACCACATTCGCCTTTCCCGGTGATAATCAATGATCGATTCATAATCCTTTAACAGCTCAAGCCAACGTCTTTGTCGCAGATTTAAGTCTCTTTGGGTCATCAAATATTTGAGACTTTTGTGATCCGAGTATACATGGCACCTTTCACCAAATAAGTAATGTCGCCAAATCTTTAAAGCGAATACGATGGCGGCCAATTCGAGATCATGAGTCGGATAATTTTTCTCATGTGGCTTTAATTGCCTCGACGCGCAGGCCACAACTCGACCTTCTTGCATTAATACGCAACCTAACCCAAGTAGAGAGGCGTCGCTATAGATAACAAACTCCTGCCGGACTCGGGTTGCACTAGAATTGGGGCTTCAGTCAAATAAGTTTTCGATTGATCGAAGCTTTTTGGCATTTCTCGTCCATTCGAACTTAACATCCTTTTGGAGTAACCGTCATCGGCGTGGCTATCGTTGAGAACCCTTTACAAAACGTCGGTAATAACCGCAAGCCCCAAAAAGCTTGAACCTCGGAATATTTCTGAGGCTTCCAATTTAGTATGGCTGAAATTTTATTCAGTCGACTCGAATACCGATCGAGATACCACATGACCCAAGAAGCTAACCTCTCTTAACGAACTCACACTTGCTGAACTTAGCATATAATTGCTTGTCCCGTAAAATTTGCACTAACCGCAGGTGTTCAGCATGTTCGGTCTCATTTCTTGAATAGACCAAGATGTCATCAATGAACACGACTACGAATCGATCCAAATATGGTCTAAAGATTCGATTCATTAAATCCATAAATACCGCGAGGGCATTAGTGAGCCCAAACGGCATCACCGAGAACTCATAGTGACCATATCTCGCTTCAAGGCGCCTTTGGGCACGTCTCAATCTCGGATTCGCAATTGATAGTAGCCCGATCTCAAATCTATTTTCGAGAACACCGAGGCTCCCTTGATTGATCGAACAAGTCATCAATACGTGGCAGCGGATATTTGTTCTTTATCGTCGCTTTGTTAAGGCGACGATAGTCGATCTACGATCGCATGGTTCCATCCTTCTTCTTCACGAACAACACCGCGCACCCCAAGGCGAAAAACTCGGGCGAGCAAAACCTCTATCCACCAATTCTTGCAACTGAACTTTCAACTCCTTTAATTCCGTTGGGGCCATACGATACGGAGCTATCAAAATTGGAGTGGTACCGGTACCAATTCGATGCCAAATTCTATTTCCGACAGTTGGTAAACCCGCAATTCTTGGGGAAAACATCCGGTATTCACAAACCACGGCACAGATTCGGGTTTCTTCTCGATTCCTTGTCATCGAGTACGTCGCAAAGGTACGCCGCACCCTTTTCTTACATATTTACGGGCCAACATCGCGATATTACGGTGGCAACCCCTTTAAGTCCGTGGACTCAACCCGAATTATTTCATTATTCGCGACTTCAAATCGATAGTCTTGCTCTTGCAATTTACAACCGCATCGTGCATGGTCAACCAATCCAAACCAAGAATAACATCGAACTCATCGAATGGCAAAAGCATTAAGTCCGCCGGAAAACAAGAACCTCGGAACACTAGGGGACTTTTCTTGCACACTTTGTTAACAAGCACGTAATGACCCAAGGGGTTTGACACCCGAATTACAAACTCGAGAGACTCAATGGGCAAAGTCTTCTTGGATGCTAAGGTTTCACATATATATGAAGGAGTAGAACCGGGGTCAATCAAAGCAATTACATTTGTATTGAAAAGAGTGAAAGTACCGGTAATAACATCCGGAGAGGCAGCATCCTCGGCGTGCGCGTATGGCATAAGTCCTAGCAGAGCACGAGCCTCGGATCGATGGTAGCATCTCTAGATCCTCTCGACCGCCAATGACATTGCCCATATTTCTAGGTGGTCTACCTCGGCGATGGTAGCACCGGGTTTGCACTCGACTTGCATTCTGCTCATGCATCCTCGGGCAATCCTTCATAAAGTGGTCGGCCGATCCACACTTATAGCGAGGCGATCACGAAACCAACAGCTCCACGAATGCCATTTGCCACAATGTGGACACTCCGCCCTCTCTCGGCGATCATTTCCGCCACGGCGATCGAGGTGACTCGTGTGGTCACAGGGGTCGATCGCGTCCTCGTCTAGAAAAGCCCAAACGCCTCTAGACCGGCTCGCATCATCTCGAAATCTCTTGATGCTTGTTGAAGAGACTTTCCGAGGACCTCTTCGAATTCTCCAATCCCCACATCAGCTTTTTGTTTCTCCTTTCTAAGCTCTTGGCTTTACAAGCTCGCTCAACAAGTACTCTGAACTCTCGTATCTCGAGAATGCCAACAAACATCCTTATATCATCATTCAGCCCATCCTCGAAGCGTTTACACATAATAGCTTCGGACGAAATGCATTCTCGCGCGTACTGGCTAAGCCTCACAAACTTCCGTTCGTAATCGGTAACGGACATAGAACCTTGCTTAAGATCAAGGAATTCCTCCGCTTTTGGTCGATGAATCTCTGACTAATATACTTTTTTCGGAACTCGGTTAGAAAGAATTCCCAAGTCACTTGTTCTCTAGGCACCACAGAAGTCAGAGTACTCCACCAATAGTAGGCGGACTCGCGTAGCAAGGAGATGGTACACTTTAAGCACTCATCGGGTGTCAGGATAGCTCATCAAGCACCGGATAGTGTTACCTAACCATAATTCAGCTCGCTCGGCATCATCATCATCCGTAACCTTAAATTCAGTGGCCCCATGTTTTGAATCCTATCGATTGGGGCTTACGACCTTATTTGGTCATTCTGGGAGGTATTGTAGGTCTTGAGGTTGCATTCGTCGGGAATGGAGGTGGTGGAACAGTGTGTGTTGGTTCGAATGTATTGATTAAACCATTCGTTCATCACACTATAAAAGGCTTGCCTAGCCTCGTCATTAGGATTATGGCCATAGGTTGAGAGTCCGCCGGCGCTGTCCCTTGCGCGGAGCAGCGCCACACTCTCCACATCATCAGCTATCGCTCGGTTGGGATCGGGATCCATTGCTATAAACAAACATGAAGTCAAATTGTCGAATTCATCACACTATCGATTCATCATTTAATGGCATGTATAGCTAGACCCCAAACACATCACGGTAGTCCTAGAATCGACTAAACCGTGGCTCGATACCAATAAAATTGTAACACCCCAAACCCGAGACCATCGCCGTTATCGGACCCGAGGGTTAACAAACCAAGTTCACATGTTTTGCCCACCAATTTGACATTTCCAGTCAGGCTGGAAATGCTGCGTCACTGTCGCCTTAAAATCATATCTCGAGTTTCAAAACTCGGAAACTGGTTTCGTAAATTTTCCCTGAATTTAGACTCATATATCCATCCATGGATTTATTTCTAGGATTTTTGGTCAGGCCAATTTGTACAGTTTATTAGTTAAAGTTACCCCTGTTACAGGGATCGACTGCTCTGACCTTCGCGCGGTATAATTTGAATATCTCTCTGTACAGGGCTTTAATGCTGGTGTAGTTTGTTTCTAATGAAACTAGACTCAAAATGGAATCTGTAAATATAAGGTATATCTCCTAATTCTTTTTGGATAATTTATAGTGAATTTTTAAAGTTGCGACAGGGAACCCAGAAACCATTCTGGTCCTGTCTCACAATAGCTTTAATATCTCTTAACCTGTAACTCCTATGACCGTTTCGTTTCTTCCATATTAAAATAGACTCATCAAGGTTCATTTAAATAGCTTATTCACTATCTAATTCCATTCCTATGAATTTTGGTGATTTTTCACATTCATGCCACTGCAGCTGGCAGCATCTGTTTTAAGATAGGACTTACCTATTTGGTGGTCTCCGCGATTCATCTAGCCTTACCATACATAGGTTCATATATGATCATTTTAACCATGCCAATGGCTGATCATATGACCAACATTCCCATTTCAAGCCATAGCCACATCATGACACAAAATATATACATACAACCCACAATTAGTCTAAGTTCATGCTTCCTTTTCGAGCCATTTTACATACGTAGTACATACTTACATTACAACATATTTAACAAACAAGGGGTAGTCCTATACATGCCATCTCAAGTTCAACCAAAAATTTATACCAAAATGGAGGCTTGATAGTGTGGATGACTTCGACTTCAACGATCCCGAATCCGATTGCCTCGAGCGAAATCTAGAAAACTAAGAGCCAAAGCA
This sequence comes from Gossypium arboreum, assembly GCF_025698485.1. Lineage (NCBI taxonomy): Eukaryota > Viridiplantae > Streptophyta > Magnoliopsida > Malvales > Malvaceae > Gossypium > Gossypium arboreum. The sequence continues at coordinate 106,829,492 of NC_069072.1, read as the reverse complement.
ACGGGGTAAGCATTTTTATGCTTAGTAAGTCTCAAGGAATATAATGAACTATAATTTACAGCAATACATTCACATAGCCAAATGCATCATTTCATTAATACACATTCTTACTTCATACTTCATCATTATATAAGTTCGCAAAGCATCAATCAATTCAATAACGGAAATTCATTAGTCGATTGAGCGAATGTTGCTCAAACACGTCGACTTTCCAATGCACATATAACGTACCTTATCCTTTGGGCTTTTCGAGTGTACTAATTGAATTCATTACAGCAACCAACACTCACCTCCAGCCCAAGATTCTTCGGAATATAACCGGATATAATCACGTGCACAAATGCCTTCGGGTCTTAGCCCGGATAGAATATCTCGCACGAATGCCTTCGGGTCTTAGCCCGGATGTAGCCACTAGCACAATTGCCTTCGGGTCTTAACCCGGATATAATTTCCAGCATAATTGTCTTCGGGATTTAGCCCGGATATCATTCAATTTCCCATGAACACATACATCAATTATCATTGGACATACATAATTCATTTTCGTTACTAAGGCTCAAACGCAATTATAGTCACAAGCATATTCGCCTTGGGACTTAGCCCGGTAGAATTCAAATACTCATGCATACATAATCAATAATCAATACACATCCATACTTTATTTCACATAATTCAAGTAGGGTCACTTCTTGAGGACTTACCTCGGATGTTGTCGAACGGCTTTTTCGGCTATTCGATCACCTTTTCCTTCCCCTTGTCCAATTGTGGCCCTCTTAGCTCTTGAGCTAATTCAAACAAATTCAATTTATTAAAACCTCATTGTGCTTGCTTATGGCCGAATATGACAAGGATTTTAAATGGTCATATGGCCACTCTTTAGCTTGAATACACAATGGTCATGCACATTTTATACTACATCAAGCAATTCAATACAATTTATTTGAGCATCAAGGAAATGCTAAGGCCTTCAATAGGCTACCCAAGGCCGAATATTCATGTACATGTTGAGGTCAATTTTGCACTTAATACCTCACAAAACAGCATGCAATCTACTAATTAATGCTTTGCACATTGTGGCCCAAAACTTATAATATAGCATCAAGCACTTATATGTGTGCTAGGCGAATTGTGCTTGCAATTTCACAAGCATTCTTCCACATTTTCTTCTTTAAATCAATATATTCATCACTTAGTTCATAACCAAACATAATGTGCAATCATATATATGCATATATGAGCATGGCGAATTTTCAAGGTGTCCATAGCCATCCAAAACACAAACTTTTAACTAACATGCAAGAAGCATGAATCATGCTCAAGAATGCATCATGGCGAATATGACAATCATGCTCCTTTTCAACTTTAATCATGATAAAACAAAGAGAAACTCAAAATCTTACTCATGAATAGAAAATCCATCATTGCATGCATCATCATCAAGCTTCACACTTAGCATGCAATGGCTTTATCACCATAACAACTTTGCCCAAATACCATTTCCATGGCATAACAAAGATTTGAGCCATGGCTAACATGCACATCAAGTTAGTAACCAAGTCATGCATGAAACTCCAAACACAACCTCATACATACCTTAATCTTGGTACAAGTATGGCCAAATCTCCTTCTAGTTCTCTTCTAAACCAAATAATGGAGCAAAAATCCTTCATTCCTCCTTATGATTTTCGGCCAAAAGATGAGAAAGGATGAACAAAAATTTTTTGTTTCTCTTCTTGGTTGCACGGCAATGGGGGAATGCTACTCTCTCACACACATTTTTTTCATTCTTTTCTTACCCATGCTTATTTGTTTATGATTTCTCCCTAATGCCCAACAAAACATGTTTCATGACATGTTTAGCCCATATCACTTTGTCATGGCGGCCATCACTTGTAAAAAGGGAAATTTGACATGCAAGTCCATTATTTTGCATGCATGCTTTAATTAGTCATCACATATTTCCCTATCGTACTTTCAAAGTTCACTACTAAGTCCTTTCTTATAAATTAGCACCTAATTAATAAAAATCGAGACACGAAATATTTACGCATACCAATTCCACATACAATAAGCACGGAATATAACACTTAATTATTCTTGTGACTCGGTTTCGTGGTCCCGAAACCACTCTCCGACTAGGGTCACATTCGGGGTGTCACAAGGCAGGTTTCTAGTAGTCAATGGAGAGAGGCTAAACAAACCTTCTTCCAAATGATGAGTGAGTGGTTCAAGGAGTTCGTTTGAACGAATCCGGCTGCTCAACAACCTCCACCCCTACCTATTCCTCAACAAATCCCAGTTGTGCCACAAGTGATAGATCCGATTTGATTGATTAAGCAGGCAGTAGATAAGATTTGCAAACACGAGGCCAAGAAGTTCCAGGCTACAATTGAGGATGATACTGAGAGAGCTGAGTTCTGGCTCGAGAACAGGACCAGAGTATTTGATGAATTGTCCTGTACTCCAGATGAATGTATCAAATGTGTGGTATCTTTGCTAAGAGATAATGCATACCATTGGTAGAAAATGTTGATATCTATAGTTCCGAGACAACGGGTTACTTGGGAATTTTTTCAATCTGAGTTTCGAAAGAAGTATATAAGTTAACAATTTCTCGATCAGAAACATAAAGAGTTTTTAGAGCTAAAACAAGGTCAGATGACTGTCACTGAGTGTGAAAGAGAGTTCGTACGTTTAAGCAAATATGTGCTAGAGTATGTTTCTAGTGAGGAGATCATGTGTAAATGATTCCTTGACGGGTTGAATGAAGATATAAAACTGTTAGCTGGGATTCTTGAATTGAAGGAATTTTTTGTTCTGGTTGAAAGAGCTTGTAAAGCCGAGGATTTCAACAAAGAAAAAAGAAAAGCTAATTTTGAAGCAAGAGATTTGAAAAAGAGATCGATGAGTAAGCCGTATCAATCTTCATCGAAGAAATTCTGAGACTCGTATAATCATTCTAATGCATCTGTGGGACATTCAAACAGGGATTGAGAAAAGTAACCAGTAAGTTCCAAAGCTCAAGTTACATCTAATGCTAGTGTTGACAGTGTGAGACAAAATCGACCTGAATGTATACAGTGTGGAAAATGACATTTTGGTGATTGTAGATCGAATGATCGACTTGTTTTAAATATGGATCATTAGATCATTTTATCAGAGATTGCCCAAAGTTAACTGAAAAAGATAATGTTTAGAGTACGAGGCCAAGTAACACTATAGTTAGAGGGAAACCATCCCGTAATATTGGAAATGTGAGTGGTGGTAAAGGTGCAACACGAGACACTACTGCGAGATCTGATGCTAGAGCACCTGCACGAGCCTACGCTATTCGCACTCGTGAAGAAGCATCATCTCCAGATGTTATTACCGGTACTTTAACTCTCTATGATACTAAAGTTATTGCATTGATAGATCCAGGATCAACTCATTCGTATGTATGTCTGAATTTAGTATCCACTAAGAATTTGCCTGTAGAGTCTACTGAATTTGTAATTAGAGTATTGAACCCCTTAGGCAAGTGTGTGTTGGTTGGTAAAGTATGCAAGAACTGTCCATTGATGATTCAGGATATTTGTTTTCTAGCTGATTTGATGTTGTTACCATTTGACGAATTTGATATAATTATGGGTATGGATTGGCTAATCCTGCATGATGTTGTTGTGAATTGTAAAAGAAAGGTGATTGATCTGAGATGTTAGAATAATGAGATTATTCGGATTGAGTTAGGTGATTTGAATGGTTTACTAGTAGTGATTTCATTGATGTTAGCTCAGGAATATGTGAGAAATGGTTGCGAAGCTTATTTTGATTATCTGCTTGATACAAAAAGTGACTGAAAAGAAGATTGAATCAGTGGCAGTTGTATGTGAATATCCAAATGTGTTTCCCGAATAGTTACCAGGTTTACCACTGATCTGAGAGTTTGAGTTTGGCATTGAGATAATGCCAGGTACAACGCCGATATCGATAGCTCCTTACAGAATGGCTCCGACAGAGTTAAAAGAATTAAAAGCTCAATTGCAAGAATTTACCAATAGAGGGTTTGCAAGACCGAGTTTCTCACCTTGGGGTGCTCCTGTGTTGTTTGTGAAAAAGAAAGATGGCACGATGAGGATGTGTATTAACTACAGACAGCTGAATAAAGTGAAAATCAAGAATAAATACCATTTATCGCGGATTGATGATTTGTTTGATCAATTGAAAGAGGCTACAGTGTCTTCAAAGATAGATTTGAGATCGGGTTATTACAAACTACGAGTTAAAGACTCTGATGTGTCAAAAACCGCATTTAGAACGAGGTATGGTCATTATGTATTCTTAGTTATGCCTTTTGGACTAACGAATGCACCTGCTATCTTTATGGATCTAATGAACCGGATTTTCAGACCGTACTTAGATTGATTTGTTGTTGTATTTATTGATGACATATCGATATATTCACGAGATGAAACTAAGCATGCCGAACATCTGAGAATTATTTTGCAGACTTTACGTGATAAACAGTTATATACAAAGTTCAGTAAATGTGAATTTTGGTTGCGCGATATTAGTTTTCTGGGACATATTGTGTCAGCATCAGGTATTCGAGTCAATCCTAGAAATATATCTGTGATTATAGATTGGAAGCCTCCAAGAAATGTTTCTGAGGTCCACAATTTCCTGGGACTTGCTGGTTATTATAGATGACTTGTAAAAAGATTTTTGATGATTGCGACTCTTTTGACGAGATTACTTCAGAAAGATGTAAAGTTTGAATGGTCCGAGAAATGTCAGAAAGCTAAAAGCTCTTTTAATTGAAGGTCAAGTGTTAGTACAGCCAGAATCGGGTAAAAAATTTGTAATCTTTAGTTATGCATCGTTGAATGGTCTGGGTTGCATTTTAATGCAAGAAGGCAAAGTTATAGCTTATGCTTCGAGACAGTTGAAGCTGCATGAAAGGAATTACCCGATGCACGATTTAGAGTTAGTAGCCATTGTGTTTACGTTAAAGATTTGGAGCCATTTTTTGTTCGGTGAGAAATGTCATGTTTATTCAGATCATAAGAGTTTGAAATATCTGATAACTCAAAAAGATTTAAATTTGCAACAGCGAAGATGGCTAAAATTTCTTAAAGATTACAAGCTAGTGATTGACTACCATCTAAGGAAAGCAAATGTTGTTGCTGATGCATTAAGCCAGAAATCTTTGTTTGCTCTACATGCATTGAATACTCAATTGGCTTTATCTAAAGATGGCTCAGTTGTAGTTGAGTTGAAAGCGAGACTATTGTTTTTACAGCAGATTTGTGAAGCTTAGAAAGTTGATAATGAAATGTTAGCAAAATGATCTTAATGTGATTTGAACCCTGATTCAGAATTTCAAGTTGATTCCAATGATTATTTAATATTCAAAGGTAGAATATGTGTTATGAGAAATTTAGAGTTGATTCAGACGATTTTGAACGAAGCACATAGTAGTCGTTTATCGATTCATCTGGGAAGCATGAAAAAGTTAACGATTTGAATCAGCTTTTGTAACACCCCGTACCCGAGACCGTTGCTGGAGTCGAACACGAGGTGCTAATAGACTTAATTCATTTATTTTCACAGTCCATTTTAAAAATTTCCAGACAAGCTGGCTAACTGCGTCACTGTCACATTAAAAATCATATCTTGAGTTCCAAAACTCAAAAACCAGTTTCGTAAATTTTACCTGAAACTAGACTCATATATCCATCTGAAAATTTGTTTCTAGAATTTTTGGTCGAGCCAATTAGTACAGTTTATTAGTTAAAGCCTCCCCTATTTCGGGGTTCAACTACTCTGACCTTCATGCATTACGACTTAGATATATCCTTGTACAGGGCTTCAATACTTATACCGTTTGTTTCTAAAGAAACTAGACTGGAAAAGGAATCTGTACATATAGGGCATGACTTCTAATTATCTCTGGTTAATTTATAGTGAATTTCCAAAGTCGGAACAGGGGTCCAGAAATTGCTCTGGCCCTATTTCACGAAAACTTAAGCATCTCATAAAATACGGCTTATATGATCATTTTGTTACTTTCATATGAAAATAGATTCATCAAGGTTCGATTACATAATTTATTCACTATTTAATTCCATTCCTACTATTTTTAGTGATTTTTCAAATCCACACCACTGCTGCTGTTAGCATCTGTTTTTAAGGTAAACTTTACCTATTTCATGGTTTTCCATGAATCAACTAGAATTTGTCATACAAAGCACCAAAATGATCATGATTAACCATTCCTATGGCTAATCGTTACCAAACATTTCCATACCTCTCAATGAACAACATACAAAACGATTATAATGCTATGCTCAAAGTATATATAAGCCATTTTCGCATGGCTATCCAAATTTATACAAAAGCAAAGGGTACATGACCAACAACAAAAGGGTAGTCCTATACATGCCATTTCCGAGTTCAACCAAAAGTGTACCAAAAGGGCTTTGATAGTGTGGACGACTTGACTTCGACAATCCTGAGTCCGATGGTGATTTAACCAAAATCTATAAAAGAGATTCAAAGAACGGAGTAAGCATTTAATGCTTAGTAAGTTTTGAGCAATGAAATTAGGCACAACTGAAATATAGCATTCATATAACTAAACGGATAATTTCATATACACATATTCTCAAAATCAGTCCTACTTACATTTCCAACCCTTATATTCACACATAAGGGATCAACTTAACCAAAGGCCTAAGCTCATTAATTGTCTTGAGCGAATAATATTTAAAAGGAATCAACTACTCCAATGCATATACGAAACGTACCTCATCGTTGGGATTTTACGAGCATATTAATTGAAATTATTACAGCAAGATCGCTCATTCCCAAACCAAGTACCTTCGGAATTTAGCCGGATATAGCTACTTGCTCAAATGCCTTTGGGACTTAGCCTGGTTATAGTAACTCGCACAAATGCCTTCGGGACTTAGCCCGGTTATAGTAACTCGCACAAATGCCTTCGGGACTTAGCCCGATTATAGTAAATCGCACAAATGCCTTCGGGACTTAGCCCGGATATAGTAACTCGCACAAATGCCTTCGGGCTTAGCCCGGAATTAGTCACTAGCACAAATGCCTTCGGGACTTAGCCCGGTTATCATCCGAATATCCATGCACATATCAATAAATCATGACACATCTATATTTCATTTTCATAACTAGAATTCAAACACAAGTCACTTATCAAGCATTATCATTCTCGGCTCAATAGTTACATACAAAGAGCCTGATTTTGATTTACTTAAAACATGATCTAATCGAATCATAATCTAAGATCCATTACTCAAAAACTTACCTCGGATGTTGTCGAACGATTTCGGTGGCTATTCGATCACTTTTTCCTTTCCCTTATCCAACTTTGGTCCTCTAAGCTCTTGAGCTAATTCAAACAAATTTAACTTGGCCGAATATGACAAGGAGTTTGATAGGCCATATGGCCACCTTTAGCTCAAATACAAAATGGTCATACGCATTTTTAATCACATTGAGCAATTTAATACAATTAATCTAACATTTCCTCATGTGCACCTTTATGACCGAATACACACATCATTAACCTAATATCAATTAACTAAGCACTTTAACAAATTCTCCTTGAACCGATTATCTAAGTCAAGATAGATTCATCACTATGCTCGCCTATAACCGAATACATGCAACACCAATCTATCTCATGGGGCCGAATATGCATGTCTATGTTGAGGCCAATTATATGCTTAATACTTCCTACAAATATGGTTACTTGTATTGACTACAAACCATTTTGTTTCAAGTTCAAAACTCGGCTAATACACATATATACACTAGTAATCAAATACTAACATTTGCACTTCACCTTACTACCATTTTTCATCCAAATAACATGAATCAACAACCATATTTCTCTTCTACTTCCTACCATGGCCGAATGCATCAAGACACCATACCATTTCAATTTTGGTCATGGGTTAAACAAAGAACTTAATGTCTAACTCAAAAATGCTAAAAAGAAAATCCAAGAGTCATCAATCCACCATCACATGTATCATTACAAAGCTTCACATTTAGCATGCAAATGACATCAACATAAATCCACCTTAGCCAAAACTTAACTCATCTTCATGCCTCATCACCACAACATCAAACACCAACCAAGAAGACAACACCCATGGCCGAATATCATCTCCATCACATAGCAAAGATTTAAACCATGGGCTAGGTAGAACTCAAGCTAACAACTAAAAACATGCATGAATCTCATGGAACAACATCAAACATACCTCCTCCTAAACACCAACCAACCGAACATGAAGCAAGAAAATCCTCTTCTTCTTCCTTCCTCAAGTCACGGCAATGGAGGAGTAGCCTAGCTCATTTTTTTTTCTTTTTCTCTTTCTCCTCCTACTAATCACTATTATTTTATTACCCATGCTCCTTATTTTATCATTCCTCCCATAAAACACTAACATAACATGTTTATGACATGTTTTACCCATCATATTTTGTCCACCCTCATTGTCATGGCCGGCCACTACCAATTAAGTGGGGAAATTGACATGCAAGTCCACCCTTTTTAATTACATGCACTAATAGATCCTTATAGATTAACCTATCACATTTCACAAGTGTCACACATAAGTCCTATTAACTAAATTCACATGCAATTAACTAAATCGAAGCTTAAAACTTTCACACATTCATATTCACATATTTTAGACAATAATTATCATATTCAAATAATTTGGTGACTCGGTTTAGCGGTCCTGAAACCGCTTTCCGACTAGGGTCACTTTAGGGCTATCACAGCTTTATTGGTTGCATGGTATGAAACATGACATATCAGAGTTCATTTTTAAATGTTTGATTTGTCAGCAAGTTAAAGTTGAGTATCAGTTGCCATTTGGTTTATTGCAGCTGATTATGATTCCCGAGTGGAAATGAGATAGAGTGACTATGGATTTTGTGTCGGGATTACCCCGATCTCTGTTAAAGAATGATGCTGTCTGGGTTATAGTTGACAGATTGATGAAATCAGCTCATTTCATTCCAGTACGAGTAGACTATTCGCTTGAAAAGTTAGCTGAGTTGTATATCTCTGAGGTTGTGAGATTACACAAGGAGCACCTATTTCTATTTTTTCGGATAAAGATCCGAGATTCACATCAACATTTAGGAAGAAATTGCAAGATGCACTGGGTACAAAACTACATTTTAGTACCACATTTCACCCCCAGACGGATGGTCGATCCGATCGAGTTATACAAATACTCGATGATATGTTGAGATGTTGCAGTCTTGAGTTCGAAGGTACGTGGGAAAGTATTTGCCATTGATTAAATTCGCATATAACAATAGTTTTCAAGCGAGTATTATAATGGCACCTTACGAGGCTTTATATTGCCAGAAGTGTTGAACACCGTTGTACTGGACTGAACTTAGCTAGCATAAGATTCACGAGGTTGATCTGATTAGAGAAACAGAAGAAAAAGTGAAAGTGATCCACGATAGTTTGAAAGTAGCGTTAGATCGTCAAAAATCATATGCAGACTTGAAACGGAAAAATATTGAGTTTCAGATCAGGGATAGAGTGTTTTTGAAAGTATCTCCGTAGAAGAAAATACTTCGACTTGGTCGTAAAGGCAAATTGAGTCTGATATTCATCGGGTCGTATGAGATTATCAACCGAGTTGGACCGGTTACTTATCGGCTAGCATTACCGTCTGAGTTAGAAAAGTGATGTGATGTGAATCGTAATAAGTTTTATAATTTATGAATGTCCGTTCTTAAAAACTAACTATTATCACGACAAAAGCAAGCGCACCATATCGAACAGTAGTATAGCTTATGGCAAGACCGGGATGTCGAACCCAAAGAAACTAAAAGTACTAGTATTAACTTTCTTTTTATTATCTAGCCTAAAAATAAATGGGTATGTTTTATCTAAACTAATTACTAAACTAAGAATGCACAGAAAGTAAATTGGGGAAATAACTTTTGGAAAAACTGAATGATTTGGACAATACCTAAGGGAAAAATCCACTTAGACTTCACTTGTTATTGACTCTGAATCAGACGATTTATTCACTTGACTTGATCCATAAAAATCCCTAAGTTATATTATTATCTCTCTCGAGACTAACAACATCTAACCCTAGGTTGATTAATTGAAATCTCTTTCTAATTAAAACTGGTAGTGTTGTATTAACTCGATCTATGGATTCCCTTATTAGGTTTCACCCTAATCCGGCAAAATTATGTCACCCTATCTCTAGGCGTGCAATCAACTCTACTTAATTATGTTAGATCTACTCTTAGACAGGGACTTTTGCTCCTCTAAATAAGCACATCAATACTTGAATCAATATCCTGGAATATTAAAGCAAGAATTAAGAATTCATAATTAAGAACAAGTCAAATATTTGTCATATAATTCAAATAATAATAACAAGATCCGTCTTAGGTTTCATTCCCTTTAGGTATTTAGGAGGTTTAGTTCATATTTATGAAAGAAAAACATCTCAAAAGAATAATGATAACAAAACATAAAGAAAACCCAAAAACTCTTAAAAGGAATTGAAGGGAGATCTTTAGTCTTGAAGGTGAATCCGACTTCTGAGATGGATCAATTGGCTTTCTTCAAGTAATTTCTTGCCTCCTACTCCGTGTGTCCCCTCTAATCCTCCTCTAGTATGTTTAAATAGGCTTTAGAATGCCTAAAAGCCCTCAAGAGTGGCCTGTTCCGAATAGGACTAAACTTGGGCTCGACAGGGACACGCCCTTATTTGATTTCTTCAATCCGTGTTTAAGGCTGTTAAATAGACACGGGCGTGTGGTCTACCCATGTAAGTCGTGCTCGATTCTGCTAAAAGGACACGGGCATGTGGTCTGCTCGTGTATGAAAGTCCAGGCCATGTTGATTTCACATGTTGGTCCATTTTTTCTGTTTTCGGCCCGTTTCTCACTCTTTTTACTCTCCTATGCTCACCTAAGTATAAAACATGAAATTAAAGGATTAGGAACATCAAATTCACCAAATCTAAGGATAAATCATCCAAACAGTGCTAAGCATGGGATAAAAATATGTATAAATTACGGTTTATCAAATACCCCCACACTTAAGAGTTTGCTTGTCCTCAAGAAAAATCCTCAACTCACAATTAAGAATTCATTTTTCTCAACTTATAATTCCTATCAATAATATCTCAAAATAATCCTTAAGTAATCATACATTGAGAGTTCAACTAGAAGAACATCAAAGTTTCAAACATTCTTAGTTGAGCATTTTATCACGAAAACATAGGTGTCTCCCCTCATCTAAGTGATTACCTTTGATTCAAAATATCACAAAGTTTAACATCCTCACTAAGGATTCAATCAAATCACTCGAGGTTTTTAAGGACGACAAGTTAAGCACTCAATAGTCAATATGAAAAGTTATTACCATAGGCTTGCATGAAAATCAAATCTCCACCACTATAAATTGAGATGAAACATCAATCAAAAGGTTTTTAGAGGGTTGTAACGTGGCTTTGGTTAGGGATGTGGTCACAAGCTGAAAAAGAAGGTTAGAATCAAGATTGAATTAAAAAAAATTACCTAACTAGAAAAATAATTAATCATCAATTGAATACATGTGAGCTTCTTCTCAGAATATGGAATTAAACACTTAAGCTCAAAAACAAAAAAATTACTACTAATATATATGTATGTATTAATTTTTAAAAAAAAAACACAAATCAAATAACATAGGCTAACTGTCAAAAATAAAACATATCTAAGCAATTTATTCAAATCAAATCTCAAGAAAAATAGGGGTCAAATTAATTTAGGAGATTTCAACAATAATGGGTTATGGGTTAATGTTGAAGGTAAATCAATGGATGGCTTATTTGGCTCAAAGGGCTTTACTAAGGGTTAATTATGAAGGTAGGCTTTTATGGAGTGAGTGGCTTAAACCTAAGTGCCTTTATCATCTTGACATATCAAATGAAAGGTGTGGTCTTGACATGTATAATCAAGCAAGTTCTAGAATAATAGATCAATATTAACGCACTCAAAGCAACAATAAAAGTGAGCATGAAAGAAATAATATATGCTCTAAAGGCTCAAGATCTCACAAAAATTATGGCTTTTTGATGTTAATCTTTTGAATTTCGACTCAAGATAACATCTAAACTTGGGGAAACAACCTAGAAATTTTTATAATTCTCAAAAATCAACTCATCATGCTTTGATTCTCTAATTCCTTAAAGTTTAAACAATCAATGCATAAATGCCTATGTTTTAATCCAAAACATATCATTAAAAGTCATAAATTAGTCAAAATTCATTCTAATAATGATATGAGAAGATCACATGAAAACAAGACAAAATTCAAGGATTTTTTTGATAATGATATAAATGACCCCCCACACTTAAGATGTACATTGTCCTCAATGTACAAAGATTTATAATAGTAATATAAAGATAATATCGAAAGAGAGGGAGAAAAGTGAAACTGACCTGAATGTTGAATGGAATCCTTGAATTGGAGGTATAGAGAATAATCAGCCAGGGCAATGATAAGATTGGAGGAGTATACAACCACAGTGTCCAGCGAAGAGGTTATCGTGGTGGTCGGGTAGGACATGGTAGTCGTGGAGACCCTTTTCAGTGGAGTTTCAAGTTCCTAAGTAATGGTGAGCTTTGGAGCTCTTTATAACTGTGATAAAATCAAAAACTCTTTAGGAAATATAAAAAAGCATAATTACTCGTAATGAAATAGCCGAAACTATAAATTGTTCAATAAAAAATTATAAAACCTAAAAATGAAATAGTATTAAAAGAAAATAAAATAAAAATTACTTTAAGAAGATAAATAAATATAAAAGTGAAAATAATAAATAATAAATAAAAAGTCTTTAAACATTGTCATCGCCGGATGGTTCGCGAGGTGGTGGTGGCGATGAGATGTGAAGGTGCGGACAAATCTGATGTAGAGTAGCATCAATGTGATCAAAGCACTGAAAACACTACTGCTCAACTCGAGTAAGGCACTCAGAGATGTCAGAGTATGAAGCCGTTGCATGAACTGAACGATGGATGGGTGGTGGCTGAGACGGTGGGTTCTCATGACGTGTAGGGACATCATCAGTAATGTCCTCTAGGTCCTCCTCCTCGGCGGACTGGACCAGGCGGTACTGGGGAGGGTCAACTCCACGTCGTCACTCAATCATCCTCATATATAGCATACTTGAGATGCCCTGTGGGGACATCTAACCAATGACGGTAAGGGAAGATGCTTGTGCTGCCGTGTTAAGGAGGCCTAAATACTGTGCCAGGTGAGCCACATAAGGGCCGTTGGATATGACTTCCTTCCTATGTCGCTCCGTCTAATGGCGAATGGCTAGGGTAATGAAATAGGCAAGGTTGAAGACATGCCCAATCGCCATACTCCATAAAAGGTAGGCGTCGTGAGTGTTGACGACGCTGGTGTTCTCTCGGCACCCTGTCAGAGTGTGGCCCAAGATGGCGTGTAAGTACCTCAGAGATGGGGCAAGGGCCGATGCCTTAGAGCGGCTGGGGTCATAGGTGGCCAAGTCAAGGACTAAAGCACTCCAACACTTCGAAGGAGAATATTGGATATGGCGATGGAGGGTGTCGAGTTCGTTGTCATCTATGAGCTCCTCCGTATACAGCCCTAGTGCAATTCCGAACTCAGGTACTCTCAACTGGCGCACTAAACCGTCAAGACAGAACTGGACCATTCCAGGCTCATTAAACTGTGTCATGATGACTTGAAGGTGGAAGGTTAAGCAGAGTTCGAGTGTGAGCTCGAGGTACGTCGACTCGATGATCTCGAAAAAGAGGCCTCATGGGTCAATAGTCAGAAGGGCTTGGATCGCGTCAGCCAGTTAGATTTTTTCAAGTGCTGCCCAATCAATGCAGCTACCCACACTTAGGGGTCGGGCCCATAGTACTTGAAAAAGTTCCTCCTATGTTCCTGAGGGAAACTGGAGGAATGGATGCCTGATTTTTGCGATAGGACCCAACGATGATGCTGCTCCTTTCCTCTTCTTTGAGGTGGGGACGGTAGTTTTCTTGCCACGTGGATTTGACATGGTATCTGCAATGGTAAGACGAAGTTATAGAAATACCCCTAAGAATAGCATGGAAAGGTATGTAAGCATGTTAAAATTAAAGAAGAATACTTCACGAGAATCATAGGTAAAAGGGAAGATGTACAGAAAAGTAACCAAATCCTAATGGAAAGATGTATCAAGTCATTATTAACAATAAGAACATGAGAATGGTGTTAAATGGAACACCTAGTGAATGAATGCATGTGGGATTGATAATATGCAATATGGTGTGGGTAAGCACGAAATCCATGGAATCAAGAGAAAAATGGATGAATGTAGCAAAATGTATCGACTAAAATGGCAAATTTCTAACAAAGAGAATAAGCATTACTATCATTAGAACCATGAATATTAAGAAAAAAAGTCAAATAACACAATATAAAATCATAAAATTAGTAAAAGAATTGAAGAGAATAGAGAGAAAACAGTGAACAAACGCAATACATTGGTAGAGGGAGGAGCTTAGGTCGTCGATGGTGGTGCTGTGGTCGGCACAAGAGCGTGGCAGGGAGGGTGTGTAAAAGGATTCCGGCGACTAGGGTTTGATATTTGGGGAAATGGATGATGAATAGTGGGTGGTTTATATAGATTTTGGGGCACACGGCCATGGGACATGCCCATGTGTCCTAATTTTAGCCTGTGTGTATTGTGACTTTTAAATTTGGGTGCATCTGAAATTCGGCCCACGCCTGTGTTCTTTGGGCGTGTTAATGCACACGACCGTGTCGCACAGTCATGTTCTGCTTCGTTTGCTTCTCCCACGCCCGTGTATGTATGTCCATGCCCCTGTTGTTTTGTCAGTCTTGACCACGGGTAGAGAGCACGAGTGTGTCATACGCCCGTGTTGTTTTCTCAGTTTCAACCATGGCCTCTAGACACGGGCGTGTCGCACGCCCGTGTTGTTTTGACAGATTCACCCACGACCATGTCGCACGGCCGTGGAACTTTTCGACTTTCGTGTTGGGGAAAAATTTTGCACTATTTTCACACGGCCGTATCGGACGGCCGTGTTGCCTTCCGTGGTATGGGCACGGCCTAAGGCACGGCTGTGTGCTTGGCCGTGTGGTTTTGGAAAACCTGTGTTCAGTGACTTAGTTAGTGAATTAAATGTTAAAAACTAAAATTTAAAGATGTTAACACTGTTAGTATTCGGGTTGCCTCCCGAGAAGCGCTTATTTATAGTCTAAGCTCGACTTACCTCTCTGTTGCGTGGTCATGGTGGTGCGAGGAGTTTACACTCCTCATCCCTGCTATCAATTTTATCAAAATAAGGTTTTAGACGAGTACTATTTACCTTAAACGTACCGAATTTGGGATGAATTACCTTGACTGTGCCATATGGGAAAATGCTAAGTATCGTAAGAGGGATTTCTCCATTAGATTCAGGGGTGGCAATCTAAGGGTCTACTGCATCTAATAGTACTTTGTCTCTAACCTTAAGTTGATTTGGTGAAATATTGAGCTCGTCAAGGTGTGGTTTTGGTTTATCACGTGATCTTGGTTTCTATGTCCGCAATTCATCTAGTTCCTCGACCTGTAGCCTTCGTTCTTCATAGATGGGTCCTTTATTGTTACTCAAACATGGCTCAGGTGTGTTCTTTGAATGTGTTTCCTGCAAAGAAGGTTTCACCACATGATCAGTATTAGTAGTACGATTTATACAATCACCCTCGATATTTGATGTGTTACTTGAATTACGAGTTTGAAGAGTGATTGTTTCCTCACCCACACAAAGTGTGAGTTCACCTGTACCAACATCAATTATAGTTCTAGCAGTTGCTAAAAAAGGCCTTCCTAAAATTAAAGGCACGTCACCATCCTTTTCTATGTCTAGATCAACAAAATCAACTAGGAATATGAATTTGTGAATTTTAACGAGTACATCTTCAATAATACCCGTAGGAAATCTGATTGTTTTGTTTGCTAACTGAATGCTCATCCTAGTTTGTTTGGGTTTCCCAAGACCTAGTTGTTTATACATTTTATAAGGCATGACGTTGATACTAGCCTCTAAATCAGCCAAAGCATTATTAACATCTAAGCTACCAATTATTAAAACTCCCTGGATCTTTTAATTTGTTGGCCAGCTTATTCTGTAGTATGGTTGAACAAACTGAATTTAACTCCACATGCGACTCCTCATCCAACTTTCGCTTATTTGTTAAAAGCTCATTTAAGAATTTGACTGCATTTGGCATTTGCGAAGAGCTTCAATAAATGGTAAGTTAATATGTAACTTTTTTAATAATTTAAGGAATTTACCGAATTATTCATCTATGCGGTCTTTCCTTGTCGCATTGAGGTATGTCACACGAGGTTTGTACTCTTTACTTATTGGTGTTTGTTCACTGTGGTCTACCTCACCTTTGCTTTTACTTACCATAATTCCTTGCCTTGTTTCTGGTTCAGGTTCGACTAACCTTTCCTCATCATGAATGGTAATTGCATTGAGTTGTTCCTTTGGGTTAGATTCAGTGTTACTCGGCAGGCTACCTTATGGTCGTTCAGAAATCAATTTGGCAAGTTGGCCTATCTGAGTTTTGAGCCCTTGGATCAACGATTGTTGATTCTTAAGTGTTGTTTCGGTATTCTAAAAGTGAGTTTCCGACACTGAGATAAACTTTGTTAGCATCTCCTCAAGGTTCGGCTTCTTTTCCTATTGGTAAGGTGGTTTTTGAGAACCCGGAAGGTGTTGTGGCCTTTGATTTCCTTGACCGCCCCACGAGAAATTGGGATGGTTCCTCCATCCAGCATTATAATTATTACTATATGGGTTATTTTGAGGTTTAGAGTTATTGTTACCCATATATTGGACTTATTCCTCCTCGATGCTAGGGTCGAAGGGTTGATATTTTGTGTATGCTCCTCCTCCATTTGAATCGCACCTCAAAACTGGATATACCTGAGTAGAACCACAAAAACCGTCAATCTTTTTATTTAAGAGTTCTACCTGGTTAGATAGCATAGTAACCGCATCGAGGTTGAAAACACCGGCTGCTTTCGTCGGCTTTGTCCTCATAACTTGCCACTGATAGTTATTTAGTGACATCTCTTCAATAAATTCGTAAGCAACTTCAGGTGTTTTGTTATTCAAAGTTCCACCGACAGCTGCGTCGATAAGTTGCCTCGTTAAAAGGTTCACACCGTTGTAAAACATCTGAACCTGTAGCCAAAGTCGTAACCTATGGTGAGGGCACCTTCTAAAAAGATCCTTGTATCTCTCCCATGCATCATAGAGTGTTTCTAGATCCATCTGCACAAAAAAAGAGATATCATTCCTCAACTTAGCCGTTTTAGCCGATGGAAAATATTTAAGTAAAAACTTTTCGGTCATTTGTTCCCAAGTAGTGATTGACCCTCGTGGTAATGAGTTCAACCAATGTTTAGCTTTGTTCCTCAATGAAAAGGGAAACAACTGAAGGCAAATGGCATCATCAGAAACGCCATTGATTTTAAAAGTGTCGCAAAACTCCAAAAAATTCTCCAAGTTATTGTTTGGATCCTCATCCTGCAAACCATCAAACTAAACAAACTGTTGTATCATTTGAATTGTGTTTGGTTTCAGTTCAAAATTATTTGCAGCAATAGTAGGTCTAACTATACTTGACTCAGCTCCTGTTAAATTAGGTTTAGCATAATCATACATAGTGCGTGGAGTAGGATTCTGATTTACTGGATCAGCAGCAATCACAGGAGGTAGTGGATTTTCCTGATTTAAGCCATCTCCTCGGTTGTGGTGTGAATATCATCCTCTTGCTCTTCCTCTGTGTATCTTAGGCTTCACCTTATTTCTCTTCAGTTTTTGCAAGCTGTCCGGTCTATCTCACTATCAAAAAGTAATGGTCCCGACAGGGTTCTTCTAGTCATACACTATAAAAACCTGCCAAAAGCTAATAAATGAAAAATTAGAAAAGAAAATAAAAATTTAAATTGCAATAAAAGTAAAATGGCTAAAGTAATAAAAATCGAGTGTTTCTAATATATTAGTTCCCCGAAAACGACACCAAAAACATGATGTGATGTGAATCGTGATAAGTTTTATAATTTATGAATGCCCGTTCTTGAAAACTAACTATTATCACAACAAAGGCAAGCGCACCTTATCGAACAGTATTATAGCTTATGGCAAGACCGGGATGTCGAACCCAAAGGAACTAAAAGTACTAGTATTAACTTTCTTTTTATTATCTAGTCTAAAAATAAAGGGGTATGTTTTATCTAAACTAATTACTAAACTAAGAATGCACAGAAAGTAAATTGGGGAAATAACTTTTCGAAAAACTGAATGATTTGGACAATATCTAAGGGAAAAATCCACCTAGACTTCACTTGTTATTGACTCTGAATCAGACGATTTATTCACTTGACTTGATCCGTAGAAATCCCTAAGTTATATTATTATCTCTCTCGAGACTAACAACATCTAACCCTAGGTTGATTAATTGAAATCTCTTTCTAATTAAAACCCCTAGTGTTGCATTAACTCGATCTATAGATTCCCTTATTAGGTTTCACTCTAATCCGGCAAAATTATGTCACCCTATCTCTAGGCGTGCAATCAACTCCGCTTAATTATGTTAGATCTACTCTTAGACAAGGACTTTTGCTTTTCTGAATAAGCACATCAATACTTGAATCAATATCCTAGAATATTAAAGTAAGAATTAAGAATTCATAATTAAGAACAAGTAAAATATTTATCATATAATTCAGATAATAATAACAAGATCCGTCTTAGGTTTCATTCCCCTTAGGTATTTAGGGGGTTTAGTTCATATTTATTAAAGAAAACATCTCAAAAGAATAATGATAACAAAACATAAAGAAAACCCAAGAACTCTTGAAGGAATTGAAGGAGATCTTCACCTTGAAGGTGAATCCGCTTCGAGATGGATCAATCGGCTTTCTTGAGTAATTCCTGCCACCTACTCTATGTGTCCCCTCTAATCCTCCTCCAGTGTGTTTAAATAGGCTTTAGAATGCCTAAAAGCCCTCAAGAGTGGCCTTTTCTGAATAGGACTAAACTTGGGCTCGACAGGGACACACCCGTGTTCGATTTCTTCAATTCGTGTTTAAGGCTATTAAATAGACACGGGCATGTGGTCTACCCATGTAAGTCGTGCTCGATTCTGCTAAAAGGACACGGGTGTGTGGTCTGCCTGTGTACAAAAGTCCAGGACATGTTGATTTCACATGTTGGTCCATTTTCTTCGTTTTTGGCCCGTTTCTCACTCTTCCTACTCTCCTATGCTCACCTATGTATAAAACATGAAATTAAAGGATTAAGAGCATCGAATTCACCAAATCTAAGGATAAATATCCAAACATGTGCTACGCATGGGATAAAAATATGTATAAATTACGGTTTATCAAAAAGATTCATAATGTATTTCATGTATTGATGCTTCGACGATATCGATCTGATCCTTTGCATGTTATTTCCCCGACAAAAGTTGAGATTCAATCAAATTTATCGTACAGTGAAGAACCGATTTGAATCTTAGCTCGTCAGATCAAAGAGTTGAAAAATAAAAGAAAAGTATTAGTGAAAGTATTATGGCATCGACAGGGGGTAGAAAAAGCTACGTGGGAACCCGAAGATGCTATGAGAATGTAATATCCAAACCTATTCATTGGTAAGATTTTTAGGGACGAAAATCCCTAAGGGGAAGAGTTGTAACGGCCCGATTTTAGCTAAATCGGAATAATGGTTTTGGAACCACAAATCCGAGGTCGTATAATAATTTTAATATTATTTTTGGTGTTTACAGCATGTGATTATATATGTGTGAAAGTTTTATGAAATAATTTTAGCATTTGAATGCTTAATTTGACAAAAGGACTTAATCACGTAAAATGCAAAAGTAGCATGCTACAGTTAAAAGTGTCCAATGGCTATGGTTTATTAAATGTGAGGTCCTTATGATGTGATTAAACCATTGTTAGTGAATTTTGAGAAAAAAAGGGCATTAAATGAATGTTTTAAGTGTTTATTAACTAAGGTTAAATTTGTAAATTATGTATTAAGTTAAAATAAAAACAAGTAATAAACATATCATCTTCGTTAATGGTGTTATTCAACCGAATTTAAAGAAAAAAGGAGACTATTTAGGGTTTGAAGCATTAAACACTTATTAGCTAGCAAGTAAGTGATTTTAGCTCGGTTTTTGATGATTTCTATGTTTTTGTGATCGTTGCCTTGAGTACTAGCTAGCCCATGCCTCAATTTTTGAAAGTGTTGATGATTCTAAAAGTTTCCATTGATGAATTCATATGTTTTTGGATGTTTGATGATGAAATATGAAAGCTTGGTGTTTGATATACATGTTTTGTAAAGAGATTTTGAGTCAAAATGCATATTAGGGACTAAATTGAGAAAAGTGTAAATTGAGGTGTTAAATTGTGAAATAGATGAAAAAAATAAACTGCTAGGGACCTTTAGAGAATTCGGCTAAGCATTGGTTTTATTAAATTATATGTAATTTTTGTTCTTGTGATTTAGGGACTAAATTGAATAAATGTGAAACTTTAAGGGCTAAAGTTAAAAAATTTCCCAAGCATGTGTTTGTGGATTAAACTGAATGTGTTGATGAATAAAAGAGTTAATTTTGAATGTATATAGATTAAGAACGAAAGAAATTGAATTTAGATTAGGCCAAATCGAAAGTTGTTGAGTAGTCGATCCGACCCGATCATTGTTTATACAAGGTAAGTTCATACGCAAATAAATGTTTTTAAATTAAATTATACATGTTTAATTGTCATTGAATTTAATGTTGAATAAGAAAGACGAGCAAGAATCGACAGAGTTTCAACATCCGAAAGTTCTATCCGAACCTTAGGAATAGTAAAGGATACAAATATCATGACATTAGGTTACCGAGATGTGATTACATGTAAGACAATCTCTGGGACATTGGCATTGTTAATTAGTTTCGTGTAAGACCCTGTCTGGGATAGTGGCATCAATATGTGATAACATGTAAGACCATATCTGGGATATGGCATTTTACGAGTTAAATGTGATTGCCGAGTATCCTTAACTATTCAGAACGGTCAACGGGCAAAGTCAAGTCGAGAAAGAATATTTGAATGAGCTAATGGCTCAGGTACGTACAAGATTCATACGAGTATTGAAAAGGGGAAGTATTTGATGAACTCGATTACGACATTGAATATATGTTCAACGAGAGAGGTTTGTGAATTTGAATGTGATTAGCTATGTTTAGCATATTTGAATTGATATGCAAATATTCATGTGATGACTTTATTTGTATATGGCTTACTAAGCTTTTAAAGCTTACTTGTGTGTTCTTTCCATGTTTTATATATTATTGAAGTTATCTCGGACATCGGGGATCATCGGGGACCATCATCACACTATTGACTAATTGTTGGTATTTTTGAATGCTTGTGAATATGGTATATGGCATGTATAGGCTATTGTGTTGATGATATGTTTTGAAATATGGTTTAGCCATGAGATTTGGCTTGCTTTTGATGTAAACGTTGGTATGTATTTGGTCATTTAAATTGGCCTAAATTATGTGTTTGATAAATGATATATGTAATGTATATAATGCCTTATGTTTTGGCATTGTTTGCCATGGTTATTGATATGACTAAATGGTTTCTCATTTGGTTAGTTATTAATGTTTGAGGAATAGTATATTATGGTATTATTTATATATTAGGAATTGATATGTTTGAGAGGCATGATTTAATTGATGGAAAGGTGATAAAAATGCATTTGGAAGTTATGTGGTTTTGATGATTTTGGCATATTGAATTGGTATGTTTTTGAATATGGAATTGAGTAGTTGAAATGGTTGTGTATAGATGACTTGATATATGTACGGAATAGCATGTTTTGGTTGCTATGTATGCATGAGAGTTAGGTGGAAAATTGGCTTTTCAAATGGCCTATTTTTGTCCACACGGGCAAAGACACGGGCATGTGTCTCAGCCATGTGTGACACACAGTCATGTTACACGGCCGTGTGTCCCTTAGGGTACCCTTTCGAATTAAGTCAGTATACCCTACAAGTTTGACACGGCCTAGACTCCCAAGCATGTTTATTGGCCGTGTGTAGCAACAGGCTGGCACATGGGCGTGTGGCCGGCCGTGTGACCCAAGTTAGTAACCCCTCTAGTTTTTCCACAGCCATGGCACACCAGCGTGTCATCAGCTGTGTGGTGAGTTAGTATGTATGTCGTTTTTTCACATGGCCTATGATACAGGCGTGTCTGGTAGTCGTGTGAGGCACAGGCTTGTTCGCACGGGTGTATGCCCCTTAATGCAAGAAAATTTTCCTAAGTTTCCCTATGTTTTTAAATGTTATCGGTTTAGTCCCAAACCTCTTTTAAGCATGTTTTAAGGTCTCACAGGACCTTATAAGGGACAATGTGAATAAGTTGAATGGATTTAGATTATTAATGCATAAATGTTTGTGAATGAAGTGTATTATCAGGTAATGCCTCGTAACCTTATTCAGGTGATGGATAAGAGTTAGGGGTGTTACAGAAAAGGGACAGGGAATCAGGTCCCTGATCATTTATCTAGGTTAGATTTAGATGATGGCCGAGATGGGACTTTAGCTATAAATGAAACCTTTGTGGATGAGCAGTTATTCAGTTTGATTTGTTGGCAAATTCAAGATAGAATACATTCAACATCTTGTATCCCGACATCGTAAATTATCTTCTAAAGGGTGATTTTCCAGCGGACGCTTCTAGTCAATAACAAAAGAAGATTGCTCATGGCATAAAGGACTACATTAAGGAAGAATCGTAAGCCTTTTGATAGTGCACTGACCAATTCATTCAAAGGTGTTTGGCTAAAGAAGAAATGGAGGACATACTCGATGGTTGTCACACCTCCCCATTTGGAGGACATTTTGGTGGAAAGAGGATAACACATAAAATTCTACAATTTGGGTTTTATTGGCCAACCATGATTTGAGATGCCTTTGAATTTGCAAGAAGATGTGATCAATGCCAGTGAATGGGGATCATTTCCAAAAGGGATGAGATGCCCAAAAAAGAGATTATGGAAGTAGAAGTTTTAATGTTTGGGGGATTTTCTTCATGGGACACTTTTCGAATTCTTTTTGTGTAACACCCCTCACATGGTTTGTTCGTCGGACCCGAGCTACAAAATGCTACAATACAAAAAATAAAAATGTTGATGTTTAATAGCAACTCAAACCAAAATTTAACTCATAATAATCATTTGGTACAATTTAAAACCTCTTACATGTCTTATACGAGCTTACAAAAGCTCTAAAATTGACCTAGCATCGAACAATGACCAAATAGAAACTTTTCAAAAAGAAGGGCAATTAAGCAAAGTAGGGGTCAATCGGTCGTATGTTCAGGCCGTGTAACTAACTGAAGTCGTGTGGGTTAAACACCCAAATTTCATCCTAGTATTCACACTACTATGTGGCAGAGCTGTATAACAAACTGAGACTATGTGGAAAAATAGTTGGCCAAATCTATAGTACTTACATGAATGTGTGGTTGACCCGTGTGACTATTGGGAATTGCATGGCTCCAAAACATCCCATTTTCCAAAATTCACACGAATATGCTACCAACCCATGCCTGACACACAGTCATGTGGTGTAAAAATAGGTCACCTGAAGTTTGCTTTTAAAACTAACCTTAAATAGCAATCTTAAATAAGTTATTCACAATATTGACTTATTTAAAAGACTTCCAAACCATGCTAACACATATCATTTACTAAACATTAACCTAATGTGCCATTCAAGGGCACTTCAACTTACTCAACTTAAATTGGCTAATCCAAAACATACCAAAATTAGACTATAACTAACTATAGGCAATCAAAAAACCAATTCCAAGGACATATAAGCAGCCACAATTCCAAAACCAAACAACATGCCAAGTTTGGCCTCAATGCCACAACAATGTCATACCTATCCATCATACCATTTCAACATCAAATATCATCTCCAAAATGTACTTAGAAGTAACATACAATCCACATTTAAATTTGCCATTCATGTTAACAATTATGGCATATCAAAACAACCATATACACATTCATAACTATTACAACCATTTTAATACCAAATGTCATATACAGACTAAAGTGACAAGTCTCAAGACATATCCACAACTACACCTATGTATAAGACATGTAGCCATTCAAGTTGAACCTATAAAACTAGATAAGTACATACCACATATAACTGAGTCAAAATGATCAAAAGTCTATTGAATTGAAAAGTCGATAATGTGAGCTCCAACGTGATCCACTGGATGCGATCGAGAACCAATGATCTACTAAAAAAAAATAGAGAAAATCTAAGCTATTTTTGGATGCTTAGTAAGTTCGTACAAAAACCAAACTAACTTACCTTGATATTAAACAATATAACTAAATGAAATTACATGACATAAGTAAGATTTAAACCATTAACTTTAAAGAATTTGGCACCACAACAAACTTGGTTAGTTCGCTGCAAAAGTACCATCACACATATATAACCTTAGCATTTTATACATATAACCATTGGTTTCACATTTGATCTTACTATTCGATCCAATTTCATCTAGTTACTATTTTTGCCCGGATAGCTATAGTAAAGTGACATAAGATACACGAGAATTAAATTTCTCACACGAGCTATGAATTAGGACTTTAAACTTTACTTGATATTGTCCACATGAGTTGTGGAGAATCAACAACACATGTAGGACCTCAGACATCAATAAAGACATCCAAAACTGACACCTGGTTCCTTTTAGACCCTAATGGCATACCACTCGTATCCTAATCATTTACTAAGTTCACACGAGCCTTCAATCCTTATACACCTTTTTAACCCTCATAATTTTGTCATATATAGATACTATAATTATACTAACAATTCGTATCCATCTCATATTACATATTTATTCATATTTGACACAAACACTTCAATTTGCAAATTAGTCCTTTCGATGCCAAGTATTGTTATTACACAAAAATTCAACTCACAAGCAAATTATACAACAAAAACATAAATACACATTAAAAAAAATAAACTTCATATGAACTTACCTAACAAAACAACAAAAAACTACACTTTGGAGAGTACTCCGTAATTTTTCCTTTTCCTTGATTAAGTTCTTGTTCACTCAAATCTTAATCTAAATGGTAATTCATTTCAATTTATCTGTTCTAAATACCTTATAACATTTTATACAATGCATATGATATCCTATTATTACTTTTCACCATTTCCCTAAATTTTTGCATTTTATTCAATTTAGTCACTAAATTCGAAATAAGTATATCTTTAACATTTAACCTTCATTTTCGAAGCCAATCTCAAACCCATCCTTAACTAATTTAATAGCAACACATAATATATATTTTTCATTTCAATGCTTATAAATTTTACATTTTAGTCCTTTAAAGCAAAACTAACAAAATCTCAATTTACAATTTAGTCCGACTTAACATCTAAGCTTATCATGCAACCATTTAATGCCAAAAGCTTCAAAAATCATCAATGGAAACATTTCAAAACTTTAATAGTGGGTTAGCTAAATCAAGCTCCCGGGATTCTAAAAACATAAAAATTATAAGAAACGAGCTTGAAATCGCTTAACAATTAAAGGTTGACGTTGAAATGTTAAACCCTATATTTTTGCTTCTAACATTTGACTATAGGAGAAGAAAGATGAAGAAAATGATCCAATATCATCTTTTTCTTCATTAAATTTTAACTTATATAGTTTGATATTATTGAAAATATTAGGATCTTTTAGAATAAACTTTAATTAACCTATCTTCAAGCTTAATTAAGCCTTATTAACATGGATGATAACATATTCATCCACTAACATAAGCACACATTGGTCCAATTGCTTATTTGGACCTTTGACAACTTAAAAATCTATAACAATTAACTTTTATAATTTTGACGATTTAGTCATTGTACCTTAAATATTAATCGTTCAGTGAAATTACTGAATAAAAAAAAATCAATAAAACATAGTAATAGGCTTGTAAACATAAATAAATAATATTTACAGACTCACTCATTAAAAAATCAAATTCTGAAACCACTATTTTTGATACCACTAAAAAATGGTTTGTTACATTTGGAAATCAATACATCTTTTAGCTATAGATTATGTGTCTAAGTGGATAGAAGAATTTGCTTAACCGAAAAATGACACAAATTTAATGGTGAAGTTCCTGCGTAAAAATATCTTTTTAAGATTTTGAACACCTCGGGCGCTTATTAGTGATGAAGGATCACACTTTTGTAGTAGACAACTAGAAAGCACCCTTACAAAGTATAGTGTGAGGCACCAAATTGACAATACTTACCATCCTCATGCTAGTGGCAAAGACAAAGTGTTGACTCAAAAGATTAAGCTAAATCTTGAAAAGATAGTAAATCAAACTTAGAATGATTGTTGATTCGATTAGATGATGCTTTGTAGGCCTATCAGACAGCGTACAAGACACCTTTAGGGATGTCTCCGTATTGATTGGTCTACAGGTAAAATTTTCATCTCCTTATTGAGCTAGAAAAGCTAGCGTAGTGGGCAACTAAGGTGCTGAATTTGGACCCTAGCTTGGCAGAAGAAGCTCGTCTATTTCAGCTGCATGAATTGAAAAAGTTTCGATTCTTAGCCTATGAGAATGCTAAATTGTACAAGGAAAAGAGAAAACTCCATCATGATGCAATGATTAGACAAAAGGACTTTGTGTCGGGTCAACAAGTGTTGTTGTTCAATTCCCAATTAAAATTATTCCCTAGGAAATTAAGATCTCAATATTTCGAATTGTACACTATTACTCGAGTATTAGCTAATGGATTTGTTGAATTATCAACCAAGGACGACCAGTTATTCTTGGAAATGGGTAGCAAGTGAGTTGCACTTGGGAGACAGTAAGAACTGCTAGAAAAATCCAGTTTGAAAATGGCTTTCTTGCAAAACAGAAATCTAAAATTTTGAAAACTGACCCAATTTGTGATCTTCACCACCAAAATCATACTTGTATTTTCGGATAATCAGATCCTTGATGTTTTCTGACTTTCAACCACACGATCTTCTCTACTATTTTTGTACTATGAATTGCTTAAACTGTGGGCTCGAACCAATTGAATCAAAACACAGAACTAGAAAAAGTTTTCTTTTCCTTTTGGGGTGAAAATAAAAATTTTCTCTTCTTTAATAAGAACTAGTAGAATTGTTATTCTGAAAAATATATTTAATAGTTGAGAATAAATTCTCTCTATGTTTTGCAAAATAACAATCTCTTAAAGTTGTGTTAATAGCTCTACGAGTGTCATCTATTTATAGGTAGAGAAGGTAGTAGTGAAGGTAGAACTTTTGTTGAATTGTATAGGTTTATTTCAAATACAAAACAACTTCCTACTTAAAGTAAGATTAGGGTGGACGACATCCCTTAGTATTCCTACTAGGGTTGCCGCCTCCTTCATATCCATGAGGGATTTTGGGCCTCTCTTACATCGGGTCCAATTAACGAGTCTTCTCAGACTTTTTGACCCAGTGCTTTGTAACTTGATCCAAATCGATTCGGTTTTTCTATTTCCCAAAATAAACTTCAATATTTTATATTAAATAATTTTCTCATCCTAATTTTACTCCTAATAAAATTAAAACAATTTTACCCCTGGTGAAATTTCTGAAAAAATATATTTAATATTTCACAACTCAACATGTTCATTATTATCGAATGGTTTATTTTCATTTCCAGACTTTAAGATAGTTCAAAAATATAAACTTATTCTCCTGATCATTTATAACTAATTCATCTACATTTACAAATGAATCGTTTCTCATTTTCATATCTATATCCATTTTGAGAAAGCTACATTCATTTCTAAATGATTCCTGACTGCCTATAAATGTGTTATCGTTTATAGTTAAATAATACACAAAAAAATAAGAATTAAGAACGATGGTGTTTGCAAGTGCACTGGTCAAATTGTAAACAAAATACTTGGAAGTATTTCGAGGATTGTACCCAAGGGAGGATGGAATAAATAATGAAAACTCTTTTACAATAATAAGTCTATATAGTGCTAATTATTTCCTATATTACGATGAACCATAAAATAGATTAAGAGAATAGAAATAAAGAAAGAAAGAAAAATAAACAAAAGAAATAAACTGATAAACCTATCAAGAGGATTAACTACCTTTAGGGACTGTAACTAACTTTATATTAAGGTTTTAGGGTGGATTAGCTATCGATTAACCAAGTATTACCACTCGGCTACTAATTAATTAATCAATTAGTTGATACTTGCTTATCTCCAGACTTCATCTTGCCTATGATAACTTCCTAGGGTTGTCAAGCCTAGTGGTTTAAGGATATGTAATTCATACCAACAAATCCCTCTCGAGATACCTTAAATCCTCTGTTGATTACAACCTCATCCACTCGTTAATCTCCCCTAAGGGATTTAGCCACTCATGTTATTCATAGTCTCTTTATCAATTGAATAAACCATGTAAAGAACATGACGAGAAGAAAAGAGATTTGAATAATCGTGGATTTAATATCGAATGGGGAACAGAGTAGTAAACCTATTGATTAGAATAAAGAAATAAAAAGAATGCAAAAGAGCATAAACTAAAAGACTTGAATTGAAAGAGATAAACTTTTGAACCAAAACTCATTTCAAGAGGAAAAAATGAATGCACTAAAAAATCGAAAAGAAAATAAACTAAATCTACTTCTAAACTACTAGGGTTTCTGAAGGTGTCTAGGACAACTTAGTTTCACACAACCCTTAATGTACTATTTATAAAGGTGTTGGTAGCCCAAATTAGGTCTTCATATTAGTTTGATTTCACAGATAAAAATAACCTTGATAAACTTGGACAACACGTCAACGTGTTTCACGCCACACCCCTTACGTGGCACGACATGACACCCACATCTTACCTTGGTTATTCTTTTTATGCCTCGACATCTCGGGAAGCTTGTGTGTAACACCTTGCCAATTGAAATGTTAGTGTCTGGATATTGTTTAGGTAAATAAAGAGGATGAGATAAGTTTCGAATGTACTTGAGTCGGCTTGATACACAAGATTGGATCAGAGCATCGACACTAGGAAGATTTGCCTAACTATGTAAATATAGCTAGAAATGTAAACAATTCAAATTTATTTACATCTAAATAGTAGTTCAATAAATTACGAAGTAAAAAAGTCAAAGAAAATTAAATATATTTCTCCATCAAAATGTATATACGAATACAATACTTATTTTTGCAGAGTATAGTCAATCCAAATATTTTTTTCCTACTTGGTTTTTTTGTTCATGCTCTCTAATGCAATAATATTTCCCCGATAACCCTTACGATTTTTATTTTATTTTGTGACACTATGATCAAGATTTTTCTCGAGCACTTTTTATAAGGGTCATACTAGTCATACTGCACCGTTTCAATAACCATGGATTTTACCAAGTAGTTTCATTTTAATTGAAACATTTTATACTTCTACAAATAAAGTTACCTATTCGTATCTACCTTTATTACTTGGTATATTTAATCACTTTTGCCTATTTATAGTCTAATAAAATGAACTAGTTAGTCTAAATATAAAAACCTAATTTATTCAATTTCAAGCTAAATTTACAATTTAAACAAACAACCTAGGAATATGCTCCTAACCAATCACTTGTATTTCTACAATTAAAAAAATTAAATTTAAAACTAATAAAATCAAAGAAAAGAAAATAACTAAAAAGAAAAAAATTAAAATTTTCCTAGGTCACCCCCACACTTTATTCGACACATTGTCCCTATTATGAAATAAAATATAAAGAAAAGACATTACCGATTTTCTTGATTCGTGCAATACAATTGGTGGGACTACTCCCTTCTCGCTTTTGACTTATATTGTTGTGTCTTAAAAAATGTGGGGTTCCTACTAAGAAAAACTAAATACGCTACATATCATATTAGAGTCTAAAATACTTAAAAACTAAAATTTAAAACATTCAGAAATAAAATTTATTAAGTTCAACTAAAAACTAAAAATTTAAATGAAATTGTTTAAAATTAGTCGGAATTAGGATTCGACGACTCGTCTGCTTTGCTTGGTTCACCTTCCAACTCCTCCAAATCTTCCTACAAGTCTTCTTCGAGATTGAGAAGGCTACATTAGCCAACAAAATGGCTAAGCTAACTTATGTTACTTTTGAAGACCTTAAATAAACTCATTTTAGAGAAAACCGCAGTTGTACTTTGAGTTAGTTTAAAAAAATTTATTCATTAGGTCGTGTATACTTAAAATTCATTTTATTACTAATAGTGTTGTTTTAGAAAAACCATTTGCTTGTTGCTCTTCTTTAAAAAAAAAACTCGATGTTAAACAAATGTAGCGGAAAAACCATTTTTAATTCATTTTGGAAAGGCAAGTTTGTTTTTCAAAAACAATACATTTGCAATACAATGAATTTTATGGTTATCATGTATATTCCGGTTAAGCCGAATATTATGTATTTTCTGATTATTATGCTTGAGTAATCCATGCATTCAAAAATCCCCAAATGAAAAGTTATTAAGCCACATACAAGAAATATTTAAAAATTACAAATCAAAACAAATAAAGACTAATTAATACTTATTAAAAATAATTTGAGGTCCAAGGTGATTCTCTGGATGCGGAGTCCGTCCTACTTTCAAGGTTTACCTCAAAAGTTAAACACTATTAGGGGGTGAGCTTATGAAAAGCTCAGTGTGAGTCGAACATATAACTCCCAAAAATCAGGAGTTAGTAGAATTGAGTTTTTGAATCGAGAGAGAGTGCTCATGCCTTAATTTTTGAATTTATCTAAGCATTTTTAGGAAATAAATGAGGTATTGGTTTGTTGGTTAAGTGTTAGTGAAATGTTCCTTGAAACCCAAGTTCAAATCCCTTCTCTCTCACAATTTTTATTAGTTTGCAAATTTTGCCTTAAACCCTAGAATGTGACATACCTTGTTTTTAAAATAAATATTGCAAAATTATTTCAAGAATGAGATAAAAACCCAATGGTTAAAACAAATATGAGAAAGCATGGAAATTAAATGAGGTCCCAAGTTTGAATCCCTTCCCTTGCGAAATAATTAAATTTTGCAAAATCCCTTATTTTTTTAATGTGTGTGCCATCCATACCCTTGAACCCTAAGTATAAATATAACTTTTTATTGTATTTTTCAGCTTTTAATTTAACTTTTACCTACCCAAGCCATTCACCCACTTCTTGTAACACCCCTAACCCGTATTCGTAGCCGGAATAGGGTTATGAGACATTACCGATCAACCACAACATAAAACATAAATTTGTCTAATCGTAATTAAAATCCATTCATCTCAATCAATTTGTCTCTTATAAGGTCCTACGAGACCTTAAAACATGCTTAGAAGAGGTTCGAGACTAAACTGATAACATTTACAAACTTTTGGAGACTTAGAAAATTTTCTTTGATTTAAGGGTCACATGCCCGTGTGAATAGGCCATGTGCCTCACAAGGCTATTAGACACGCCCGTGTCACAGGCCGTGTGAAAATGGGCAATACATACTGACTTGCACCACACAGCCGGAGACACGCCCATGTGTCATGGCCGTGGGAAAATTAAGGAGGTTACTGACTTGGCCACAAGGCTAACCACATGCCCATGTGCCACACACGGCCAATAGACATGCCCGTATGTCTAGGCCGTGTCAAAACTGTAGGGTATACTGACTTAATTCGAAAGGGTCTCCCAAGGGACACACGGCCGTGTAACATGACTGTGTGTCACACACGACTGAGACACACGCCCGTGTGGACAAAAATAAGTCATTTGAAAAGCCAATTTGCCACCCTTTCTCAAGCACACAATGTAACCAAATTGGTACCAATTCAACACATATATAGGCAGCCAAAAACATGCCAATTCATACACATATCATGTGTAACACCCCTTACCCGTATCCAAGGCTGGAACAGAGTACGAGGCACTACCAGATTTAACAATACACATAGACTAAAATCGGGCCATAAAATTTCATTTAATTCAAAAACTTTTCGAACACATGCATAACAAACAAAGTTAACTATATCATTACATTAAAACATAGGATATGGCACGATTAATTAAACTTATAAACCATAATGGATAAGGACTACATCTCATGATCATATACGATAACTCAATGCAGACTGATACGTATGGTCAAAATCATAATAAAAATACATATCACAAACCAACTTCCTATACATGCCACTCACTTGATATTTCTAATATTTGAATTAATTCTCCCAAAATGATAGTTTGATAGTGTGATTTTGCCTCCAATGATCTTCAACCCTGAGCCGACCTGCCAATACTAAAGAAATGGAGAGGATAGGTAAGCTTTACGCTTAGTAAGTTCATATGAAAATAATAAGCAATTACTACCACGCTTTTCAAGATAAAACACTATAATTGTACAATTACACATGTTCAGGTTAAGCTGTGTTATCGAGTTACAGTAACTAAATCATTCATATCTGAAGATAAAAAACTAAAAATTTAGTTTTGTTAATTTTCCTTGAAACTAGATTCATATATCTTTCTCCCATAAAATTTCCATAATTTTTGGCTCAGCCAATTAGTACAGTTTATTCATTAACATTTCCCCTGTTTCAGGGTACAACTACTCTGACCCCTGTGCACTATGAACCAAATTTCTCCCTGTACAAAATTTCAACGACCATGCTGTTTGTTTCCCTTAAAAATAGATTCAATAAGGAATCCATTAATGTAAGTTATGACTCTTAATAATTGTTTTACAATTTATGGAGAATTTATAAAATTAGAATAGGGGATCTCGAATTTATTCTGACACTGTCTCACAAAAATTATAATATCACATAATATATAACTCATTTGCTCCCCCTGTTTCTTTTATATGAAAATAGACTCATTAATATTTAATTCCATAATTTTTTTGAAATTTAATTCAACTTACAAAATTTTTGGTAAATTTTTAAAGTCACACAACTACTGCTGTCCAACACTGTTTTACTACTAAAATTCACTCTTACATAATTTCACTTAATCCATTTTGTCTTATCGAAGTTCACCCAAATATCGAGCACATTGCTCAAAATTTTCATAAACATATACCTGCACTTATTCATCATATAATCATGTTCACATGTATTTTTACTTAATCGATTTTCCTGTTGAACTCTTCGGAATAATAACTGATACTCAGTTGCCTGCACATATTTTCACACTTGTAGACAAGGTTATGTGGTACGCATAATAGCCTGCACATAGTACTACACATGCGACCAATTATCTGGTACACGTAGTAGCCTGCACTTAGTACTACACACATGACCTAACCATCTGATACACGTAGTAGCCTGCACTTAGTACTACACACGTGATCGAAGTTATCGGATACGTATAGGAGCCTGCACTTAGTACTACACATGCGACCACACAATGGATCATTCGTATCGTTTTTATTCCGAAGGCTCAACCGGGAAATTCCTCACTTTCCGACATGTTACAAATTTATTCGTAGTCTTTTTTTCAATTTTCAATTTACAACAAATAGTCAATCTATAGGTAGCCACATTACATATGATGGCAAAATATAATAAAATAAAAAGAATCGATAAATTATTTACGTACAAACTTGTCGAAATCTCATCGTGTACAACCGCAGCAAATTCATACAACCTGTAATAGTAATTTAACACTCAATTCATGTAACAAAAATTTTTCCATTCAATTTCACATGACACAACAAGCATTACATTTTTTTTCCATATCATACATACCATCCATCAACTTCTCTTAAACATATTAAATCATACAATTTATACCATATCAATAGAGAATTACAATTCATGCATGGTATTGCATTATTATTAACACACGAACTTACCTCGATCCAGAAATGGCAATTTACCATTTTAGTCCATAACCTTGTATTTTCTCGATTTAAGCCCAAATCTCAATTTCCTTCTCTATAATATCACATTTAGCCTAATAATCAGTCACACTATTCATACGGATCCAAAAATCATATTTTTAAAAATTTTCATTTTGACCCCTAAACTTTTGCATATTTGCACTTTTTCCCCAGGGTTCGAAAATTAAACTTCATCCTATTTTCTTATGTTTTATGACATGCTGATCATTTTTCCCTTCTATGGCAACATCAAATTCTCACTCTAACATGTACTTATGACTATTAGGTATTTTTACTGATTAAGCCCTTTTACTCGTTTTCACTTAAAACCGAGTAGCACAAGTTGTCTAACATAATTTAAAACCTCATATTCTATCATAAAACACCAAAATACACAAATTTCACCTATGGGTATTTTTCCAATTAGGAACCCTAGGTTGAATTATTGCTAGCAAAAGCTAAATCAAGTTACCGGGACTCCAAAAACGTAAAAATCATTAAAAACGAGGCTAGAACGGACTTACAATCGAGCTTGGAAGCTTGGAAACCCTAGCCATGGAGTCTCCCTTGGTATACACATCCATGGTGAAGAAGATGAACAAAATTGGCTTTTAATTTTGTATTTTAATTCATTTTACCCCTAAATGACGAAAATGCCCTTTTTACTAAACTTTCCAAAAATTCCATCCATGTCCAATTTTTGTCCATAAACTTAGAAATTGGTCAAATTGCTATTTAAGACCAACAAATTAATATTTCAAAGCAATTTCATACTAGAAACTTCTAGAATGAAAGTTTTGCAACTTATTCAATTTAGTCCCTAACTTCAAATTAAGCACTTTATGCATAGAATTTCTTCACGAAAATTTTCACACAATCATGCAATCATATCATAGGCCTCAAAATAATCATAAAATAATTATTTCTATCTCGGATTTATAGTCACGAAACCAATATTCCGATTAGGCCCTAATTCGGGATATTACATCATGTCATCTATATTTAACCATTTCAACTACTTAATACCATATTAATAAACATACCAAATTAATTTTCCACAATCATCAATCTCACATAACTACTAAATGCATTTGCTCATCAAATTGTCATCTATAACATGACACAAATTTCACCATTTAATCATCTCAAAATCAAACCACAATATGCCAATCTTCCAAGCATTAATACATTAATTACCTATTAACCAAATAAACAACCATTTGGCAAACATACCAAAACAAGCCAACACTTAAGACATTATATAAATCACATATATCATTTATCAAACATATAATTCAAGCCAACTTAAATGGCCATACACCAACATTTACAAGCCAAATCTCATGGCTATAATCATAATTCAAAACATACCAAGATGACACTAGCCTATACATGCCATATACCATATATACAAAGCTTCAAAAGTACCAACAAGTTTATCGATACTGTGATGATGTTTCCCAACAATTCCTAAGTCCGAGTTAGCTTTGATACTCTATAAAACATAGAAAAATAACACCTAGTAAGCTTCATAACTTAGTAAGTTCGTACTAAATAAAATCGACAGTTCATAATATTCAAATCATCAATTAAAAAACACTTAATAAGTCTGATATCATCACTCAATTCTAACCCATGACCATTTATTATATATATACAAATCCATCAAGCTTCATACACATAGTATCAACTACCACATAGGTATCGTACGTACTTGTACTCTCTCGTATTTATTTATTACATTTTCACCTCTTTGTTCAATACGTTAATCCATCCGAAAATCTTTCATTACTCAAGGAACTCGCACACTTAGTGCAAAAATGATTAGCTGAAGCTATAACGATATCGCAAACTTAGTTCCATCATATTAAACCAAAGCTATCACAGTATCGCACACTTAATGCCACATATAGTCGAAGCTATTCTAATTCGCACACTAAGTGCTATATATAGCCGAAGCTATCTCGAAACACACACTAAGTGTCAAACATAGTCGATTTGTTGTCATACTCAACTGTAGTATCATATGTACAATTTATGCGATGTGAATTCATTCAAAACATAATTGTAAAATTTTTTATCACGTACGAACTTACCTCAGACGTAAAAATGACGAAACTAGTCGATTAGTCGAGTACTTTGTTCTTGCCTTGATCTAAGTCTGGGTTCCTCTTTTCTTGATCTATATTATAACAAATTCAACACTTTTAATCACATAATCTTTCAATTTAGTCCACAAACACATATTTGGGCATTTTTGTACTTTAGCCCTAAACTTTCAGATTTATTCAATTTAGTCCCTATTTCATAAATACACAAAATTCACAAAATTCAATATGACCCATGCTTAGCCGAATTCTCTATAGGTTCCTAACAGCCAATATTTTTCATTTATTTCACAATTTAACCCCTCAGTTTTCTCTTTTATCAAATTAATCCCTAATTGATATTTTTGTCAAAAAATCACTTTACAAAACATATATATGAAACACCAAGCTTGCATAATTCATCATTAAACATCATAAAACTCATGGATTCATCAATGGCATTTTTCAAAATCACTAACAAACTCAAAAATAAAAGTACGGGCTAGCTAGTACTCAAAGGAGCGAACACGAAAATGTAGAAATCATCAAAAATCGAGCTAAAATCATACCTCTATCAAGCTATGCAAGTGCCAAAATGAAAAACCTAATCTTTTGGCTCTCTTCTTTCTAATTTTTGGTCGAAAACAAGTAAAGATGAACATGTTTTCATCTTTTATTTTATTTATGTTATGTTAATTAACATTTTACATAATTAACCTTAATTAAAAACCATTATAAACATCCATTTAATGCCCATTTATGTCAAATTCCACTATCAATGGTCTAATAACAATAGAAAGACCTCCCATGTAATAAGCCATGGTAATTAAGGACATTTAACTTATAGCATGCTACTTTTGTATTTTACGCGATTAAGTCCTTTTCTCAAATTAACCACTTAAACGATAAAATTAGCACACTGAATTTTCACACATATATATTCACATGCTATAAACACCAAAAATAATATTAAAATAATTTTATAACCTCAAATTTATGGTTTCAAAACCACTATTCTGATTTAGCTAAAATCGAGTTGTTACAACTCTCCCCCCTTAGGGATTTTCGTTCCCGAAAATCTTACCAGCAAATAGGTTTTTATATTGCTTTCTCATAGCATCCTCTAGTTCCCACGTAGCTTCTTCAACCCCGTGTCAATGCCATAATACTTTCACTAACTCTATTCTTTTATTTCTCAACTCTTTGATCTCACGAGCTAGAATTCGGATCAGTTCTTCACTATACGACAATAAAACTAAATCTCAACTTCGGTTGGGGAAATAATATGTGAAGGATCAGATATTTATCTTCTTAGCATCGATACATGAAATACATTATGAAGCTTTTCTAATTCAGACAATAATGCTAGCCGATAAGAAACTGGTCCAACTCGCTCGATAATCTCATATGGTCCGATGTATCTCGGACTCAACTTTCTTTTTCTATTGAATCTGAGTATTTTCTTCCACGGGGAAACGTACAAAAACACTCTATCTCCGATCTGAAACTCAATATCTTTTCGTTTCAAGTTTGCGTAAGATTTTGTCGATCCGATGCTGCTTTCAAACTATCACGGATCACTTTCACTTTTTCTTCAATCTCTCTAATCAAATCAACTCCGTGAATATTATTATCGCGAAGTTCAGTCCAGTACAAAGGTGTTCGACATTTCCGACCGTATAAAGCTTCATACGGTGCCATTTTAATACTCGATTAAAAACTATTATTATATGAAACTTCAATCAACGTCAAATATTTTTCCCACATACCTTCAAACACAGGAATACAACATCTCAACATATCCTCGAGTATCTGAATAACTCGCTTGGATTGATTATCCGTCTGCGGGTGAAATGCGATATTAAATGTAATTTTGTACCCAGTGCATCTTGTAGTTTCTTCCAAAACCATGATGTAAACCTCAAATCTCTATCCGAAGCAATAAAAATAGGTACCCCGTGTAATCGAACAATCTCTGAAATGTACAACTCAGCAAGCTTGTAAAGCGAATAGTCTGTTCCTATAGGAATGAAATGAGCTGATTTTGTCAATCTATCAACAACAACCCAGATTGCATCTTTTTTACTCAGAAATAGGGGCAAACCCGAAACAAAATCCATATTCACTCTATCCCATTTCCACTCGGGAACCATAATCGGCTGCAATAAACCTGACGGCACCTGATGCTCCACTTTAACTTACTGACAAATCAAACATTTAGAAACCAACTCTAAAATGTCACATTTCATAACATGCCACCAATAAAGCTATTTCAAATCATTATACATTTTCGTGCTTCTCGGATGAATAGATAAACAACTACTATGTGTAACACCCCAAACCCGGCCTGGACGTTATGGCTGAATCTGCGATGTCACATTGAAGTGTTTTTCCTAAAGCGTAATATCGTTTGAAAAACCCAATCTTTATTAAGCCTCTTTATGTGATCTAAAAAGTTATTTTAAAACTATTTTCATTATCAAAAGTATTTACGTTAAAACATTATTAATTTCAAAATCTCGTTTGTAGCAGAAGCTTTTTAAAACAGCTACGTACCAGCGTTTACTTGTAAAACATTGTTTTCTTATGGTAGCTTTTAAAACTGTTTACGTATTCGTGGTTTTTTTGAAAACATTTGTCTTTTGAAAACTCACGTATTTTTCCTGCTATTAGCAGTTATAAACCAAAACAATAAAAATAAAAAATTTAAAATAAAAATCCAAAAAGGCCTTATTACATAAAAATACCCAAATTAAACTACTTATAATTTAAAAGATAAATACGAAAGCGTAAGCTATTGTGTGGCCACCTTCGAGTCCCTCACAGCACCGATCCGCCTAAGGATTACCTGCGCAGATACAAAGAAGGGTGAGTTTATGAAAACTCAGTGTGTAATCCCTTATAAACAAGCAATCAGAGTAAACATAATTTGGGCCTAAGCCCTTTCAATTCCAGTTAGGGCCTTATCCCATTTCAGAATCAGAAACAGTATGGGCCTGAGCCCATTCCAAAACAGTATCAGCGGGGCCTAAGCCTATTATAGAATCAGTACAGTATGCAATAAGAAAATACAACCCGATCCAACCTCTACACACCATCTCCGTACCAACCCTACACACCATGTAGGGATAAAATCAACCCACCCATCCTTACACACCAAGTAGCACCGATTGCGGCAATAAAACAGTATTTGTAGCAGAGCTGCTAGTAATAGGCTTATAGCACTTCAATACACTTCCTCCAATATCATATATCCCACCCCATGCAATGCAACATAAAATAAATGTATATACAGTAAAAATGGCATGATCAAATAGTCATACATCACATAGGAGTAGATCAGTCATTTACATCTTAAGGGTATAACTCTCATTTCATCAAATTGGGGTCTAGGTATACTTACCAACCCAAGAGCAAGTCCACAGTCGTCTCACGACCCGTGAAACCTTAACGTCAAATAGTGAAAATGGGCCCAAAGCCCATAACACGGCCCATGTGGGTCACATGTCCGTGTCACCCAATAAGCCCAAAAATGGCCTTGGTTATGCGAACTACACAGTCTGGCCCAAAATCTCCAGACATCCGTGTGATTTACCCATGTGGGCCCATGAGCTCGTAGGGCCCACACGGCCCATTTTAGCCCAACATCGCCCAAAATAACCTAAGCCCATGAAAATGCTCATGGTGGCCTCTAGGATCAAATGCCTACATTTCACGCGATCGAATTACCATACGAGTGAGCACACGCTCGTGTAGTATCAACAGTCATACTTTTTCGGCTTTTGTCGTTCTACGTTTATAGCAGTGTGGTTACACACCTGTTATAGATTTGTACTTGGAACGCTTCTGAGACCAAAACACTTATGATGACAACAACCCTATCATTAGTTCATATACACGGTTAATCCAGACCATAGCATTGGAGATACTTAATCCTATTCATCACTACTTACCAATCGAACAATTGTAGAACCCCCTTTTAAACCAGAACCAACACAATCTCCCTAATGCTTTAACCGTAACACAAAATAGTTATCTGATTCATAAGAATCTATACCCAACATAGACAAATTGAGAACTTTAAGCGCTTACCACGAGTGAAAGGATCACTTATTGGGAGAGTACAATCGGCCTACTCCCTTGACTATAGCGATCGAATCTCCTAGGCAACATTCAGTAGAACCACTATGTTAAATGAGAACCATAGATACGTCAAAAGAGGGAAGGAATGAACAAAACAACATCAAATAAACAGTACTTGCCTCCAAGGTCGATAGATAAGAACAAGAGAAAGAATAGGTTCATAGAAGGTCAATGCAAAAGCAATATTCGACCAACAAGGGTTAAGTTGCTTTGAAGATAAGGAAAGAAGAAACAGAAAACTCAATTACCCCAGGCTAAACTGAAATGGTCAGAGAGATAGGGAAGCAATAGG
Organism: Gossypium arboreum; assembly: GCF_025698485.1. NCBI lineage: Eukaryota > Viridiplantae > Streptophyta > Magnoliopsida > Malvales > Malvaceae > Gossypium > Gossypium arboreum. The sequence continues at coordinate 106,788,889 of NC_069072.1, read as the reverse complement.
TATTTGGCCAAAAGAAAAGCCGTTTGAGAAAAGATTTGAGAGAGAAGACAAATCATGGAGAAAATATTAGGTGAAAGCAATAAAATCGTAGGCAACTAAGACCAAATAGGTACTTCCCAATAGCTCGTCTTGGCTTTAGAAGCAAAATAAAATACCCTAAATTGCACAAACCTGAGAGAAAATAGAGAGAAAAGAACCCCAAAGGAGTAGCCAAAATTGAAAGTCTTAGGGAAAAGTCACCCAGCCGAAAGTCCCTGTCCACAACACCCCAAATTTGGCACAACTCCACTAAACCTCAAACTCCCCTTTTTCCTCCCCTTATCCCTCTCATAAAATCTCTCCACCTTATTCTGTTCAACCACCTATTCAAACTTTTATCAACTCCTCAATTTTTGGCTAACAACAACTCCGTTCAAACTTATTCAATCTCTTGGTGTTTCGGTCAAACACAACTTCCTCCTATGGCCACGAGTAAAAATAATCTCCATTCGCACAAGCAGGGATTCGAACCTCAGACCTCAGAAACTAACAACACGCCACTTATCCCCTAGGCCAGCAGGTTCTTTTCTGTCATGTTATAACAATTTTTACTAATAACCCTACTGACCAAAGATAAGTGTTTTATCCTTAAAAAATAAAGTTTTTGCATAAGCCAAGGCTTGAACCCAAGACTTCTCAGACACTTCCCAAACCACTTAGAACACTGACCCACTGAAGCAGATATACACTTATGTCTATTTCTTGCAAACTAAATATTTATGTACAGTCTCCTAATTGAACCCACTTGAGGCTTAAAACTTTTAGGCCCAAAATTCGCGGCGTTACAATTAACTCCTCCTTAAAGAAATTTAATCCCTGAAATTTCCAATTATCAGTTCAGTCGCATAACGCAGACTACACCACTACACTTCTGCTGTGCACTCTAATTCCAAAACATTACCACACTTAACTTAAGTGTTTGCACAATCCAAATTCACTTGATGCTTAACCAACCGATCTATGCCCAATATTAGGTCAAATTATCCAAGAGGGAGTTCCATCAAATCTACCAAGAAGATAACTCCTTGGTCCTCCAAAGGTAAAATCTGCCTCTAGTGGACTCAGCAACCTCACTCATAGTGCTTTCTACCATTAAACCTGAGGTCTCAGGTACAGTACATGTTATATAGGAATACATAGATCCAACATCAATCAGTGTAGCATAAAGTACATTATGAATAAAGAACGTACCTGTATCAACATTTGGGCCATCTTCGTCCTCTCAGCGACATGCAGCATAAACCAGTGCTGGTTGTCTTGCCTTAGTGTAACCAGCACCTCTGCCCTCTACTCCACAACCAAGGCCCATACCATTTCTACCCCTGGCCTGCCCACGGCCTCTTGGTGGCTACTAAACACCTCTCGGCGGCTGAACAATATCCATTCCAATAGCTTACATCTGATCGGCACTACATGGACAATCACTGAAATGGTGCTTCAAAGACCCGCACCTAAAACATGCCACAATCCTTCTCTAACACTCGTCTTGATGGTGCCTCCCACAATCTGCACAGGGCTGCAGTTGAGTAACAACAATAGGGGCCTCAACTCTGACCTGCCCATCAACTCTGGGTTTTTTTCTTAAGCCTCAAAAATAGACTTGAGGGCTCCGAATCCCTCTTGTTCCTACCCCTATCCTTTTCACGGTTCTGGCGCTTAAGGTGCTTCACATCTTCCGCAATCTTTGCCTTATCCACCAAAGCAGCAAAATCTCACTCCTTTGTGGAGCTATCAAAACCCGTAGACTATCTTTAAAGCCGTCTTCGAAATGAACGCAATGCTCATATTCAGTTGCCACCATCCCACGTGCATAGCGGCTAAGTCACAAAAATTCAGCTTCGTATTCTGCCACAGATTTATCCCCTTGAGTCAAATTTAGAAACTCTCTCCTCCAAGCATGTAATGTCTCGAATTTTGGGCCTAGATGAATTGGGCTTTGGGCTTTGGGTTTCATAAAATTTTTAAGTGAGTAAGAAAATGACAAATGACATGTTGGTTTTAAGGGTTTAAGGAACTTGAAGTGTGAAGGTATGTTGGAAAAGTTTGGGTTCGAGTTTTATGGTGGAGGAATTTTAATTTAATTATCAAAGGAATCAGGGTTGGGAGTAGTTGGGCTTTTAAATAAATATACAAAAAAATAGCATCAAAAAGCCTTGTGGAGGAGTGGCTAAGTGACGCCACTTAGGGTGTAGGGAGGTGGCGGTAGTAGATAGCAAGGAGATCCGAGGTTCGAATCCTAGCTTAGTATTTTTAGGAGTTTAATTTTGGCCTTCTAGAAGGTTGGAAGTGGCGTGAAAATGGACTCCAAGAGGAGTGTTCAGAAGAGAAAATTTAGGAAATAGATTGGGGAGTTATCAGGGAGAAAAATGAGGAGATGACAATGGGGAAGTGATGGATCTGAATGGGGAATTGAGGGTTAGGAAATTCGGCTATAGGGGCTATAAATAGGTGCCGAATGGGGGGTGGCCAGCTAATGCCGAATTCCCTTCACCTTGTTGCAGAAACCCTTTTTCCTAAAAGCTGAAAACCCTTTTGTTTTACTTTCTTTCTTTGTGCCGATTTTCCCTCTTTTTCTCTACACAATTTTCTTTGTTCTACTTTTGGGTTAGTCGATTACTTCTTCTACTATTCTTCTTTAATTTGTGCCAAATAAACCTTATTCACCATACTAGTTTGAAAGCTGAAAAGCCAAATCTCCCTTGGGCTGATTACTCTTTTGGTGTAAGTACCTTATCTCTTTTCCGGCTAGTATTGTTAATACCGATTACTTCCCTCCCTTACTCTTTCTAATCGACTTTGGTAGGGAATTAGAATTGGGTCTCAGATTTTAGCTCTTTGGCGAATTGCTCCTTAGGTGTTTTACGGTTTTGGTAAGTATTCCTCTCTTATTGGCTAAGGTTGGCCGAATGGTCTTAAGTGAGATAAGGGGGTGAATTATGTTTGATGCTAGTCCCCTAGTATTTGGTTTTAATGAGTAAGATTAATGCAGATCTAGGGAGTATGTGATCAAGGAAAAAGCTATTAGGAATTGGTGTTCAAGGTAAGGTTAAGGTGAGGTTTTGATTTTTGGGTAAAATATGTATTAAGCATACGATTAATTGAAGGGTGATATCATTTGTAGGTTGGTGACTAAGGGAATCGCAGCAGGCTTTCTTACCAGGTGTGTACATACACTGCACACACAAGTAGATCGGTAAAAGCTGAATTGCCGAAAAGCCGAAAGTTTGGCTAAGGGAGTCTTGTGAGTGCGCGAGCACTCGTGAGGAGAAAACTGATAGGTTATCTGAGGCCCATGGGCGACTCCATGGACTTGGGCTACAAGTTGGCCAATCGGGCCAGAATAGGCGTAACGGACCCGATGGGCTTTTGGGCCCATAATAGGCCAAAAATTGATAATTGATGCTATGTGATAGAAATTCGTATGTGAGCATGAATATAATGTGATTTGGGCCTATTGGGCCATATAAATGTGATTTGGGCCTTATGGGCTATATAAATGTGATTTGGGCATAATGGGCCATACGAATGTGATTGGGCCTATTGGGCCATATACAGGTATGTGAGTTTATCTAGGCTTTGAAAGGGGTTTTGGGCCTAGTGTATGATGACTATAGAAAACTTAATTAAGTTAATGCGAACGTGGACTAGTCATAGGGTTAAGGTGTGGCAACGGGTATATGCATGTCCAATATTCAGCCACATTAGGGGCAACTCCAGCGATACCCCTAAAAATCTCAACTCCATTGGACAGAAGCCGTTCTGTAACCAACCCTTAGCCCACAGTACCAGTATTAGGCCCAACGACCCTTTCTAGAATTCGTAACATAGCTTGGAACAGTGCGTTGTCCCCAGCTGCACAATCGTGTGACCCAGCCTCAGTCACATGTGAAGCCGGTGCCTCTCTAGCTTCATTGTTAGGCATATGACCCGATGCCGAAGACCCAGCCCGAGCACCTCCACAGCCTCTGCCACGGCCTCTTGTACCCCTTTCACGAGTACCCCTGGTGCTTATTATTGAAAACGCTTCGTCTATTTTAATAGTTTTATGCCAATCAGTTTATTGTTCCAGCGTTTATTATAGATATCTTATGAACATTATTATCGGTAATTCAGAGTTTGTTTTCGCAAATCGCGGTCTTACTACAGTTTCAGTTTACCTTAAATAGAATATTTCAGTATTGTCTACTACCTATAATGGTCTCAGTACTAACATTTGAATATAATCCTTTCAGTATAAATAGTCAGAAGACTTACAAGATCAACGCGAAGACTCAGTGTACCACTCATTCAGTAAAACATTTCCAAATTATATCAATCACTTTAAACCATTAGAAACAATTCTGTTAAAGTTTTCACATTTTTGCAAAAGCCCAAATCCACAGTCGAGTTTTGTAACTTGGCTCTGATACCACTAAATATAATTCCCCAAACCTGGCTTGGGTGTTATGGTTGAATCTGGTGATGTCATATTGAAGTGTTTTTCGTAAAGTGTAATGTCCTTTGAAAAGCCCAATTTTTATTAAGCCTCTTTATGTGATCTCAAACGGTATTTTAAAACTCGCGTTGTTATCAAAAGTATTTTCATTAAAACATTATTAATTTCAAAATCTCATTTGTAGCGAAAACTTTTTAAATAGCTACGTACCAGTGTTTACTTGTAAAACGTTGTTTTCTTGTGGTAGCCTTTAAAACCGTTTACGTATTCGTGGTATTTTTGAAAACATTTGTCTTTTGAAAACCCACGTGTTTTTCTTGCTACTAGCAGTTATAAACCAAAACAATAAAAATCCCAAATTTAAAATAAAAATCCAAAGAGGCCTTATTACATAAAAATACCCAAATTAAACTACTTATAATTTAAAAGATAAATATGAAAACGTAAGTTGTTGTGTGGCCACCTTCGAGTCCCTCGCAACACCGATCCACCTAACGATTACCTGCGAAGATACACAGAAGGGTGAGTTTATAAAAAATTAGTATGTAATCCCTTATAAGCAAACAATCAGGGTAAACACAATGTGGGCCTAAGCCCTTTCAGGTTCAGTTAAGGCCTTAGCCCATTTCAGAATCAGAAACAGTGTGGGCCTGAGCCCATTCTAGTAACAATATCAATGGGGCCTAAGCCCATTACAGAATCAATACCGTATGCAATCAGAAAATCCTACCCAATCCAAGCACTACACACCATATCCGTACCAACCTTACACACCATATGGGGATAAAATCAACCCACCCATCCCTACACACCAAGTAGCACCGGCTGCGGCACTAAAACAGTATTTGTAGCAGAGCTACCGGTAATAGGCTTATAGCCTTTCAGTACACTTCCTCCAATATCATATATCCTACCCCGTGCAATGCAACATAATATAAATGTATATAAAATGAAAATGGCATGCTCAAATAGTCGTACATCACATAAGAGTACATCAGTCATTTACTTCTTAAGGGTATAACGGTCATTTCATCAAATTAGGGTCTCGGTATGCTTATTAACCCAACAGAAGGTCCACAGTCGTCTCGACGACCCGTGCAACCTTAACTATCAAACAGTGAAAATGGGCCCAAAGACCATAACACGGCCCATATGGGCCTACATGCCCGTGTGGCCCAATAAACCCAAAAATGGCCTTGGTTGTGTAAACTACACAGTCTGGCCCAAAAATCTCCTCACGTCCGTGTGATTTACCCGTATGGGTCCATAAGCCCGTGGGGCTCACATGGCCCGGTTCGGCCCAACATGGCTCAAAATGGCCTAAGCCCATGAATACGCTTATGGTGGCCTTTATGATAAAATGCCTACATTTCACGCATTCGAATTGCCACACGAGCAAGCGCACGCTCGTGTAGAATTAACAGTCATACTTTTTTGGCTTTTGTCGTTCTACGTTTATAGCAGTGTGGTTACACACCTGTTATGGATTCGTACTTGGAACGCTTCCGAGACTAAAAAACCTATGATAACAAAAACCCCATCATTCGGTCATATACACGGTTAATCCAAACTATAGCATTGGAGATACTTAACCCTATTCATCACTACTTAACAATCTAACAATCGTAGTACCCCCTTTTGAACCAGAACCAACACAATCTCCATAATGCTTTAACCTTCACACAAAACAGTTATCTGATTCATAAGAATCTATACCCAACATAGAAAAATTGAGAACTTTAAGCGCTTACCACGAGTGGACGGATCACTTATTGGGAGAGTACAACCGGCCTACTCCCTTGACTATAGCGATCATGTAACACCCCTTACCCGTTACCGTCGCCGGAACAGGATATAAGGTATTACCAGAACATAACACATACCATTAAACATAATCGAGATATAAATATGTCATCCAATTTGATAGTGCATCGTATAACATATGTCTTGAACAATATTAGCCCACTTTAATGGCTTGTACAAAGTATCTGGTCGAAATCTTGTAACTAATATTTTAACCTAGACAAATATGACACATAACAAAATAATTAAGCCTACTATACATGCCATAATTCAAAACGTTTAGTTCAAATACCTAAAGTATGATAGTGCGGGTAGATCTTCACGATCCTTAACTCCCGAGCAAGCGAAGAACACTATAAGACAAAAGAGAGAAACAAAGTAAGCTTATAGCTTAGTAAGTAAGTATGTAAATACTAATTAAAGAATCTAACATATTTACACAACAATTCAAGTTTATCTACTTTAACTTCACTATTCATTCCACTTTGATTTAGCTGTCTCTACTGCGTCATATTCACTAAATAAATCATAACTCGGGTTACAAAACTCGAAATTCAAATCCGTAAAATTTCCCTCAATCTAGACTCATAAAGATTTTTGCTAATTTTTTTCTATAATTTTTGGTTCAGCCGATTAGTACAGTTTATTAGTTAAAGTTTCCCCTGTTACACAGCTCGACTGATCTGACCTCTGTTCACTACGAATTGAATATCTCTCAGTACACAATTCAAACAACCCTGAAGTCTGTTTCATTTAAAACTAGTCTCAATAAGGAATTTAGGCATGTAAACTATATTTCTTAATTTTCTTTGTACAATTTTAATGATTTTTCAAAGTTGGAACAGGGGATCACGTATTCATCCTGAGCAAGTCACATACAATTGTAAATATCTCAAAATATAGAATTCCTTTGCTTGCTCTGTTTCTTTTATATGAAAGTAGACTCATTAAGCTTTAATTTTACATCTCATTCAACCTCTAATTATATTCCTCCTATTTTTGGTGATTTTTCAAAATCACGTCACTGATACCATTTAAAAACAGTTTTAATGCTAGTTTCACTCTTTCACACATTCTTTATGCTAACCTCATTTTATCTTATATATGTATATACCACAAATCATTTTCACCACATTTCATTCACCATAAGTGTAGGTCCAAACCACAATATCACCACAAAACCATCCCGTTGAACAATTCGGATCAATCCTCGATATTTAATGGTTTGACACACATTCCCCACCATCATACTTCGTTTAGTTCGGCTCTCTTGTACACATGGTGAACACTTAGTACCACTCATGCGACCTAACCGATTTGTCTCGTAGCTCTCTTGTCTACATGGTGTCCTTCACTTGGAATCACGCATGCGACCTAGCTACATTTATCTTTCACGTAGCTCTCTTGTCTACATGGTGTCCTTCACTTGGAATCACGCATGCGACCTAGCTACATTTATCTTTCACGTAGCTCTCTTGTCTACATGGGATACATCTCGTATCACACATGTGACCTAGCTACTACAGGGTGTCTCGTAGCTTTCTTGTACACATGATGTGCACTCAGCATCATACATGTGACCTAGCTACGCTCCCTCTATTTCATTCGATCTCTCCGATTGTTCAACCGGGATCTCTCTCTCTATATTTATTTCCATTCTTCCAATAGTCGATTTACATTTTAACATCAGCTAGTATGTTTATATAATAGGCTGAAATATAAGAATGTACATGAAATTATTGTAATATTTACATACAAACTTACCTTGGTGCAAAATGTGGAAATTTTGCAATTTAGTCCAAAACTTTTTCCTTCCCCCGTTCGAGATCAATTCCGCGTCTTTCTTGATCTATAATAACACATTTAGCTCATTTAATACTCATACTATTTATTTCAATCCAAAAATCACATTATGGAAAAATTACATTTTTGCCCCCTAACTTTTACAAAATTACATTTTGCCCCTAGGCTCGGAATTTAATTTCAGCCCTTATTCTTATGTTTTATGATATGCTGAACATTTTTCTCTTCTACAACAACATCAAATTCTCACTCTATCATATAGTTATGAACAATAGGTATTTTTACTGGATTATCTTGCTTTTACTCGTTTTCACTTAAAACCGAGTAGCACAAGTTATTTAACATAATTTAAAACCTCATATTCTATCATAAAACATCAAAATACACAAATTTCACCTATGGGTATTTTTCCAAATGTGAACCCTAGGTTAAATTATTACTAGCATAAGCTTAATCGAGCTTAAGGATTCCAAAACGTAAAGAACATTAAAAGCGGGCTTGGAATCACTTACTATGGAGCTTGAAAATTGAAGAAACCCTAGCTATGGAGAGAGGAGAATTCGGCAGCAACTAAGGAGGATGATGATCAATTTTGTGTTATTTTTCCCATTTTATTTCATTTAATATCCAAATGACCAAAATGCCCTCCTTACTAAACTTTCAAAAATTCCTTCCATGTCCTAATTTTGTCCATGAATTTAAAATTGGTCAAATTGCTATTTAAGACCTCCTAATTAATATTCCAAAACAATTTCATACTAAAAACTTCCGGGATGTAAATTTTGCAACTTATTCGATTTAGTCCCTATTTTCAATTTAAGCACTTTAGGCATAGAATTTCATCACGAAATTTTCACAAAATCATGCAATCATATCATAAACCCCAAAATAATTATAAAACAATTATTTCTATCTCAGATTTGTGGTCATGAAACCACTATTCTGATTAGGCCCTAATTCGAGTTGTCACAATTCTCCCCCCCTTTTGAGATTTTCGTCCTCGAAAATCTTAACGGTAAAGAGGTTTGGGTACTGTTTCCTCATAGCTTCTTCAGGTTCCCACGTAGCCTCTTCTATCCCATGTCTGTGCCACAATACTTTCACTAAAGCTATACTTTTATTTCTTAACTGTTTAACCTCTCGAGCCAAAATCTTTATTGGTTCCTCCTCATAGGTCATATCCGATCGAATCTCAATTTCTGTTGGAGAAATCACATGTGAAGGATCAGAACGATAACGTCGCAACATTGATACATGAAACACGTTATGAATTCTTTCTAACTCTGCGGTAAAGGCCAACCGATATGCCATCGGTCCAATTCTCTCAGAATCTCAGACGGCCCAATAAAACGCGGACTCAACTTGCCTTCCGACTAAATCTCGAATCTTTTCCATGGTGACACCTTCAAGAACACTTTATCACCCACCGAAATTCAATCTCTTTTCTTTTTAAATCGCATATGACTTTTGTCGATCTGAAGCGACTTTTAAGCAATTCAATTACTTTTATTTTCTCTTGGTTTCTTTAACTAGATCAACTCCATGAATCTGTTTCTCACTAAGCTCGGTCCAATATAAAGGAGTCCGACACTTACGACCATACAAGGCTTCAGCGGTGCCATTTGTATACTTGATTGATAAGCTGTTATTGTAGGCAAACTCAATCAAAGATAGATATTTCTCCCAACTACCTCCAAATTCTAAAACACAACATCTAAGCATATCTTGAGTACCGGATTACTCTTTCTGTTTGACCATCTGTTTGTGGATGAAATGCGGTACTAAAGTTCAATTTTGTACCCAAAGCTTCTTGTAACTTTTTCCAAAATCTCGAGGTAAATCTTGGATCTCTATCTGATATTATAGACATAGGTACTCCGTGCAACTTCACAATTTCAGCAACATATAATTCGGCTAATTTATCAAGTGAGTAATCGGTACGTACTGGTATAAAGTGGGCTGACTTTGTTAATCTATCAACCACTACCCAAACAGCATCCTTCTTTTTAGGAGTTAAAGGCAAACCGGTTACAAAATCCATGGTAATCTTGTCCCATTTCCACTCAGGCACCATTACTGGTTGAAGTAATCCTGAAGGCACTTGATGTTCAGCTTTTACTTGTTGACAGATCAAACACTTGGTTACAAATTCAGAAATGTCCCTTTTCATACCTGGCCACCAATACAGCTTCTTTAAATCATTATACATTTTTGTGCTACCAGGATGAACTGATAAACAGCCATTGTGCGCCTCATGTAATATTTTCTGAATCAATTTATCGTTTTTCGGCACACATATCCTGTCTCGAAACATCAAACAATCATCTGGTCCAACTCGAAAATCTGAGTCGTAACCTGATTCGCATTGAGTTCTCTTGATCCGCAACTCACTATCATTCTTTTGAGCATCACAAATCAACTGGAGAAATAACGGTTTAGCTCTCATTTCTGCTAAGATTGACCCATCATCAGACAATGCTAACCCCGTGTTCATGGCTCTCAAAGTAAAAAGAAATTTTCTGCTCAAGGCGTCAGCAACTACATTTGCTTTTCCTGGATGATAATCAATCACTAGATCATAATCCTTTAATAATTCAAGCCATCTTCGCTGTCGCAGATTCAGATCCTTTTGATTCATCAAGTACTTCAAACTTTTGTGATCAGTAAAAATTCGGCATTTTTCACCGTACAAATAATGTCGCCAAATCTTCAAGGCAAAAACAACAGCGGCCAGTTCCAAATCATGTGTAGGATAGTTCTTCTCATGCAGTTTTGTAACACCCCAAACTCGTGACCGACGCCGGTGTCGGACACGAGGGGTTAACGGCCAAATCCTCTCAAGATACCAACCAATTTGACATTACCAGTCAGGCTGGAAAACTGCATCACCGTCGCCTTAAAAATCATATCTCGAGTTTCAAAACTCGGAAACTGGTTTTGTAAATTTTCCCTGAATTTAGACTCATATACCCATCCATGGATTTATTTTTAGAATTTTTGGTTGGGCCAATTGGTACAGTTTATTAGTTAAAGTCACCCATGTTACAGGGATCTACTGCTCTGACCTTCGCGCATTACAACTTGAATATCTCTCTGTACAGGGCTTTAATACTGGTACCGTTTGTTTCTAATGAAACTAGACTCAAAATGGAATCTGTACATATAAGGCATGACTCCTAATTCTTTCTGGATAATTTATGGTAAATTTTAAAGTCCCGACAGGGACCCAGAAACCGTTCTGGCCCTGTCTCACGAGAACTTTAATATTTCTCAGTATACAGCTCATATGGTCGTTCCGTTTTGTCCATATAAAAATAGATTCATCAAGGTTCAGTTCCATAATTTACTCACTATTTAATTCTACTTATACTATTTTTAGTGATTTTCAATCTCATCCCACTGCTGCTGTCCGCAACAGTTACTGCAGTAGACTATGCCAATTTCATGAATTTTCCTTGGCCTTAATCATCCATCATACATGACACAAATTATGGCCACCTTATCAAAATTTGAGTTTCTAAGACTCGTGGCTATAGGTTCTAGCATCCCACTCGACGACCACATAGGCCATTTTCACATGGCTTAAAGTTTACAACCCACAATTCGACAAAATATAATAACCTATACATGCCAAATGTTCTTCAACAACAAAAACAATACCACAAGGTTTCAGCCGGTGTGATGACTTCAACGACGGTTCCGAGTACGCAACAATCTGAGTCCAAGAGACCTAAAATGGGTGACAAGAAAACACCGAGTGAGTTTACAACTCAGTAAGTCATAAGCATTCCACAACCATCCATTAACAAAATTATTACAACATGAAATAATGAACGAGGCTAAGTACTCCATCCATATCGAACTATATCATAGTTCCTTGGACCTTCGGTTCAATCTCATACCAAGTCATACATCCACATTTCATATTCTATACAATAAGATATTTGGGGCATTTTACACACCAACTCATTTTCACCACAATCATACAATTGCAATCATCACATAGATTTAAAGCTTACCAAGCTCAACCCCGAGCATGAACATATTACCTATTCGTCATGAGCTCAAGGTACTTACCCGATCCGCTGTCCACACTCAACTCGATGGAGACACACCCTCCATATAATTGTTCGATCGGAGATATTTATATATATATATATAGAGTACGCACACACAGTGCTTAATACTCGATTTCGCACACTTAGTGCCATGCGATTTAAGCCCGCACACATAGTGCCATGCCCTTCGAGCTCGCACACTTAGTGCCATATATTTCCAGCATGCACACTTAGTGCCATATTTTTCCAGCACGCACACTTAGTGCCAATCTCGTCACCGTACACACGTATTGCCCGCACACTTAGTGCCGAAAGCAACTTTCTACACATTTCACTATTTCTTTTACATTCAACAATTGTCATCACTCCATACACATACAATTTCATTTATATATATATAGCATCCCATTAAACACAATTGCATAGATTTTACAATCATTTAAGCAATATCAAACATATGTGCTTAATGACTTACCTCGGACGTTGTCGCACGTCTTCAACGGCTATTCAATTACTTTTTCTTTTCCCTTGTCCAACTTCGATCCTTTGAGCTCTTGAGCTAAATCAAACAAATTTACTTCCCAATCAAACACACACATACGGCAACCATATATTGTTTTTAACACATTCGGTCACTTGGGCGACCCATTTAACTTTTAAGCATTCATTTCAAATTTTTAGTTAAACAATGCCGAATGCTATTAGCTACTAATGCCACACACACATATGCATAAAATTTAATCATACATGACCCATAGCTCATTTGGTCATTCATCTCTCAAACTTACGAAGCTTCATACCACACTTCCTTGGCGAATACATATATAAGCACAATTTAGCATTTTCATTTACTTAATATTTCATACCTATCATGCTAGCGAATATTGTTTAATCAAGTTCAACATCCTCATATACGGCATTAGCATCCAAACAACCTATATGAACATTTAACTAATTCAAGCTTCACCCATCCACACTTATTCATTTAACATAAAGAAAATATATCAACCTCTTCACTATCAACCATGGCGAATGCTTCATGGGTTTAAGGTAGATTCAAGAAAGAACCTCATAATTATTAAGATGTAAGCAACTACCCTTGTTCATCTAGATTTAGTATGAACAACAACTATCACCATTATTAATCACCATAGCGAAAACCTCACCCTCATGGCCGAATGTACCAAACATTTCCTAACTAAACTTTCACAAATTTTTAACCTCATATCGACCTCGACTTGTTCAATACAACATGAAACAATCCCTTCTCCTAACCTCTTGATACACGGCTTGATGTTCAAATCCCCATGAAAGTTTGATTTTCATGACATTACCAAAATGCATTATGACAATTAGCTCAACAAACTCAAGAAGTTAAAGCCAACATCTCAAAGCTTACCTCCAACTAGAAGAAGGGTTGCCGAATTTGCTTAATGAAAAGCTCTCCCATTTCTTTCCTTTGGTTCACGGCAAGAAGAACAAAGCATAACCAAATTCCCCTTTTTTTTTTCTTTCTTTGGTTAGTCACGGCAATGGGGCATCCACACACCTTTTTTTTGTCAACATTTTCTTTAATGCTAGCACATTATTTTATTGTTTCATACATCACTCACTAACCAAACATGTTGGGAGCATGTTTCCTTTGCCCATCAACACCCACCTTGGCCGGCCACTATAGTCAAATTTGGGAAATTTGACATGCAAGGACAACATTTCCTAGTATGCATCAATAGGCCACTTCAACATTTGCCTATCTCATTTCTAAGTTTTCTCACACAAATCCTTTCTAGTGAAATTCACCTTTATAACACTAAATCAAATCATCAAAAATGTCACACACAATTTAACACATATCATAGGCATCACAATAAATTTTAAATTATTTTTATGCCTCGGTTTTGTGGTCCCGAAACCACATCCCGTCTAGGGTCAATTTTGGGTCACAACTCTCCCCACTTAAGAAATTTTCGTCCCGAAAATCTTACCGTAAATAGGCTCGGTATCGCTCTTTCATAGAGTCCTCAAGTTCCCAAGTGGCTTCTTCAATTCCGTGTTTATGCCACAACACCTTCACTAACGGGATTTTCTTATTAGCAACTCTTTTACTTCACGCATCATAATGCGAACCTGTTCCTCTTCATAGCTCAAATTAGGCTGAATCTCAATCTCAGACGGGCGATTACGTGCGATGGATCAGACCTATATCGTCGAAACATCAAAACATGGAAAACGTTGTGAATCTTTTCGAGCTCTGGGGGTAAAATTAATCGGTACTCTACTGGCCCAACTCGTTTAGATACTTCATACGAACCGATGAACCTCGGACTCAATTTGCCCTTACGGCCAAATCTAAGCACTTTCTTCCAGGGTGAGACTTTGAGAAATACCTTGTCTCAACACGATATTCAATATCTTTTCTTTTCAAGTCCGCATACGACTTTTGGCGATCCGAAGCAGCTTTCAAACTTTCACGAATTACTCGAACTTTTTGCTCGGCATCCTTAACCAAATCAACCCCGAAGATTTTTCCTTCACTAAGTTCAGTCCAGAATAATGGGGTACGGCATTTACGACCGTAAAAAGCCTCGTAAGGCGCCATCTTGATACTTGATTGAAAGCTATTGTTGTGAGCGAATTCAACCAAAGGTAAATACCGTTCCCATGCACCACTAAACTCAAGGATGCAACATCTCAACATATCCTCGAGTATTTGAATTATCCGTTCGGATTGACTATCGGTTTGGGGTGGCGATTGCTAAAATGCGTTTGGTACCCAAAGCCTCTTGCAATTTCTTCCAAAATCGCGAGGTAAATCTCGGATCTCTATCGACACGATGGAAATAGGCACCCGTGTAATCTCACAATCGAGAAGCGTACAATTCGCTAGTTTGTCCATTGAAAAATCCTTACGTCAGGGATAAAGTGAGCCGACTTAGTCGATCTATCGACAACGACCCAAATTGCATCCTTCTTACTCAATCGACAATGGCGGTCCGGATACAAAGTCCATTGTGACTCGATCCGTTTTGCAACCAACTCATCGTCGACTTTACGAGCTTCACGAATTTGACGTATCAATAATGGTTTGGCTTTCAATTCAGCTACTAACACATTGTCGGGTAGGATAGACAAGTGTACATTCATCGCCATAAAGCAAATAGTAATTTCCGCTTAAGGCATCCGCAACCACATTAGCCCTTCCGGGTGATAATCAATGACGAGCTCATAATCTTTTAACAACTCGAGCCATCGCCTTTGTCGCAGATTTAAGTCTTTTGGGTCATCAAATATTTGAGACTTTTGTGATCCGAATACACATGGCACTTCTCACCAAATAAGTAATGTCGCCATATCTTTAAAGGCGAATACGATGGCGACCAATTCGAGATCGTGGGTCGGATAATTTTTCTCATGTGGCTTTAATTGCCTCGATGCATAGGCCACAACTCGCCCTTCTTGCATCAATCGCAACCCAACCCAAGTAGGGATGCGTCACTATAAATGACAAACTCTTTGCCCGATTCGGGTTGCACTAGAATTGGGGCTTCATCAAATAAGCTTTCAGTTGATCGAAATTTTTCGACATTTCTCCGTCCATTCGAACTTAACATCCTTTTGGAGTAGCCGTCATTGGCGTGGCTATCTTCGAAACCTTTACAAATCGTCGGTAATAACCGCAAGCCCCAAAAGCTCCTAACTTCGTAACATTCCTTGGTGGTTTCCAATCGACTATGGCGAATTTTGTTCGGGTCCCCGACACCGTCACGGACACCACGTGCCCCAAAAGCTAACCTCTTTCAACCAAAATTCACATTTCTTGAACTTTGCGTATAATCTGCTTATCTCGTAAGATTTGCAACACTAGCCTCGGTGTTCAAGATGTTCGATTTCATCTCTCGAATAGACCAAAATGTCATCGATAAATACAACTACGAACCGATCCAAGTATGGCCTGAAAATTCTATTCATTAAATCCATAAACACCGAAGGGGCATTAGTGAGCCCAAATGGCATCACCAAGAATTCGTAGTGACCGTACCTCGTTCTAAAAGCGGTTTTGGGTATGTCCGATTCTCGGACCCTCAACTGATAGTACCCCGACCTCAAATCTATCTTTGAAAACACCGAGGCTCCCTTTAATTGATCAAACAAATCGTCAATTCGTGACAATGGATATTTATTCTTTATCGTCACTTTATTGAGTTGACGATAGTCGATGCACAACCTCATGGTTCCATCCTTCTTCTTCACAAACAATACAGGTGCGCCCCATGGAGAAAAACTCGGTCGAGCGAAACCTCTATCCGTCAATTCTTGCAATTGAACCTTCAATTCCTTTAATTCCATTAATGCCATGCGATACGGGGCTATTGAAATCGGTGTAGTACCGGTACAACTTCGATGCGAATTCCACTTCTTGAACCGGTGGCAATCCGGTAACTCCTCGGAAAAACATCCAATACTCACAAACCACTGGTACCGATTCGAGTTTCCTTTCCGTCTCTTTACTTCCAAACACATACGCAAGGTATGTTTCACACCCCTTTTCACATATCTCCGAGTAGTCATAGAAGATATTATCACTGGTACTCCTTTTAAACGATGAGACTCGACTCGGACTACCTCGTTATTTGCACTCCTCAAATCAATGGTTTTCTTTTGCGTCCACCACTTGCATCATGTACTGATCAGCCAATCCATACCAAGAATTACATCGAATTCATCAAATGGTAGAAGCATCGGATCGGTAGGAAAACAGATTCTCGAATTATTAGGGGCATCTCTTGCACACTTTATTAACTAGTACGTATTGACCCAAAGGGTTTGACACTCAATTATTAATTGATGAGACTCAACGGTAGAGTCTTCTTTGGATGCTAAGGTTTCACATACATATGAATAAGTAGAGGGGTCAATCAATGCAATCACAATAGTATCAAAGAGAGTAAAAGTACCGATGATAACGTCGGGGAGGATGCCTCCTCTCGTGCGCGGATGGCATATGCTCTAGCAGAGCACGGGTCTCGGATCGGACGGTAGTATTAGAGGCTCCTCTCTGATTACCACCCCTACCTCCAGAGATTCTCGGGGGCCTACCTCCACCGTCGTTCCACTAGGTCTTGCACCTTGCGTCTTATTCCTCTCATCTAGCTCCGTGCAATCTCTAATGAAGTGGTCCTTGAACCGCATCCATAACAGCCCTATTAATGCAGACTTACCCCAACATTCACCTAGGTGTCGTCTTCCACATTGGGGCATTGGGTCTCTCTTGACGATTATTGCCCACACTAGCTACTGAAGTAGCTCGGAGTCCGCCAATGGTCGGGCTCTAATGGAAATTCCCGATCGTCCTCGACTTCTTCGGTGTCCTCCTCGAACCTCTTTATAGCCGAGAACGGAGCTTTACTCAATCGATCTTTTACGGTAATCTCTTGCTTCAAATTCAGCCTTCTTCTTCTCCTTCCCAAGTTCTTCCGCCTTGCGTGCTCGTTCGACTAGTGTCACGAACTCCTTTATCTCCAAAATTCCCACTAGTAACTTTAACTCTTCATTCAATCCTTCTTCAAATCTTTTGCACATCGCAACCTCATTAGCCACACACTCCGAGCATACCGACTAAGTCTTACGAACTCATGTTCAGATTCGATCTGATCATCCGCCTTGCTTGAGTTCCAAAAATTCCTTACGCTTCGATCGATGAACCGTTGACTAATGTATTTCTTTGAAATTGGATTGAAAGAAATCCCAAGTAACTCGTTCATTTGGGACTATGGAAATTAAAGTCCTCCACCAATAGTAAGTCGAGTCTACGCAACAAGGATATAGCACACTTAAGACATTCATCGGTGTGCATGAGTTCATCTAACACTCTAATGGTGTTATCGAGCGAAACTTCGGCCTTTTCGGCATCATCGGTAACTATGGCCTTGAACTCCTCGGCCCCACGCTTCCTAATCAAGTCCACGGTGGTTTACTCACCTCACGGATCGATGAATCGGAGGCATTGCGGGCTCTTGGGGTGGAGTATTTAAATTCGGGAATGGTTGGACAGCCGGGTTGGTTCGGGCATATTGCGCGACCCACTCATTCATCATGGTGAAGAAGGCTTGTTTCGCCCTTCATTTTGATTATTCGCGGATGACCGAGGCTCAACAGGCGGTGTCCCTTGCGCGGAGCAGCCGCTACACTTTCAACGTCATCCGCCAAGGGTCTCTCTACCCGGGTTCCATTTACTAATCAAAACAAAAATTTCAACCGTCAAGTCATCACATTTTAAGCACTAACAATTTGGCATGTATAGCTAGACTCACACGCTTATGGTAGTCCTAGAATCGACTAAACCATGGCTCTGATACCAATTTAATTGTAACACCCCAAACTCGTGACCGGCGCCGGTGTCGGGACACGAGGGTTAACGCCAAATCCTCTCAAGATACCAACCAATTTGACATTACCAGTCAGGCTGGAAAACTGCGTCACCGTCGCCTTAAAAATCATATCTCGAGTTTCAAAACTCAGAAACTGGTTTTGTAAATTTTACCTGAATTTAGACTCATATACCCATCCATGGATTTATTTTTATAATTTTTGGTTGGGCCAATTGGTACAGTTTATTAGTTAAAGTCACCCATGTTACAGGGATCTACTGCTCTAACCTTCGCGCGTTGCAACTTGAATATATCTCTGTACAGGGATTTAATACTGGTACCGTTTGTTTCTAATGAAACTAGACTCAAAATGGAATCTGTACATATAAGGTATGACTCCTAATTCTTTCTGGATAATTTATGGTAAATTTTCAAAGTCCGGACAGGGGACCCAGAAACCGTTCTGGCCCTGTCTCACGAGAACTTTAATATTTCTCAGTATACAGCTCATATGGTCGTTCCGTTTTGTCCATATAAAAATAGATTCATCAAGGTTCAGTTCCATAATTTACTCACTATTTAATTCTACTTATACTATTTTTAGTGATTTTTCAATCTCATCCCACTGCTGCTGTCCGCAACAGTTACTGCGATGAGACTATGCCAATTTCATGAATTTTCCTTGGCCTTAATCATCCATCATACATGACACAAATTATGGCCACCTTATCAAAATTTGAGTTTCTAAGACTCGTGGCTATAGGTTCTAGCATCCCACTCGGCGACCACATAGGCCATTTTCACATGGCTTAAAGTTTACAACCCACAATTCGACAAAATATAATAACCTATACATGCCAAATGTTCTTCAACAACAAAAACAATACCACAAGGTTTCAGCCGGTGTGATGACTTCAACGACGGTTCCGAGCACGCAACAATACGAGTCCAAGAGACCTAAAATGGGTGACAAGAAAACACCGAGTGAGTTTACAACTCAGTAAGTCATAAGCATTCCACAACCATCCATTAACAAAATTATTACAACATGAAATAATGAACGAGGCTAAGTACTCCATCCATATCGAACTATATCATAGTTCCTTGGACCTTTCGGTTCAATCTCATACCAAGTCATACATCCACATTTCATATTCTATACAATAAGATATTTGGGGCATTTTACACACCAACTCATTTTCACCACAATCATACAATTGCAATCATCACATAGATTTAAAGCTTACCAAGCTCAACCCGAGCATGAACATATTACCTATTCGTCATGAGCTCAAGGTACTTACCCGATCCGCTGTCCACACTCAACTCGATGGAGACACACCTCCATATAATTGTTCGATCGGAGATATTTATATATATATATATAGAGTACGCACACACAATTGCTTAATACTCGATTTCGCACACTTAGTGCCATGCGATTTAAGCCCGCACACATAGTGCCATGCCCTTGAGCTCGCACACTTAGTGCCATATATTTCCAGCATGCACACTTAGTGCCATATTTTTCCAACACGCACACTTAGTGCCAATCTAAATCACCGTACACACTTATTGCCCGCACACTTAGTGCCGAAAGCAACTTTCTACACATTTCACTATTTCTTTTACATTCAACAATTGTCATCACTCCATACATACAATTTCATTTATATATATATAGCATCCCATTAAACACAATTGCATAGATTTTACAATCATTTAAGCAATATCAAACATATGTGCTTAATGACTTACCTCGGACGTTGTCGCATGCGTCTTCAACGGCTATTCAATTACTTTTCTTTTCCCTTGTCCAACTTCGATCCTTTGAGCTCTTGAGCTAAATCAAACAAATTTACTTCCCAATCAAACACACACATACGGCAACCATATATTGTTTTAACACATTCGGTCACTTGGGCGACCCATTTAACTTTTAAGCATTCATTTCAAATTTTAGTTAAACAATGCGAATGCTATTAGCTACTAATGCCACACACACATATGCATAAAATTTAATCATACATGACCCATAGCTCATTTGGTCATTCATCTCTCAAACTTACCAAGCTTCATACCACACTTCCTTGGCGAATACATATATAAGCACAATTTAGCATTTTCATTTACTTAATATTTCATACCTATCATGCTAGCGAATATTGTTTAATCAAGTTCAACATCCTCGTATACTGGCATTAGCATCCAAACAACCTATATGAACATTTAACTAATTCAAGCTTCACCCATCCACACTTATTCATTTAACATAAAGAAAATATATCAACCTCTTCACTATCAACCATGGCGAATGCTTCATGGGTTTAAGGTAGATTCAAGAAAGAACCTCATAATTATTAAGATGTAAGCAACTACCCTTGTTCATCTAGATTTAGTATGAACAACAACTATCACCATTATTAATCACCATAGCGAAAACCTCACCCTCATGGCCGAATGTACCAAACATTTCCTAACTAAACTTTCACAAATTTTAACCTCATATCGACCTCGACTTGTTCAATACAACATGAAACAATCCCTTCTCCTAACCTCTTGATACACGCTTGATGTTCAAATCCCCATGAAAGTTTGATTTTCATGACATTACCAAAATGCATTATGACAATTAGCTCAACAAACTCAAGAAGTTAAAGCCAACATCTCAAAGCTTACCTCCAACTAGAAGAAGGGTTGCGAATTTGCTTAATGAAAAGCTCTCCCATTTCTTTCCTTTGGTTCACGGCAAGAAGAACAAAGCATAACCAAATTCCCTTTTTTTTCTTTCTTTGGTTAGTCACGGCAATGGGGCATCCACACACCTTTTTTTTTTTGTCAACATTTTCTTTAATGCTAGCACATTATTTTATTGTTTCATACATCACTCACTAACCAAACATGTTGGGAGCATGTTTCCTTTGCCCATCAACACCCACCTTGGCCGGCCACTATAGTCAAATTTGGGAAATTTGACATGCAAGGACAACATTTCCTAGTATGCATCAATAGGCCACTTCAACATTTGCCTATCTCATTTCTAAGTTTTCTCACACAAATCCTTTCTAGTGAAATTCACCTTTATAACACTAAATCAAATCATCAAAAATGTCACACACAATTTAACACATATCATAGGCATCACAATAAATTTTAAATTATTTTTATGCCTCGGTTTTGTGGTCCCGAAACCACATCCCGTCTAGGGTCAATTTTGGGCTGTCACAAGTTTTAACTGTCTCGAAGCATAAGCTACCACTTTACCCTCTTGCATCAACACACATCCAAGGCCTGTCAATGATGCATCACTATAAATTACGAACTCCTTTCGACTCGGATCAGTACTAAAATTGGTGCTTCATCAATCGTGCTTTCAACTTTTCAAAACTTTGTTGACATTTATCAGTCCATTCCAACTTAACATTCTTTTGCAACAACTTAGTCATAGGAGAGGCAATCATCGAAAATCCTTCAACAAAACGTCTATAATACTCGGCTAAGCCTAAAAAGCTTCTAACCTCGGATACATTCTTGGGCGGTTTCCAATCAACGATCGCAGAATCTTACTTGGATCCACTGAATACCATCACCGAGACTATATGCCCCAAAAATCCGACTTCACGGCCGTAACTCACTTTTACTAAACTTGGCAAGCAGTTTCTTTTCTCTCAAGATTTGCAATATAGTTCTCAAGTGTTCGGCATGTTCGAGACTCATCTCGAGAATAAATTAAAATGTCATCTATAAACACTACTACAAACTTATCCAAATATGGCCTAAGATCCAATTCATTAAGTCCATAAATATAGTTGGAGCATTTGTTAAGTCGAAAGGCATCACAAGAAACTCATAATGTCCATACCTTGTCCTAAAGGCGCTTTCGACATCGACTCCTTAACTCTCACCGGTAGTAACCGGACCTCAAATCAATCTTTGAAAACACTGTGGCCCCTTTAACGATCGAATAAATCATCAATCCTCGGCAATGGGTACTTGTTCTTTATAGTCACCTTATTGTCGACGGTAATCAATGCAAAGTCTCATTGAACCATCCTTCTTCTTTACTGAATAATACAGAGCACCCAGGGAGAGAAACTCGGTCTCACAAATCCCTTGTCCATTAACTCCCCGAATCGAGCCTTCAATTCTTTTAATTCATCGGAGCCATTCTATATGGAGCAATCGAGATCGGTGCGAGGTGCGGCAACAAATCAATAGCAAAATCTATCTCTATTCGGAGGCAACCTGGCAATTCCTCCGAAATACATCCGAAACTCACGGACTATCGGCGATTCAAATTTCAGTTAGGGCAACTCAATATTCATTACATAAGCGGATAAGCTTCACACCCTTTTCTCATGTATTTACATGCGAGACATGTGCGAAATCACCATAGGCAATTTATTTGATTCATCTGTTTCAACCCACGTAATTTCTCCATTTTCACATTTCAACTCTAGTGTCTTTTGTTTACAATCTACCTTAGCATCATACAATGTTAACCAGTCCATTCCCAAGATAACGTCAAACTCACCAAATGGTAACAACATCAAGTTGGTCAAAAAAAGTGACCTTGAATCATTAATGGGCAATTCTTGCAAACCTTGTCAACTAGCACATATTGGCCTAAGGGTTCGACACTTTAATCGTAAACTCAAGAAATTCAACAGCAACTTTTTATTGGATACTAAATTCATGCAAATATAGGAATGAGTGGACCGGGATCAATCAATGCAATAACAATAGTATCATAGAGAGAAATGTACCAAGAATGACATCGGAGATGATGCATCTTCTCGAACACGATAGCATAAGCTCTAGCAGTGCTCTAGCTTCGATCTTGCCGTTAAATCTTTCATCACGCTTTACTACTAGTCCCACCTCCAAGATTTCTCGTTGGTCTACCTCTACTAGCGGTGGTATTCATCTAGCACTCTCAAATATTTCTTCTTTAATTTTCTCCGGACAATCTCTAATAAAATGCTCACGAGAACAAGACTTGAAACAAGCTCGCTTGGTCCCCAACACTCACCATAATGTTGCTCGCCACATTATCGACACTCGGCTTTCTAGGTCGCACATTACCCACACTTGCCATCAAGTAGCTTGAGCTTTAGACCCGAATATGCTCTACCACGATCTCTCGTGTGAATCCCCAATTGAAACTGTCATTCGAGGGTTTGTCTCTTTGGACCTCTTTGGTTGAGATTGAAATGGCTTGCTTATCTGTCTTTTTCTGACGTCTTGGGCCTCAATAGCGCCTTTTCTTCTTTCTTTGTTCAATTCTTTGGCTTTAAGAGCTCGATCAACCAATACTACAAATTCTTTCAACTCCAAAATTCCTACAAGCATTTTAATGTCCTCATTCAGTCCATCTTCAAATCTTCTACACATAATGGCCTCGGTAGACACACATTCTCGAGCATACTTGCTTAGTCTTACAAATTCGCGCTCATACTCGCTCTGCACATTTTCCCTGCTTCAATTCAAGGAACTCCTTCCGTTTTGATCAATAAATCACGACTTATTTATTTCTTTCTAAATTCTTCCCGAAGAAATCCCAAGTAACTTTTTCTTTTGGCACCACTGCAACCAAAGTCTTCCACCAATGGTGGCAATCTCTCAAAAGTGATACAAGACACTTTAAGCATTCCTCGGTGTACATGAGAGCTCATCAAATACACGGGTAGAATTTTCAAGCCGAATTCCGCTTTCTCGGGATCATCATCGACCTTTGCTCTAAACTCTTCGCCCCTTGTTTTCGAATCTTGTCAACCGGAGGCTTGTTCATTCTTACCAAATCTATACCTTGAGCAGCCTCTGAGAATCGTCCGAGGTATAGGAGGGGTGGAGGAGGTTGAGCATTTGGATTTGCTCGAATAAATTCAAGATACCAATTGTTCATCATTTGGAGAAAGGCATCCCGAGCCTCATCTCCTTGTCTCAATGTCTCAGTCTCTACTTTCCACAGCGCGGTCCCTTGTGCGGGAGCCAGCGCATTACTAAACATCATCACCAGCAGCCTTCCTTGAGATCCATTACTATATTAAAACAAAACACGCTTTAGAATAATCGGGAGTGACCACACTATCACAATATTTTTATGGCATGTATAGCTAGACCTTTACACACACTTTATTAGTCCGAGAACCGACTAAACCATAGCTCGATACCACTAAATGTAACACCCTTACCTGTTACGTGTCATTGGAACAGATATAAGGTATTACCGAACATAACACATACCATTAAACATAATCGAGATATAAATATGTCATCCAATTTGATAGTGCATCGTATAACATATGTCTTGAACAATATTAGCCCACTTTAATGGCTTGTACAAAGTATCTGGTCGAGTATCAGAACTAATATTTTAACCTAGACAAATATGACACGTAACAAAATAATTAAGCCTACTATACATGCCATAATTCAAAACGTTTAGTTCAAATACCCTAAAGTATGATAGTGCGGTAGATCTTCACGATCCTTAACTCCCGAGCAAGTCAAGAACACTATAAGACAAAAGAGAGAAACAAAGTAAGCTTATAGCTTAGTAAGTAAGTATGTAAATACTAATTAAAGAATCTAACATATTTACACAACAATTCAAGTTTATCTACTTTAACTTCACTATTCATTCCACTTTGATTTAGCTGTCTCTACTGCGTCATATTCACTAAATAAATCATAACTCAGGTTACAAAACTCAAAATTCAAATCCGTAAAATTTCTCTCAATCTAGACTCATAAAGATTTTTGCTAATTTTTTTCTATAATTTTTGGTTCAGCCGATTAGTACAGTTTATTAGTTAAAGTTTCCCCTGTTACACAGCTCGACTGATCTGACCTCTGTTCACTACGAATTGAATATCTCTCAGTACACAATTCAAACAACCCTGAAGTCTATTTCATTTAAAACTAGTCTCAATAAGGAATTTAGGCATGTAAACTATATTTCTTAATTTTCTTTGTACAATTTTAATGATTTTTCAAAGTTGGAACAGGGATCACGTATTCATCCTGAGCAAGTCACATACAATTGTAAATATCTCAAAATATAGAATTCCTTTGCTTGCTCTGTTTCTTTTATATGATAGTAGACTCATTAAGCTTTAATTTTACATCTCATTCAACCTCTAATTATATTCCTCCTATTTTTGGTGATTTTTCAAAATCACGTCACTGATACCATTTAAAAACAGTTTTAATGCTAGTTTCACTCTTTCACACATTCTTTATGCTAACCTCATTTTATCTTATATATGTATATACCACAAATCATTTTCACCACATTTCATTCACCATAAGTGTAGGTCCAAACCACAATATCACCACAAAACCATCCCGTTGAACAATTCGGATCAATCCTCGATATTTAATGGTTTCAAAGACACACCCCCACCATCATACTTCGTTTAGTTCGGCTCTCTTGTACACATGGTGAACACTTAGTACCACTCATGCGACCTAACCGATTTGTCTCAGTAGCTCTCTTGTCTACATGGTGTCCTTCACTTGGAATCACGCATGCGACCTAGCTACATTTATCTTTCACGTAGCTCTCTTGTCTACTTGGTGTCCTTCACTTGGAATCACGCATGCGACCTAGCTACATTTATCTTTCACGTAGCTCTCTTGTCTACATGGGATACATCTCGTATCACACATGTGACCTAGCTACTACAGGGTGTCTCAGAAGCTTGTACACATGATGTGCACTCAATCATACATGTGACCTAGCTACTCCCTCTATTTCATTCGATCTCTCCGATTGTTCAACCGGATCTCTCTCTATATTTATTTCCATTCTTGCAATAGTCGATTTACATTTTAACATCAGCTAGTATGTTTATATAATAGGCTGAAATATAAGAATGTACATGAAATTATTGTAATATTTACATACAAACTTACCTTGGTGCAAAATGTGGAAATTTTGCAATTTAGTCCAAAACTTTTCCTTCCCCTTCGAGATCAATTCGCGTCTTTCTTGATCTATAATAACACATTTAGCTCATTTAATACTCATACTATTTATTTCAATCCAAAATCACATTATGGAAAAATTACATTTTGCCCCTAACTTTTACAAAATTACATTTTTGCCCCTAGGCTCGGGAATTTAATTTCAGCCCTTATTCTTATGTTTTATGATATGCTGAACATTTTTCTCTTCTACAACAACATCAAATTCTCACTCTATCATATAGTTATGAACAATAGGTATTTTTACCGATTATCTGCTTTTACTCGCTTTCACTTAAAACCGAGTAGCACAAGTTATTTAACATAATTTAAAACCTCATATTCTATCATAAAACATCAAAATACACAAATTTCACCTATGGGTATTTTTCCAAATGTGAACCCTAGGTTAAATTATTACTAGCATAAGCTTAATCGAGCTTCCGGGATTCCAAAACGTAAAGAACATTAAAAACGGGGCTTGGAATCACTTACTATGGAGCTTGAAAATTGAAGAAACCCTAGCTATGGAGAGAGGGAGAATTCGGCAGCAACTAAGGAGGATGATGATCAATTTTGTGTTATTTTTCCCATTTTATTTCATTTAATATCCAAATGACCAAAATGCCCCTCCTTACTAAACTTTCAAAAATTCCTTCCATGTCCTAATTTTGTCCATGAATTTAAAATTGGTCAAATTGCTATTTAAGACCTCCTAATTAATATTCCAAAACAATTTCATACTAAAACTTCCGGATGTAAATTTTGCAACTTATTCGATTTAGTCCCTATTTTCAATTTAAGCACTTTAGGCATAGAATTTCATCACGAAATTTTCACAAAATCATGCAATCATATCATAAACCCCAAAATAATTATAAAACAATTATTTCTATCTCGATTTGTGGTCATGAAACCACTATTACGATTAGGCCCTAATTCGAGTTGTCATAATTCTCCCCCTTTGAGATTTTCGTCCTCGAAAATCTTACCAAAAGAGGTTTGGGTACTGTTTCCTCATAGCTTCTTCAGTTCCCACGTAGCCTCTTCTATCCCATGTCCGTGCCACAATACTTTCACTAAAGCTATACTTTTATTTCTTAACTGTTTAACCTCTCGAGCCAAAATCTTTATTGGTTCCTCCTCATAGGTCATATCCGATCGAATCTCAATTTCATTGGAGAAATCACATGTGAAGGATCGAACGATAACGTCGCAATATTGATACATGAAACACGTTATGAATTCTTTCTAACTCTCGCGGTAAGGCCAACAGATATGCCATCGGTCCAATTCTCTCAAGAATCTCGTGCGCCCAATAAAACGCGGACTCAACTTGCCTTTCCGACTAAATCTCGAATCTTTTTCCATGGTGACACCTTCAAGAACACTTTATCACCCACGAAATTCAATCTCTTTTCTTTTAAATCAGATATGACTTTTGTCGATCTGAAGCGACTTTTAAGCAATTCAATTACTTTTATTTTCTCTTGGTTTCTTTAACTAGATCAACTCCATGAATCTGCTTTCACTAAGCTCGGTCCAATATAAAGGAGTCCGACACTTACGACCATACAAGGCTTCAGACGGTGCCATTTGTATACTTGATTGATAACTGTTATTGTAGGCAAACTCAATCAAAGATAGATATTTCTCCCAACTACCTCCAAATTCTAAAACACAAGATCTAAGCATATCTTCGAGTACCGGATTACTCTTTCGCTTGACCATCTGCTTGTGGATGAAATGCGGTACTAAAGTTCAATTTTGTACCCAAAGCTTCTTGTAACTTTTTCCAAAATCTCGAGGTAAATCTTGGATCTCTATCCGATATTATAGACATAGGTACTCGTGCAACTTCACAATTTCAGCAACATATAATTCGCTAATTTATCAAGTGAGTAATCGATGCGTCTTCGGTATAAAGTGGGTGACTTTGTTAATCTATCAACCACTACCCAAACAAAGATCCTTCTTTTAGGAGTTAAAGGTAAACCGTTACAAAATCCATGGTAATCTTGTCCCATTTCCACTCGTGCACCATTACCGGTTGAAGTAATCCTCAAGGCACTTGATGTTCACTTTTACTTGTTGACGATCAAACACTTGGTTACAAATTCGAAATGTCCTTTTCATACCGCCACCAATACTGACTTCTTTAAATCATTATACATTTTGTGCTACCAGATGAACTGATAAATGCCATTGTGCGCCTCATGTAATATTTTACGAATCAATTTATCGTTTTTCGGCACACATATCCTGTCTCAAACATCAAACAATCATCCGGTCCAACTCGAAAATCGAGTCGTAACTCGATTCGCATTGAGTTCTCTTGATCCGCAACTCACTATCATTCTTTTAGCATCACAAATCAATTGGAGAAATAACTGCTTAGCTCTCATTTCGCTAAGATTGACCCATCATCGACAATGCTAACCCCGTGTTCATGGCTCTCAAAGTAAAAAGAAATTTTCGCTCAAGGCGTCGAATTACATTTGCTTTTCCCGATGATAATCAATCACTAGATCATAATCCTTTAATAATTCAAGCCATCTTATTTCCGCAGATTCAGATCCTTTTGATTCATCAAGTACTTCAAACTTTTGTGATCGGTAAAAATTCGCATTTTCACCGCACAAATAATGTCGCCAAATCTTCAAGGCAAAAACAACAATGCCGCCCAAATCATGTGTAGGATAGTTCTTCTCATGCGCTTTTAAGCTGCCTCAAGCATAAGCTACCACTTTACCCTCTTGCATCAACACACATCCAAGGCACATCAATGATGCATCACTATAAATTACGAACTCCTTTCCCGACTCAGTCAGTACTAAAATTGGTGCTTCATCAATCGTGCTTTCAACTTTTCAAAACTTTGTTGACATTTATCACCCATTCCAACTTAACATTCTTTTGCAACAACTTAGTCATAGGAGAGCCAATCATCGAAAATCCTTCAACAAAACGTCTATAATACCCGGCTAAGCCTAAAAAGCTTCTAACCTCGGATACATTCTTGGGCGGTTTCCAATCAACGATCGCAGAAATATTACTTGGATCCACCGAATACCATCACCGAGACTATATGCCCCAAAATCCGACTTCACGAAGCCGAACTCACTTTTACTAAACTTGGCAAATGCTTTTTTCTCTCAAGATTTGCAATATAGTTCTCAAGTGTTCGGCATGTTCGACTCATCTCGAGAATAAATTAAAATGTCATCTATAAACACTACTACAAACTTATCCAAATATGGTAGGAAGATCCAATTCATTAAGTCCATAAATATAGTGGAGCATTTGTTGTCGAAAGGCATCACAAGAAACTCATAATGTCCATACCTTGTCCTAAAGGCGCTTTTACACATCGACTCCTTAACTCTCACCGGTAGTAACCGCACCTCAAATCAATCTTTGAAAACACTGTGGCCCCTTTAACCGATCGAATAAATCATCAATCCTCGGCAATGGGTACTTGTTCTTTATAGTCACCTTATTAAGTCGACGGTAATCAATGCAAAGTCTCATTGAACCATCCTTCTTCTTTACTTAATAATACAGAGCACCCCAGGAGAGAAACTCGGTCTCACAAATCCCTTTGTCATTAACTCCTCGCAATCGAGCCTTCAATTCTTTTAATTCATGAGCCATTCTATATGGAGCAATCGAGATCGGTGCGGTGGTCGGCAACAAATCAATAGCAAAATCTATCTCTATTCGGAGGCAACCTGTGCAATTCCTCCGAAATACATCCGAAACTCACAGACTATCTAAGACGATTCAAATTTCAGTTAGGGCAACTCAATATTCATTACATAAGCGGATAAGCTTCACACCCTTTTCTCATGTATTTACGTGCAGACATGTGCTAAATCACCATAGGCAATTTATTTGATTCATCTGTTTCAACCCACGAATTTCTCCATTTTCACATTTCAACTCTAGTGTCTTTTGTTTACAATCTACCTTAGCATCATACAATGTTAACCACCATTCCCAAGATAACGCCAAACTCACCAAATGGTAACAACATCAAGTTGGCGAAAAAAGTGACCTTGAATCATTAATGGGCAATTCTTGCAAACCTTGTCAACTAGCACATATTGGCCTAAGGGTTCGACACTTTAATCGTAAACTCAAGAATTCAACAGCAACTTTTTATTGGATACTAAATTCATGCAAATATAGGAATGAGTGGACCCGGATCAATCAATGCAATAACAATAGTATCATAGAGAGAAAATGTACCAAGAATGACATCGGAGATGATGCATCTTCTCGCACGATAGCATAAGCTCTAGCAGTGCTCTAGCTTCGATCTTGCCGTTAAATCTTTCATCACGCTTTTACTACTAGTCCCACCTCCAAGATTTCTCGGTGGTCTACCTCTACTAGCGGTGGTATTCGCATCTAGCACTCAAATATTTCTTCTTTAATTTTCTCCTGACAATCTCTAATAAAATGCTCACGAGAACCTTTGAAACAAGCTCGCTCGGTCCCCCAACACTCACCATAATGTTGCTCGCCACATTGTCGACACTTTCGGGATTTCTAGGTCGCACATTACCCACACTTGCCATCGAAGTAGCTTGAGCTTTAGACCCCTAATATGCTCTACCACGACCTCTGTGTGAATCCCCAATTGAAACCTGCTATTCGAGGGTTTGTCTCTTTGGACCTCTTTGGTTGAGATTGAAATGGCTTGCTTATCTGTCTTTTTCGGACGCCTCGGGCCTCAATAGCGACTTTTCTTCTTTCTTTGTTCAATTCTTCGCTTTAAGAGCTCGATCAACCAATACTACAAATTCTTTCAACTCCAAAATTCCTACAAGCATTTTAATGTCCTCATTCAGTCCATCTTCAAATCTTCTACACATAATGGCCTCGGTAGAGACACACATTCCTCGAGCATACTTCTTGAGTCTTACAAATTCGCGTTCATACTCTTTCTACGAGACATTTTCCCTGCTTCAATTCAAGGAACTCCTTCCGCTTTTGATCAATAAATCGCTGACTTATTTATTTCTTTCTAAATTCTTCCCGGAAGAAATCCCAAGTAACTTTTTCTTTTGGCACCACTGCAACCAAAGTCTTCCACCAATGGTAAGTCAATCTCTCAAAAGTGATACAACACACTTTAAGCATTCCTCGGTGTACATGAGAGCTCATCAAATACACGGGTAGAATTTTCAAGCCGTAATTCCGCTTTCTCGGATCATCATCGACCTTTGCTCTAAACTCTTCGCCCTTGTTTTCGAATCTTGTCAACCGGAGGCTTGTTCATTCTTACCAAATCTATACCTTGAGCACTCTGAGAATCGCCCGAGGTATAGGAGGGGTGGAGGAGGTTGAGCATTTGGATTTGCTCGAATAAATTCAAGATACCAATTGTTCATCATTTGGAGAAAGGCATCCCAGCCTCATCTCCTTGTCTCAATGTCTCGTGTCTATTTTCCACAGTAGCGGTCCTTTGTGCGGGAGCCACGATTACTAGCAAGATATCATCACCGCAGTTCCTTCAGATCCATTACTATATTAAAACAAAACACGCTTTAGAATAATCGGAGTGACCACACTATCACAATATTTTTATGGCATGTATAGCTAGACCTTTACACACACTTTATTAGTCCGAGAACCGACTAAACCATAGCTCGATACCACTAAATGTAACACCCTTACCTGCTACACGTAGGAAACAGATATAAGGTATTACCGAACATAACACATACCATTAAACATAATCGAGATATAAATATGTCATCCAATTTGATAGTGCATCGATAACATATGTCTTGAACAATATTAGCCCACTTTAATGGCTTGTACAAAGTATCCGGTCGAGTATCAGTAACTAATATTTTAACCTAGACAAATATGACACGTAACAAAATAATTAAGCCTACTATACATGCCATAATTCAAAACGTTTAGTTCAAATACCCTAAAGTATGATAGTGCGGGTAGATCTTCACGATCCTTAACTCCCGAGCAAGTCAAGAACACTATAAGACAAAGAGAGAAACAAAGTAAGCTTATAGCTTAGTAAGTAAGTATGTAAATACTAATTAAAGAATCTAACATATTTACACAACAATTCAAGTTTATCTACTTTAACTTCACTATTCATTCCACTTTGATTTAGCTGTCTCTCTGCGTCATATTCACTAAATAAATCATAACTCAGGTTACAAAACTCAAAATTCAAATCCGTAAAATTTCTCTCAATCTAGACTCATAAAGATTTTTGCTAATTTTTTCTATAATTTTTGGTTCAGCCGATTAGTACAGTTTATTAGTTAAAGTTTCCCTGTTACACAGCTCGACTGATCTGACCTCTGTTCACTACGAATTGAATATCTCTCAGTACACAATTCAAACAACCCTGAAGTCTATTTCATTTAAAACTAGTCTCAATAAGGAATTTAGGCATGTAAACTATATTTCTTAATTTTCTTTGTACAATTTTTAATGATTTTTCAAAGTTGGAACAGGGGATCACGTATTCATCCTGAGCAAGTCACATACAATTGTAAATATCTCAAAATATAGAATTCCTTTGCTTGCTCTGTTTCTTTTATATGATAGTAGACTCATTAAGCTTTAATTTTACATCTCATTCAACCTCTAATTATATTCCTCCTATTTTTGGTGATTTTTCAAAATCACGTCACTGATACCATTTAAAAACAGTTTTAATGCTAGTTTCACTCTTTCACACATTCTTTATGCTAACCTCATTTTATCTTATATATGTATATACCACAAATCATTTTCACCACATTTCATTCACCATAAGTGTAGGTCCAAACCACAATATCACCACAAAACCATCCCGTTGAACAATTCGGATCAATCCTCGATATTTAATGGTTTCAAAGACACACCCCCACCATCATACTTCGCTTAGTTCGGCTCTCTTGTACACATGGTGAACACTTAGTACCACTCATGCGACCTAACCGATTTGTCTCGTAGCTCTCTTGTCTACATGGTGTCCTTCACTTGGAATCACGCATGCGACCTAGCTACATTTATCTTTCACGTAGCTCTCTTGTCTACATGGTGTCCTTCACTTGGAATCACGCATGCGACCTAGCTACATTTATCTTTCACGTAGCTCTCTTGTCTACATGGGATACATCTCGTATCACACATGTGACCTAGCTACTACAGGGTGTCTCGTAGCTTTCTTGTACACATGATGTGCACTCAAGATCATACATGTGACCTAGCTACACTCCTCTATTTCATTCGATCTCTCCGATTGTTCAACCGGATCTCTCTCTATATTTATTTCCATTCTTCCAATAGTCGATTTACATTTTAACATCAGCTAGTATGTTTATATAATAGGCTGAAATATAAGAATGTACATGAAATTATTGTAATATTTACATACAAACTTACCTTGGTGCAAAATGTGGAAATTTTGCAATTTAGTCCAAAACTTTTTCCTTCCCTGCTCGAGATCAATTCCGCCTTTCTTGATCTATAATAACACATTTAGCTCATTTAATACTCATACTATTTATTTCAATCCAAAATCACATTATGGAAAAATTACATTTTGCCCCTAACTTTTACAAAATTACATTTTGCCCCTAGGCTCGGAATTTAATTTCAGCCCTTATTCTTATGTTTTATGATATGCTGAACATTTTCTCTTCTACAACAACATCAAATTCTCACTCTATCATATAGTTATGAACAATAGGTATTTTTACCGATTATGCTGCTTTTACTCGTTTTCACTTAAAACCGAGTAGCACAAGTTATTTAACATAATTTAAAACCTCATATTCTATCATAAAACATCAAAATACACAAATTTCACCTATGGGTATTTTTCCAAATGTGAACCCTAGGTTAAATTATTACTAGCATAAGCTTAATCGAGCTTCCGGATTCCAAAACGTAAAGAACATTAAAAGCGGGCTTGGAATCACTTACTATGGAGCTTGAAAATTGAAGAAACCCTAGATATGGAGAGAGGAGAATTCGCAGCAACTAAGGAGGATGATGATCAATTTTGTGTTATTTTTCCCATTTTATTTCATTTAATATCCAAATGACCAAAATGCCCTTCTTACTAAACTTTCAAAAATTCCTTCCATGTCCTAATTTTGTCCATGAATTTAAAATTGGTCAAATTGCTATTTAAGACCTCCTAATTAATATTCCAAAACAATTTCATACTAAAAACTTCCGGGATGTAAATTTTGCAACTTATTCGATTTAGTCCCTATTTTCAATTTAAGCACTTTAGGCATAGAATTTCATCACGAAATTTTCACAAAATCATGCAATCATATCATAAACCCCAAAATAATTATAAAACAATTATTTCTATCTCGGATTTGAGGTCATGAAACCACTATTCCGATTAGGCCCTAATTCGGGTTGTCACAGATCAAATCCCCTAGGCAACATTCAGCAGAACCACAGTGTTAAATGAGAACCATAGATACGGCAGAAGAGGGAAGAAATGAACAAAACAACATCAAATAAATAGTACTTACCACCAAAGTCGATAGATAAGAACAAGAGAAAGAATCGGTTCACAGAGGGTCAATGCAAAAGCAATATTCGACCAACAAGGGTTAAGTTTTACTGAAGATAAGGAAAGAAGAAATTGAAAACTCAATTATCCCAGGCTAGAACCGAAATGGTCAAAGAGATAGGGAAGCAATAGGTATTCAGCCAAAATGAAAGCTGTTTGAGAAAAGATGTGGGAGAGAATACAAACCGTGGATAAATGATTAGGTGAAAGCAGTAAAATCATAGGCAACAAAGACCAAATGTGTACTTCCCAATAGCTCGGTTCAGCTTCAGAAGTAAAAGCAAAGACCCCAAATTGCCAAACTCGAGAGAAAATAGAGAGAAAAGAACCCTAAAAGAGTAGCCAAAACCAAAACTCTTAGGGAAAAGTCACTCAGCTGAAAGTCCCTGTATACAACACCCCAAATTTGGCACAATCCACTAAGCATCAAACTCCCCTTTTTCCTAATTTGGCACAATCCACTAAGCATCAAACTCCCCTTTTTCCTCCCCTTATCCCTCTCGTAAAATCTCTCCACCTTATTCTACTCAACCGCCTATTCAAACTCTCACCAACTCCTCAATTACTGCTAACAACAAACCAGTTCAAACTTATTCAAACTCTTGGTGTTTCGGTCAAACACAACTGACTCCCATGGCCACCAGAAAAAATAATCTCCATTCACACAAGTAGGGATTCGAACCTCAAACCTCAAACACTAGCAACACGCCACTTATCCCCTAGGCCAGCAGGCTATTTTCTGTCATGTTCTAATAATTTCTACTAATAATCCTACTGAGCAAAGATAGGGGTTTTATCCTTCAAAAACAAAGTTTTTACATAAGCCAAGGCTTGAACCCAAGACTTCTCAGACACTTCCCAGAGCACTCAGAACACTTACCCACTGAAGTAGATACACACTTGTGTTTCTTTCTTACACAACTAAATATTTATGTGCAATTTCCTAACTGCACCCACTCAAGACTTAAAACTTCTAGGCTTGAAATTTGGGACCTTACAATTCGCCCCTCCTTAAAGAAATTTCGTCTTCAAAATTTCCAACTATCAGATCAGTCGCATAACACAAACTACACCACTACGCTTCTACAGCGCACTTTAGTTCCAAAACATTACCACAGTTAACTTAAGTGTTTGCACAATCCAAATTCACTTGATGCTTAACCAATCAATCCATGCCCAATATTAGGTCAAATTCTTCAAGAGGGAGTTTCATCAAATCTGTCAAGAAGATAACTCATTGGTTCTCCGAAGGAAAATCTACCTCTAGTGGACTCAGCAACCTCACTCATAGCGCTTTTTACCATTAAACCAGAGGTCTTAGGTATAGTACATGTTATATATAGGAATACATATATCCAACATCAATTAGTACGGTATAAAGTACATTATGAATAAAGAACATACCTGTATCAACATTTGGGGCGTCTCCGTCCTCTCAGCGACGTACAGTATAAACCAGTACTGGTTGCCTCGCCTCAGTGTAACTAGCACCTCTGCCGTCTACTCCACAACCACGGCCCATACCATTTCTACCCCTGGCCTGCCTACAGCCTTTAAGTGGCTGCTTAACACCACTCGGAAGCTGAACAGTATCCATTCCAGTAGCTTGCATCTGATCGGGCCTCCATGGACAATCTTTGATATGGTGGTCCAAAGATCTGCACCTAAAACATGCCCCAATCCTTCTTCAGCACTCTCCTTGATGGTGCCTCCCACAATCTGCACAGGGCTACGGTTGAGTAACAGCAACTGGGCCATCAACTCTGACTAGCCCATCAACTCTGGGCTTTTTTCTTAGGCTTGAAAAATGGGCTTGAGGTCTCCAAATCCCTCTTGTTCCTACCCCTATCCTTTTCACGGCTCTGGCACTTAGCGCGTTTCATATCCTCGGCGATCTTTGCCTTATCCACCAAAGCAGCAATCTCGCTCCCTCTGTGGAGCTATCAAAACCTGTAGACTATTTTTAAAGCCATCTTCAAAATGAACGCAATGCTCATATTCAGTTGCCACCATCCCACGCGCATAGCGGCTAAGTCGCAAAAATTCAGCTTCGTATTCTGCCACAGATTTGTCCCCTTGAGTCAAATTTAGAAACTCTCTCCTCCAGGCATCCACATAACTAGTGCCCACATATTTTCCTTGGAATGTAGTCTTGAAAAATTCTCAGGTCAACCGGTCGAGTTGGGTACCCTCTTTAACTGTAAGCCACCTCTGATAGGCTTCATCTCGTAGTAATGACACTGTACCTTGTAGTTTCTGCTCGGGGGTGTAGTCGAGGTCATCCATTATCCTCTCCGTGGCCTCAATCCAATATTTAGCTACATTAGGGGCAACTCCAGCGATAGCCCTAAAACTCTCAGCTCCATTGGACCAAAGTTGTTCTGTAACCGACCCACGGCTCACAGTACCATTATTAGGCCCAACGAGCCTTTCTAGAATTTGCAACATAGCTTGGGCCAGTGCGTCGTCCCCAGATGCACGATCGTGTGACCCAGCCTTAGTCACAGGTGAAGCCAGTGCCTTTTTAGCTTCATTGTTAGGCATATGACCCAATGCCAAAGACCCAGCCCAAGCACCTCCACGACCTCCACCGTGGGCTATTGTACCCCTTTCATGAGTACCTATGGTGCTCATTATCAAATGCACTTAGTCTGTTTTAATAGTTTTATGCCAGTCAATTTACTGTTCTAGTGTTTATTACGGATATCTTATGAACAATATTATCGATAATTCAGAGTTTGTTTTCGAAGATCGCGGTCTTACTACAGTTTTAGTTTACCCGAAACAGAATATTTCAGTACAGACTACTATCTATAATGGTCTCAGTAATAACATTTCAATATAATCCTTTCAGTATAAATAGTCAGAAGACTTATAAGATCAGCGCGGAGGCTCGGTGTACCACTCCTTCAGTAAAACATTTCCAAATTATATCAATCACTTTAAACCATTTGAAACAATTCTGTTAAAGTTTCCACATTTTTACGAAAGGCCAAATCCACAGCCGAGTTTTACAACTCGATTCTGATACCACTAAATGTAACACTCCAAACTCGGCTTGGATGTTATGGCTGAATCTGGCGATGTCACATTGAAGTGTTTTTCGTAAAGTGTAATGTCATTTGAATAGCCCAATCTTTATTAATCCTCTTTATGTGATCTAAAAGGTTATTTTAAAACTCGAGTCATTATCAAAAGTATTTACGTTAAAACATTATTAATTTTAAAATCTCGTTTGTAGAGGAAGCTTTTTAAAACAACTACGTACCAGCGTTTACTTGTAAAACATTGTTTTCTTGTGACAGCTTTTAAAACCGTTTACGTATTCATGATATTTTTGAAAAAATTTGTCTTTTGAAAACCCGCATGTTTTTCTTGCTACTAGCAGTTATAAACCAAAACAATAAAAATCCCAAATTTAAAATAAAAATCCAAAGAGGCCTTACTACATAAAAATACCCAAATTAGACTACTTATAATTTAAAAGATAAATACGAAAGTGTAAGCTATTGTGTGGCCACCTTCGAGTCCCTTGCAACACCGATCCACCTAAGGATTACTTGTACAGATACACAAAAGGGTGAGTTTACGAAAACTCAGTGTGTAATCCCTTATAAGCAAACAATCAAAGTAAATACAATTTGGATCTAAGCCCTTTCAGTTTCAGTTAGGGCCTTAGCCCATTTCAGAATCAGAAACATTGTGGGCCTGAGCCTATTCCAGTAACTGTATCAGTGGGGCCTAAGCCCATTACAGAATCAATACAGTATGCAATCAAAAAAAATTACCCAATCCAGGCATTACACACCATATCTGTACCTATCCTACACACTATGTGGGGATAAAATCAACCCACCCATCCCTACACACCAAGTAGCATCTGTTACGGCACTAAAACAGTATTTGTAGCAGAGCTGCCAGTAATAGGCTTATAACCTTTCAGTACACTTCCTCCAATATCATATATCCCACCCCATGCAATGCAACATAATATAAATGTATATACAGAAAAAATGGCATGCTCAAATAGTCATACATCTCTGGAACGACGGAAAAATGTGCAAGTGTACACAATCGCAACAAGTAATAAAGTGACAAGTAAATGTCGAGTTATCATACCCACAGGGACTGTAAAAAGAATTATTTATGAAATTAATTGTAAAACACTTTGGTGAGGTAAAAATAATTTGGTTTTAAAAGACGGTAAAAAACTATTTAAAAACTAAGTAAATAATTAAAATAAAACAAAAGAGTTCTAATGCACGATTTCAAATAAGATTTAATCAAGGTAACATACTTGTGTTGCATTAATTATATTACTTTAACTTTGAATAATGAAACTCATGTTTACATTATTACGAATAAATTTACAGCAACTCTATAATTGGCTAACTTCTGAACATACTCACATACGAAAATCCATTCATCTCTTGGCATATCCCTATGTCAATTCAATCGACTAAACAAATTCTAATAAGCAAACATGTTATTGCACATACATACTCATTAAATTGAGCTAATCTCTTTCATATCCCTATGTCAATTCAAATGATTAATTAAATCTAATCAGCATATAAAAGACTATGTGAGGTAACAAGGCATCCATACCTTGAAACAGTTTAATCACAATAATCTTGCAAGTTATGCAAGGCAATAATTTCGCCAGATACATTGCTAATTTAACCTTCAGCTACCTTAGAAGAATAAACATGCACTGATTAAGTACTGTGTCAATTAATTACAATTGCAATCATTTAAATAATTAATTCATTAGCTACCTCACAGTCGTAATGCAAGAATAACCTAGGCATGATTTTACTTAACCAAGTAATTTACCGAGGCCTATAACAGCATAAACATCATTTTAACAATTCAAGAAGGTAGAATATAATCAACCCAACACAAACTTAATTTAAGCTAAATTGATTAAAATAACCATTTTGATAGCATAAATATTCATAAGCATGTTCAACAAAACAACAACAAAACTTAAATAGATAAGGAACAAGAAACAAATCTAGTGTTTCTCCTTGGCTTGAGTAGTTGCTTCGTTCTTTGTTCTTCATTGCCCTCGGCTATCAAAGTGGCTTATGAAAACCTAATTACAGCTCCAAAATGGCTAATTAGAGCCTCTTTCCCAAGAGAAGAAATTGGCACTTGAACAAGAGGGAAATGGGATGGAAAAATGAGAGAAAAGTGAGAGAGGGAATAAGAGAATGTTGTGGAATAAGGGATGGATGAGGGATGATTTGAATGATCAGCAAGGGGTGGCTTTTATAGCTGAATATGACATCTAAAAATAGAAAAAAGAATCAGCCTAAGAGACCTCCCTTGGCCGGCCACACACATGGTAAAGTTGAGAGTTTCAACTTTGCTATTTTAAGCTTGGGGCAGTTTCATAAAGCCACAATTAAAGGAGGGGTTTGAATGCATTTTGATAGTTCTTCAAGGGAATTTTTGTAAGCATATTTAATCATCTAAAATGCTGATTTGGGTCAGCATATGGACGGTTCTGGGCTGTCCAATTAGTGGCTGGTTCGGTTCACTCAATATGGTTAGACCAGTGCGATTCAACTGGACCCTTTCTCCATAATTAAATGGGAAATAAATTAAAATTAATTAAATTATGAATTAATACACATTTCTGGACCGTCTTAGGCTGGAAATTAATTTTCCTCGAAACTTCAAAGTGCTTCTAGGTTTTGAGCTTTCAATAGTGCCAGTTGAGCCAATTTTCGCCTTTTGCGCGAAGCTGTAAAAAAAGTCAAAATTAATCAAAATTAAGTATAAAATTAATTAAATTCACCATGTTCATATTTTTAACACAATTTAATTATTTTATAATATTTAATTATGTTTTGACAAAAATTTAACCTGATTTGCATTAATTTAAGCAAAAATGGGTATGAAAAAGTATATAAATTTTTGTGTTTCCACTCACATAGGAGTAGATTAGTCATTTACCTCTTAAGGGTATAACGGTCATTTCATCAAATTGGGGTCTAGGTATACTTACCGACCCAACAGTAGGTCCACAGTCGTCTTGGTGAACCGTGCAACCTTAACGGTCAAGCAGTGAAAATTGGCCCAAAGCCCATAACACGGTCCATATGGGCCCACACGCCTGCGTGGCCCAATAAGCCAAAAAATGGCCTTGGCTGTGTGAACTACACAGTCTAGCCCTAAAATCTCCACACGTCCATGTGATTTACCCATGTGGACCCATAAGCCCGTCTGGCCCACACGGCCCATCTCTGCTGGACATGGCCCAAAATGGCCTAAGCCCATGAAAACGCTCATGGTGGCCTCTACGATCAAACGCCCACATTTCATGAATTCGGATTACCACACGAGCGAGCGCACGCTCGTGTAGTATCAACAATCATACTTTTTTGGCTTTTGCAACTCTACGTTTATAGTAGTGTGGTTACACACCTATTATGGATTTGTACTTGGAACGCTTCCGAGACCAAAACACCTATGATAACAAGAACCCCACCATTAGTTCATATACACGGTTAATCCAAACCATAGCATTGGAGATACTTAACCCTATTCATCACTACTTACCAATCGAACAATCGTAGAACCCCCTCTAGAACCAAAACCAACACAATCTCCCCAATACTTTAACCTTCACACAAAATAGTTATCCGATTCATAAGAATTTATACCCAACATAGACAAATTGAGAACTTTATGCGCTTACCACGAGTGAAAGGATCACTTGTTGCGAGAGTACAATTGGCCTCCTCCCTTGACTATAGCGATCAAATCCCCTAGGCAACATTCAGAAGAACCACAGTGTTAAATGAGAACCATAGATACGGTAGAAGAGGGAGGGAATGAACAAAACAACATCAAATAAATAGTACTTACCACCAAGGTTGACAGATAAGAACAAGAGAAAGAATCGGTTCACAGAGGGTCAATGCAAAAGCAATATTCAGCCAACAAGGATTAAGTTGCACTGAAGAGAAGGAACGAAGAAATGAAAAACTCAATTACCCAATGTTAAAACCGAAATGGTTAGAGAGATAGGGAAGCAATAGGTATTCGGCCAAAAGGAAAGCTGTTTGAGAAAAGATGTGAGAGAGAAGACAAACCATGGAGAAATGATTAGGTGAAAGTAGTAAAATCATAGGCAACTAAGACCAAAAAGGTACTTCCTAATACCTTAGCTCGACTTCAGAAGCAAAAGAAAAGACCCCAAATTACACAAACCCGATAGAAAATAGAGAGAAAAGAAACCCAAAAGAGTAGCCAAAACTGAAACTCTTAGGAAACAGTCATTTAGCCTAAAGTCCCTATCCACAACACCATAAATTCAGTACAACTCCACTAAACCTCAAACTCCCCTTTTTCCTCCCCTTATCCCTCTCCTAAATCTCTCCACCTTATTATACTCAACCGCCTATTCAAACTCTCACCAACTCCTCAATTTCGGCTATCAGTAAATCTGGTGAAACTTATTCAAATTCTTGGTGTTTCGGTCAAACACAACGTCCTTCCATGGCCACCAGCAAAAATAATATCCATTCACACAAACAGAGATTCGAACCTCAAAGCTCAGAAACTAGCAACATGCCACTTATCCCCTGCGCCAGCAAGCTCTTTTCTGTCATGTTCTAATAGTTTTTACTTATAACCCTACTGACCAAAGATAAGGGCTTTATCCTTGAAAAACAAAGTTTTTGCATAAGCAAAGGCTTGAACTCAAGACTTCTCAAACACTTCCCAATGCACTTAGAACACTTACCCACTGAAGCAGATACACACTTGTGTCACTTTCTTGCACAACAAAATATTTATGTGCAGTCTCCTAACTGCACCCACTCAAGTCTTAAAACTTTTAGGCCTAAAATTTAGGGCGTTACACTATGTGCTTCGTTCAAAATCACCTAAATCAACTCTAATTTTCTCAGAACACATATTTGACTTTTGAATCTTAAACAATCATTGGAATCAACTTGAAACTCTGAATCAGGTTTCAAATCACATTGAGCTCGTTTTGCTAACATTTCATTATCAAATTTTTGAGTTTCATAAATCTGCTGTACAAACAACGGTCTCACTTTCAACTCAGCTACAATCGATCCATTATCAAATAGAGCCAACTGAGTATTCAATGCATACAAAGCCAACAAAGATTTTTGACTTAAAGTATCAGCAACAACTTAGCCTTTCCCAGATGATAATGAATCACTAGCTCATAATCTTTTAGCAATTCTAAGCATCTCTGCTGTCTCAAATTCAAATCTTTCTGAGTCATCAGATATTTTAAACTCTTATGATCAGAATAAGCATGACATTTCTCACCGAACAAATAATGACACCAAATCTTCAATACGAACACAATAGCTGCTAACTATAAATCATGCGTCGAGTAATTCTTTTCATGCAGTTTCAACTGTCTCAAGCCATAAGCTATTACTTTGCCTTCCTGCATCAAAACACAACCCAAGCCATTCAACAATGCATCACTGAAAACTATGAATTCTTTACCCGACTCAGACTGAACTAACACTAGAGCTTCAGTCAAAAGAGCTTTCAGCTGATTAAAACTTTTCTAACATTTCTCTGACCATTCAAATTTTATATCTTTCTGAAGCAATCTCGTTAACAGTGTCACAATCATAGAAAAGCCTTTCACAAATCGTCTATAATATCCCGCTAGTCCCAGAAATTTGTGGACCTCAGAAACATTTTGATAAACCGTAATTCATACATATTTTTATCCCATGCTTAGCATATTTTATGGATGATTTTTCCTTAAAATTGGAGAATTCGATACTCCTAATGCCTTAATTTCATGTTTTATACTTAGGTGAGCATAGGAGAGCGAAAGGAACGAGAAACGGGA
This sequence comes from Gossypium arboreum, assembly GCF_025698485.1. Classification (NCBI taxonomy): domain Eukaryota; kingdom Viridiplantae; phylum Streptophyta; class Magnoliopsida; order Malvales; family Malvaceae; genus Gossypium; species Gossypium arboreum. The sequence goes on along the minus strand of NC_069072.1, from coordinate 106,744,983 downwards.
CAAAAACGTAGAAAATGGGCCAACTTACGAAATCAACACGGCCTGACCTACTCACACGGGTGGACCACATGCCCGTTCCTATTTAACAGGCTTGACCACGGCCTGAAGTAATCACACACGGGTGTGTCACACGGGCGTGTCCCTATTGAGCCCAAGTTTAGTCTAATTCAGAAAAGGGCAATTTTGAGGGTTCTTAGGCATTCCAAAGCCTATAAATACACCCTAGAGGAGGAGGAAAAAGAGGGACAGAGAGAAGGAAGTAGGGAACTACTCAAGGAAAACTGATTGATCCATCTCAAAAGCCAGATTCATCATCAAGACTAAAGATCTCCCCTTAATTTCCCTTCAGGAGTTTTGGGTTTTTCTTTATATTTTTTATTCATTATTCTTCTGAGATGCTTACCTTTTTAGTTATGAACTAAAACCCCTAAATTCCTAAGGGGAATGAAACCTAAGAAAGATCTTATTATTATATAAATTATATGATAAATATTTGACTTGTTCTTAATTATGTGTTCTTAATTCTTGTTTTGATATTCCAGGATATTGATTCAAGTTAAGCGCTTATTTAGAGGAGGAATAGACCCTATCTAAGAGTACATTTGTCATGATTAAACAGAATTGATTGCGTGCCTAGAGATAGGGTGACAAGATTTTGCCGGATTAGGGTGAAACCTAATAAAGGGATCCATATCGAGTTAATGCAACCCTAGGAAGTTAATTAGAAAGAGATTTCAATTATTCAACCTAGGGTTAGATGTTGTTAGTCTTGAGAGGGATAATAATATAACTTAGGGATTTCTACGGATCAAGTCAAATGAATAAATCGTCCGATTTAGACTCAAATAACAAGTAAAGTCTAGGTGGATTTTTCCTTAGGTATGGTCTTAATCAATCGAGTTTTTCAAAAAGTAATTCCCCAATTCTATTTTCCGTGAATTCTTAGTTTAGTTAATTAGTTAGTTAAAACAAACCCCATTATTCTTAGGCTAGATAATAAAAAGATAGTATTACTAGTAGTTTTAGTTCCTTTGGGTTCGACAATCCGGTCTTGCTAAAGCTATACTACTGTTCGATAGGTACACTTGCCTTTATCGTGATAATAGTTAGTTTCAAGAATGATTCATTATAAATTTTAGTTTCAAGAATGATTCATTATAAATATTTAAAACCTGTCACGAATATCACGCATCAGGTTTTTGGCGACGTTGCCGGGGAACTAAGATATTAGGAACACGATTTTTATTACTTTAGCCATTTACTTTTACTGCAATTTAAATTTTATTCTAATTTTTATTACTAATTCTTATTTTTCCCTTTTTCTGGCAGGTTTTTATAGTTTATGACTAGAAGAAACCCGTCAAGACCATTACTTTTTAACAGTCAGATCGATCGCATAGTTCGCAGAAACCAAAGAGAAATAAGGCGAAGCTTAAGATACACAGAGAACGAGCAAGAGGATGATATTCAAACCACAACTGAGGAGATGGCTGAAAACCAAGAAAATCTGCTACCTCCTACAATTGCTGTTAATCAAAATCCTGCTCCGCGCACTATGTATGATTATGTTAAACCTAATTTAACAGGAACTGAGTCAAATATAGTTAGACCTGCTATTGCTGCAAATAATTTTGATCTGAAACCTAACACAATTCAAATGATACAACAGTTTGTTCAGTTTGATGGTTTGCAGGACGAGGATCCCAACGCTCACTTGGCAAATTTCCTAGAATTTTGCGATACCTTTAAAATTAATGGCGTTTCTGATGACGCCATTCGCATTCGGTTGTTTCCCTTTTCGTTACGGAATAAGGCTAAACAATGGTTGAACTCATTACCACGAGGGTCAATCACTAATTGGGAACAAATGACCGAAAAATTTTATTAAAATATTTTCCATTGGCTAAAATAACCAAATTACGTAATGATATCTCTTCTTTTGAGCAGATGGATTTAGAAACACTCTACGATGCATGGGAGAGATACAAGGAACTTTTCAGAAGGTGCCCTCACCATGGGTTACCGTTTTGGCTACAGGTCCAAACGTTCCATAATGGCCTGAATCCTTCGACTCGGCAGATGATTGATGCAGCCGCTGGAGGAACTATCAATAATAAGACACCTGAGGCGGCTTACGAATTTATTGAGGAAATGTCACTGAATAACTATCAGTGGCAAGTTATGAGAACAAAGCCGACGAAAGCAGCCGGTGTTTTCAACCTCGACACGGTTACTATGCTATCTAACCAAGTAGAACTCTTAAATAAAAAGATTGACGGTTTGTGTGGTTCTACTCAGGTACATCCAGTGATGATGTAACACCCCAAACATGGCCTGGAAGTTTGGCTCGAACTTGGCGTGTCACATTGAAGTGTTTTTTGAAAACCATGTTTCCATTAAAACCCTTCTTAATAATTAAAACTTATACCCTTTTTAAACCTTGTTAGAAAACCTCAATTTGAATAACATTCTTAACAACTTTGTAAAATCTTGGTAGTTGCGAAACTTACTTTAAAAACAATTATGTTCGTGATGTTTTGAATAACGATGAGTTGCTTTGGAAAATCGTGTTCAATACTAGCAATTATAAGAACAATAAATAAAATTCCAAATTTGAAATCCAGAAAATTACAACCCACATAAAATAATTTAAAGGTAATAATCAAAACTATAACATAAACAATGTGTATGGCTTCCTCCGAGCCCCTAGCAACCCCGATCCATCTAAGGTGGAAATTACGAAGGTTAATAAACGGGGTGAGTTTACTAAAACTCGATGTGAAATCCCTACTATAAAAGGAACAGTTAGTCATCTAAAAGAATTAAAAGTCCGCCCCAACCTTACTTACAATTTCAGTACCAATCGGGTCTTAGCCCATTACAACAGATAGTACCAGATGGACCTTAGCCCATTACAGAATAAGAAATATTATCAGAATTGGAACCAAAATGAGAATCAGAATCAAAATCGAATGTAATCGAAATCGAATCAATATTAGTAATGTAATTAGAATCGAATCGAATTACGTGATGTAATCGAATCGAATGTGAATGCAATCCCAACCCAATCCACCGTATACACCCCGTACCAACCTTACACCATGTGGGAGACAACTCGACCCACCCATCTGCTACACAATTACGTAATTTGCAGCATGGTCGCTGAGCAGATATCGTGACAGAGTCACCAGATACAAATATTGTGGCAGAGCCACCAGAACAGATATTTGTGGCATAGCCACCAGAACGCTTCCTCCGTACAAAATCCCAACCCATGCAACATGTCATGTATGCAGAATGTCATGCCCATATTTGAATCAAACAATCACAGTCAAGTCATTCATATCACCAACATATATTCACAATCAAATCCATCAAACACACAGTCCAAGTCAGTCACTTGCCCACAAGGGCAAAACAGTCATTTAACACCCTAGGGGCAAATTGGTAATTTTACCCCACAAGGGTATCTCGGTAATTCTACCCTACAGGGGTGTTTCGGTATTTCTATCCTACAAGGGTATTTCGATAATTCTACCCTACAGGGGTATTTTGGTAATTCAATCCTATAAGGGTATTTTAGTAATTCTACCCTATAGGGGTATTTCGGAAACTCTACCCTACAAGGGTATTTCAGTAATTTCATAATCAAGGGTAAAACGGTAATTCTGTAAATCGAGGGTAAAACGATAGTTTTGTAAACTAAGGGTAAACTAGTAATTCTGTAAATCAAGGGTAAAATAGTAATTTTACAAATCGAGGGTAAAACGATAATTTTGTAAACTGAGGGTAAACCAGTAATTCTGTAAATCAAGGGTAAAACAGTAATTTTACAAATCGAGGGTAAAACGATAATTTTGTAAACCGAGGTAAACCAAGAATTACGAAATCAAGGGTAAAACAAGAATTACAGAAACTAAGGGTAAAACGATAATTCTGTAAATCGAGGGTAAAACGGTAATTCTTTAAACTGAGGGTAAAACGATAATTCTGTAAATCGAGGGTAAAACGATAATTCTGTAAACTGAGGGTAAAACGGTAATTCTGTAAATCGAGGGTAAAACGGTAATTTTACAAATCGAAGGTAAAACGGTAATTCTATAAATCGAGGGTAAAACGGTAATTTTAAAAATCGAGGGTAAAACAGTAATTCTATAAATCGAGGGTAAAACAGTAATTGGTAAACTAAAGTATTCTAAACATGGATAACAATACGAATGGGCCTAAAGCCTATTCTCGGTCCAAATGGGTCCACACGCTCGTGTGGCCCTTTTAGCCCAAACCTAGCCACAGATATGAGATTCACTTAGCCTAGTCCAATATTTACTACATAATCAAACAACTTACCCAATTGGGCCCGTAGGCCCATTGGGCCCACATGGCCCCTTTCGGCCCATCGCGGCTCGAAGTAGCCATCCAACAACAAGAGTAGTGATAAATACACACCTGATTGGAGACTGGAGTTAATCCACGCTCAGAGCACTCTTGGCCGACGCCCAACCCAAACGAGCACGCCATAAAGCGAAAGTGTAACACCCCGAACCCGAGACCGTTGCCGGTGTCGGACACGAGGGGTTAACAAGCCAAAACCACTTATGGCACCGACCAATTTGACATTCCAGGCAAGCTGGAAAACTGCGTTGCTGTCGCCTTAAAAAGCATATCTCGAGTTTCACAACTCGGAAACTGATTCCATAAATTTTCCCTGAATTTAGACTCATATATCCATCCATGGATTTATTTTTAGAATTTTTGGTCGGGCCAATTGGTACAGTTTATTAGTTAAAGTCACCCATGTTACAGGGGTCGACTACACTGACCTTCGTGCATTACAACTTGAATATATCTCTGTACAGGGTTTCAATACTGATGCCGTTTGTTTCTAATGAAACTAGACTCAAAAAGGAATCTGCACATATTAGGCATGACTTCTAATTCATTCTGGATAATTTATGGTAAATTTTCAAAGTCGCGACAGGGGACCCAGAAACCGTTCTGGCCCTGTCTCACGATAACTTTAATATCTCTTAACACGTAACTCCCATGACCGTTTAGTTTCTTCCATATGAAATTAGACTCATCAAGGTTCATTTACATAATTCTTTCACTATTTAATACCATCCCTAAAAGTTTTGGTGATTTTTCACATTCCTGTCACTGCAGCTGGCAGCACCTGTTTTTAAGGTAGGTCTTACCTATTTTGTAGTCTCCATGAACCAACTAGTCTTGCCATACATAGGTTCACCTATGATCATTTTTAGCCATTCCAATGGCTGATCATGTGACCAACACTCCCATTTCCAATCCATAATCACATCATGAAACCATATATATATATACAAATCACGAATGGTCTAAGTTCGTACTTTACTTCTCTGAGCCATTTTCGCATGGCCGTACACATGTACATCACAACACATTTGAACCAACAAGGGTAGTCCTATACATGCCATTTCAAAGTTCAACCAAAATTATACCAAAATGGAGGCTTTGATAGTGTGGATGACTTCGACTTCAATGATCCCGTGTCCGATCGCTAACGAACAAAATCTATAAAGCGTAGAGCCAAAGCAACGGGTAAGCATTTTTATGCTTAGTAAGTCTCAAACAATAAAATCAGCTTTAACTAAAGCATTACATTCACATAGCCAAATGAATCATTTCATTAATACACATTCACATAATCATACTTACTTCACACTTCATCATTGTATACTTTCACAAGATATCAACCAATTCAATAGCTGAAAATTAGTTAGTCGATTGAACGAATGTTACTCAAACATATCGACTTTTCCAATGCACATATAAACATACCTTATCCTTTGGGCTTTTCGAGCGTACTAATTAAATTTATTACAGCAACCAACGCCACCTTCAGCCCAAGCTTCTTCGAATACAACCGGATATAACCACATGCACGAATGCCTTCGGTCTTAGCCCTAATAGAATGACTTGCACAAATGCCTTCGGTATTAGCCCGGATTTAACAACTTGCACGAATGCCTTGGTCTTAGCCCGGATTTAGTCACTAGCATAATTGCCTTGGTCTTAACCCGATTTAACTACTAGCATAAATGTCTTCGGACTTAGCCCGATATCATTTAATTGCTCATGCACACACATACATCAATAGTCATTACACATCCATGTTTCGCTTTTCACATACTAAGGCTCAAACACAAACATATCACTAGCATAATCGCCTTTGGGACTTAGCCTGGGTATCATTCAAATACTCATACACACATAAATCAATAATCATTACACATCCATATTTCATTTCCCATAATTCGAGTAGGGTCATTTCTTGAGGACTTACCTCGGATGTTGTCGAACGGCTTCAACGGCTATTCGATCACTTTTTCCTTCCCTTTATCGGATTTAGCTCCCCTTTGCTCTTGAGCTTAATCTTGATGAAAGTTTAGCCAAATCTCCTTCTAGATCTCTTCTAAACAAAGAAAATGAAGCAAAATCTCTTCTTCCTCTTAGAATTTTCGCCAAAAGAAGGAGAGAACAAGGATGAACAATTTTTTTTGTTTTTCTTTCACTTGCACTGGCCATGGGGGATTGCTACACTCTCACACACATTTTTTTTATTTCTCTTCCCACATCTAATTATTTTATCACTTAATACATCATGCATTAACAAAACATGTCATAACATGTTTTCTTTGCCCATAATTCCTTGCCATGGCCGCCACCACCTATAAAAGGGAATTTGACATGCAAGTCCATTGTTTTGTATGCATGCTTTAATTAGTCATCACACAATTCCCTATCGTACTTTCAAAGTTCACTACTAAGTCCTTTCTAGTGAAATTCACCTTTATAACACTAAATCAATCACCAAAAATGTCACACATGAGCACACACATATTATAGGCATCAAAATAAATTTTAAATTATTTTTATGCCTCGGTTTTGTGGTCCCGAAACCACATTCCGACTAGGGTCAATTTTGGGCTGTCACAACTCTCCCCCACTTAAGAAATTTTCGTCCCCGAAAATCTTACCGGTAAATAGGGTTGGGTATCGCTCTTTCATAGAGTTCTCGGTTTCCCAAGTAGCTTCTTCTATCCCGTGTTTGAGCCATAACACTTTCACTAGCGGAACCCGCTTGTTTCGCAACTCTTTCACTTCACGTGATAGGATACGAATCGGTTCTTCCTCATAACTCATATTGGCTTGAATTTCCACCTCCGATGGACTAATCACGTGCGATGGATCGGATCTATAGCGTCGAAGCATCAAACATGAAAGACATCGTGAATCTTTTCGAGTTCAGGGGCAAAATCGACGATATGCCATCGGACCGACTCGCCGGATATCTCATATGGCCCAATGAACCTCGGGCTCAACTTGCCCTTATGGTCAATCGAGTATCTTTTTCCAAGGTGAAACCTTGAGAAACACTTTATCTCCCACGATGCTCGATGTCTTTACGCTTCAGATCCGCGTCGACTTCGACGATCGAGGCTATCTTCGACTTTCACGGATTACTTTCACTTTCATTCAGATCTCTAATCAAATGCACCGAAAATTTTGCTTTCACCGAGCTCACCAAAACAATGGTGTACGGCATTTACGAATCGTACAAAGCCTCGTAAGGTGCCATCCTAATACTTGATTGAAAACTATTGTTATAAGCGAATTCAATCAAAGGCAAATACCGTTCCCATGAACCACTGAACTCGAGGATGCAACATCTCAACATATCCTCAAGTATCTGAATTATCCGCTCGGATTGACCATCGGTTTGGGGGTGAAAGGCGGTGCTGAAATGCAACTTGGTACCCAAAGCTTCTTGCAACTTCTTCCAAAATCGCGAGGTAAATCTCGGATCTCTATCCGACACGATAGAAATAGGCACCCCGTGTAATCTCACAATCTGAGAAACGTACAATTCGGCTAATTTGTCCATTGAAAAATCCGTACGTACGGGGACAAAGTGAGCTGACTTAGTCAGTCTATCTACCACGACCCAAATCGCATCCTTCTTGCTTGCTGACAATGGCAGTCCGGATACAAAGTCCATTGTGACTCGATCCCATTTCCACTCGGGTATCATGATCGGCTGAAGTAATCCTGAAGGCACTTGATGTTCTGCTTTCACTTGTTGACATATTAAACATCTCGAAACAAAGTCGGAGATGTCTCGTTTCATACCATGCCACCAAAACCGACGTTTCAAATCGTTGTACATCTTCGTACTCCCCGGGTGGATTGCCATTCGGCTACAATGGGCTTCGTTCAGAATTATCGAAATAAGTTCAATTCTTTGGAACACACAGACGACTCTGAACCTCAAACAATCGTCATCATCGATCCAAAACTCCGATTCCTGCTCGGAACACACTCAAATTTCCGCTTTTGCAACCAACTCATCGTCGACCTTCCGAGCTTCACAAATTTGATGTATCAATAATGGTTTGGCTTTCAATTCAGCTACTAACATGTTGTCGGATCGAACGGACAAGTGCACATTCATTGCTCGTAAAGCTTAATAATGATTTACGACTCAAGGCATCCGCAACCACATTCGCCTTTCCCGGTGATAGTCAATGACCAGCTCATAATCCTTTAACACTCGAGCCAACGCCTTTGTCGCAGATTTAAGCCTCTTTGAGTCATCAAATATTTGAGACTTTTGTGATCCGAATACATGGCACTTCTCACCAAATAAGTAATGTCGCCAAATCTTTAAGGCGAATACGATAGCAGCCAATTCGAGATCATGGGTCGGATAATTTTTCTCATGTGGCTTTAATTGCCTCGACGCATAGGCCACAACTCGACCTTCTTGCATCAATACGCAACCTAACCCAAGTAGGGAGGCGTCACTATAGATGACAAACTCTTTGCCAGATTCGGGTTGCACTAGAATTGGGGCTTCAGTCAAATAAGTTTTTAGTTGATCGAAACTTTTCTGACATTTCTCCGACCATTCAACCTTACGCCCTTTTGGAGTAAGCCGTCATTGGCGTGGCTATCATTGAGAAGCCTTTTACAAATCGTCGGTAATAACCGGCCAGCCCTAAAAGCTCTCAACCTCGGTAATATTTCTGAGGCTTCCAGCTAAGTATGGCTGAAATTTTGTTCGGTCGACTCGAATGCCCGATGCCGATATCACATGCCCCAAGAAGCTAACCTCTTAACCGTAACTCACACTTCTTGAACTTAGCATATAATTGCTTATCCCGTAGAATTTGCAAACTAACCTCGTGTGTTCAAAGATGTTCGGTCTCATTTCTTGAATAGACCAAGATGTCATCAATGAACACGACTACGAACCGATCCAAATATGGTCTCAAGATCCGATTCATTAAATCCATAAATACCGCAGGGCATTAGTAAGTCCAAACGGCATCACTAGGAACTCGTAGTGACCATATCTCGCTTTGAAGGCGCCTTGGGTACGTCCAGAATCTCGAATTTGCAACCGATAATAGCCCGATCTCAAATCTATTTTCGAGAACACCGAGGTTCTTCAGTTGATCGAACAAATCGTCGATACGCTGTAACGGATATTTGTTCTTTATCGTCGCTTTATTAAATCGACGATAGTCGATGCACGTACCTCATGGTTCCATCCTTCTTTTCACAAACAACACCGGCGCACCCTAAGGCGAAAAACTCGAGCGGGCAAAACCTCTATCCACCAATTCTTGCAACCGAGCTTTCAACTCCTTTAATTCCGCTTGCCATACGATACGGAGCTATCGAAATTGAGTGGTACCGGTACCAATTCGATGCCAAACTCTATTTCTCGAACAGTGGTAAACCCGCAATTCTTCGTGGAAAACATCCGGGTATTCACAAACCACTGGCACAGATTCGGGTTTCTTTTCTGACTCCTTGTCATCGATCACATACGCAAGGTACGCTTCGCACCCTTTTCTTACATATTTCCGGGCCAACATTGCTGATATTACAGCTGGCAACCCCTTTAAGTCCGTAGACTCAACCCGAATTATCTCGTTATTCGCGCACCTCAGATCGATAGTCTTGCTTTTTCAATTTACAACCGTATCGTGCATGGTCAACCAATCCAAACCAAGAATAACGTCAAATTCATCGAACGGCAAAAGCATCAAGTCCGCCGGAAAACAAGAACCTCGAATACTAGGGGACTTTTCTTGCACACTTTGTTGACAAGCACGTAATGACCCAAGGGTTTGACACCGAATTACAAACTCAAGAGACTCAATAGGCAAAGTCTTACCGGATGCTAAGGTTTCACATATATAAGAATGAGTAGAACCAGGTCAATCAAAGCAATCACATTAGTATCGAAAAAGTGAAAGTACCGGTAATAACATCCGGTGAGGCAAGATCCTCGCGTCGCGTATGGCATAAGTCCTAGCAGAGCACGAGCCTCGAGTCTTGTTGTAGCATCTCTCGCCCCTCTCGACCACCACTAGCATTGTTCGCATTTGGATGGCCTACCTCAAGCAAAGGTGGCACTTCGGGTTTCCACTTTGACTTACATTTTGTTCAAGCAACCTCGGGCGCCCTTGATAAATTGGTCACCGATCCACACCTATAGCAGAGCGATCACGGAACCTCAGACTCCCGAATGCCATTTGCCACAATGCGCACACTCCGCTCTCTCGGCGATCATTTCCACCATCGGCGATCGAAGTGACTCGTGTGGTCACAAGGGTCGATCGCGATCTCGCCTAGAAAAGCCCGGCGCCTCTAGACCGCTCACATCATCTCGAGATCTCTTCGATGCTGTTGAAGAGACTTTCCGAGGACCTCTTTCAAATTCTCCGGTTCCACATCAACTTTTGTTTCTCCTTTCTAAGCTCTTCGCTTTACAAGCTCGCTCAACAAGTACTACGAACTCTCGTATTTCGAGAATGCCAACGAACATCCTTATATCATCATTCAGCCCATCCTCGGCGTTTACACATAATAGCTTCGACGAAATGCATTCTCGCTGCATCGGCTAAGCCTCACAAATTTTCGTTCGTAGTCGATGGCGACATAGAGCCTTGCTTAAGATCAAGAAATTCCTTCGCTTTTGGTCGATAAATCTCGATTGATATACTTTTTCTAACTCGGTTTGAAAGAATTCCCAAGTCACTTGCTCTCTAGGCACCACGTAAGTCGAGTACTCCACCAATAGTAGGCGGAATCGCGTAGCAAGGAGATGGTACACTTTAAGCACTCATCGGTGTACAAGATAGCTCATCGAGCACCCTGATAGTGTTGTCCAACCAAAATTCAGCTTGCTTTAAGATCGTCGCTATCCGTAGCCTTGAATTCAAAGGCCCCATGTTTACGAATTCTGTCGATTGGGGCTTACTTGACCTTATTTGGTCGGGCTTACGGAGGTATTGTAGGTGCGGGGTTGCATTAGTCGGAAAAGGAGGTTGTGGAACGCCATGTTAGTTCAAATGTATTGGTTGAACCAATCATTCATCACGCTTATAAAAGGCTTGCCTAGCCCCATCATTCGGGTTGTTGGCCATAGGTTGAGAGTCCGCCATTGTCCCTTCTTGCGCGGAGCAGCCGCCACACTCTCCACATCATCGCTATTGCTCGGTTGGGATCGGATCCATTGCTATAAACAAACACAAAGTCAAATTGTCGAAATCACCACACTATCAATTCATCATTTAATGGCATGTATAGCTAGACCCCAAACATATCACGGTAGTCCTAGAATCGACTAAACCTGGCTCGATACCAATAAATTGTAACACCCGAACCCGAGACCGTTGTCGGTGTCGGACACGAGGGGTTAACAAGCCAAAACCACTTATGGCACCGATTAATTTGACAATCCAGCAAGTTGAAAACTGCGTTGTTGTCGCTTTAAAAAGCATATCTCAAGTTTCACAACTCGAAACTGATTCTGTAAATTTTCCCTGAATTTAGACTCATATATCCATCCATGGATTTATTTTTAGAATTTTTGGTCGGGCCAATTGGTACAGTTTATTAGTTAAAGTCACCCATGTTACAGGGGTCGACTACACTGACCTTCGCGTGTTACAACTTGAATATCTCTCTGTACAGGGTTTCAATACTGATGTCGTTTGTTTCTAACGAAACTAGACTAAAAAAGGAATCTGCACATATTAGGCATGACTTCTAATTCATTCTGGATAATTTATGGTAAATTTTCAAAGTCGCGACAGGGGACCCAGAAACCGTTCTGGCCCTGTCTCACGATAACTTTAATATCTCTTAACACGTAACTCCCATTGTGACGTCCCTAATTTGACCCTAGTCGGGAAGTGGTGTCGGGACCGTTAAACCGAGTCTTATAAGTAATTAGAAGTTATATTCTATGTTTATGATGTTAGCAAATGCATGTGTGAAAGTTGCATGCATTAATTTGATCATTTCCATGTGAATTTATTTAGATGGACTTATATGAAATATTGTTGAAAGGTGATAGGCCAATCTTCAAAGGTCTAATAGTACATGCATGCAAAAGTATGGTTTTGCATGTCAATTTACCCAAAGAGAGGGAAGTGGCGGCCATGGTGATGAATATATAAAAAAGAAAACATGTCTTAAACATGTTTTGCTAGTGGTGGATGTTAGAAATAATAAAATAAGAGTATGGAAAAAAAAAATTAATGTTAGTAGGATGAGAAACCAAAAAAAAAAAAAAGTGTTCATCTTTCTCCATAGCCCTTGGACGAATATCCTAAAGAAAGAAAAGAAAAAAAAATTTGTTCATCTATTTTCACTTCTTGGCCGAAAATACTAAGGAAAAAGGGGGAGGATTTTTGCTTCATGCTTGGGTTGGAAGAGATCTAGAAGGAGATTTGGCTAAGTTTGCATCAAGATTAAGGTATGTATGAGGTTGTGTTAGGAGTTTCATGCATGTTTTGGTTGCTAACTTGATGTGCATGTTAGCCATGGCTCAAATCTTTGTTATGCCATGGAAATGGTATTTGGCCAAAGTTGTTATGGTGATAAAGCCATTGCATGCTAAGTGTAAAGCTTGATGATGATGCATGCAATGATGGATTGTCTACTCTTGCGTAAGATTTTGAGTTTTCTTTTGTTTAATCATGATTGAAGTTGAAAAGGAGCATGATTGTCATATTCGCCATGATGCATTCATAAGCATGGTTCATGCTTCTTGCATGTTAGTTAAAATTTGTGTTTTGGATGGCTATGGACACCTTGAAATTCCGCCATGCTCATATATGTATATATATGTTTGCACATGATGTTTGGTTATGAACTAAGTGATGAATATGTTTGTTTAAAGAAGAAGATGTTGAAGAATGAATGTGAAATTGCAAGCACATTCGCCTAGCACACATATGAGTGCTTGATGCTATATTATAAGTTTTGAGCAACAATATGCAAAGCATTAACTAGTAAAATGCATGCTGTTTTTGTGAGGTATTAAGTGCATAATTGGCCTCAACATGTACATGAATATTCGCCTTGGGTAGCCTATTGAAGGCCTTAGCTTTTCCTTGATGCTCGAATAAATTGTATTGAATTGCTTGATGTAGTATAAAATGTGCATGACCATTGTGTATTCAAGCTAAAGAGTGGCCATATGACCATTTAAACTCCTTGTCATATTCGCCATAAGCTAGCACAATGAGGTTTTAATAGATTGAATTTGTTTGAATTAGCTCAAGAGCTAAGAGGGCCACAATTGGACAAGGGAAGGAAAAAGTGATCGAATAGCCGTAAAAGCCGCTCGACAACATCCGAGGTAAGTCCTCAAGAAGTGACCTTAATTGAATTATGTGGAATGAAATATGGATGTATTGATTATTGATTTATGTGTGTATGAGTATTCAATTCTACCCGGCTAAGTCCCAAGGCGATTATGCTAATGATTATAATTGTGTTTGAGCCTTAGTAACGAAAATGAAATATGTATGTCCAATGATTATTGATGTATGTGTGCATGAGAAATTGAATGATATCCGGCTAAGCCCCAAAGACAATTATGTTGAAATTATATCCGGTTAAGACCAAGGAAATTGTGCTAGCGGCTATATCCGGGCTAAGACCAAGGCATTCGTGTGAGTCATTCTATCCTGCTAAGACCAAGGCATTTGTGCACATGCTTATATCCGGTTATATTCAAGAATCTTGGGCTGGAGGTGAGTGTTGGTTGCTGTAATAAATTCAATTAGTACACTCGAGAAGCCCAAAGAATAAGGTACGTTTATATGTGCATTGAAAGTCGACATGTTTGAGCAACATTCGCTCAATCGACTAATGAATTTCAGTTATTGAATTGATTGATACTTTGTGAAAGTATATAATGATGAAGTGTGAAGTAAGAATGTGTATTAATGAAATGATGCATTTGGCTATGTGAATGTATTGCTGTAATTAGAGTTGATTATATTCCTTGAGACTTACTAAGCATAAAATTGCTTACCCTGCTACTTTGGCTCTCTGTTTTATAGATTTCGCCGATAGCAATCGGATTCGGGATCAATAAAGTCAAGTCATCCACACTATCAACGCCTCTATTTTGGTATAAATTTTGTTTGAACTTTGAAATGGCATGTATAGGACTACCCTTGTTGGTTTAAAATGTGGTGATGTATATGTATACGGCCATGCTAAAATGGCTCGTAAAAGGAAGCATGAACTTGGACTATTTTTGGTTTGTATGTATATATATGGTGTCATGATGTGATTATGGATTGGAAATGGGAGTGTTGGTCACATGATCAGCCATTGGTATGGTTAAAATGATCATATATGAACCTATGTATGGCAAGACTAGTTGGTTCATGGAGACTACAAAATAGGTAAGACCTACCTTAAAACAGATGCTGCCAGCTGCAGTGATGTGAATGTGAAAAATCACCAAAATTTGTAGGAATGGTATTAAATAGTGAATAAGCTATGTAAATGAACCTTGATGAGTCTATTTTCATATGGAAGAAACGAAATGGTCATAGGAGTTACATGTTAAGAGATATTAAAGCTATTGTGAGACAGGGCCAGAACGGTTTCTGGGTCCCCTGTCACAACTTTAAAAATTTACTATAAATTATCCAGAAAGAATTAGGAGTCGTGCCTTATATGTGCAGATTCCATTTTGAGTATAGTTTCATTAGAAACAAACGGCACCAGTATTAAAGCCCTGTACAAAGAGATATTCAAGTTATAACGCGAGAAGGTCAGAGCATTCGATCCCTGTAACATGGGTGACTTTAACTAATAAACTGTACCAATTGGCCAGACCAAAAATTCTAGAAATAAATCAATGGATGGATATATGAGTATAAATTCTGGGAAAATTAACGAAACCAGTTTCCGAGTTTTGAAACTCGAGATGTGATTTTTAAGGCGACGGTGATGCAGTTTTCCAGCTGACCGAAATGTCAAATTGGTGGGCAAAACATGTGAACTTGGCTTGTTAACCCCTCGTGTCCGACACGGCGATGATGGTCTCGGTTCGGGTGTTACAATTTTATTGGTATCGAGCCACGGTTTAGTCGATTCTAGGACTACCGTGATGTGTTTGGGGTCTAGCTATACATGCCATTAAATGATGACTCGATAGTGTGGTGATTTCGACAATTTGACTTTGTGTTTGTTTATAGCAATGGATCCCGATCCCAACCGAGCGATAGCGATGATGTGGATAGTGTGGCGCTTTGCTCGCAAGAAGGGACCAAGGCGGACTCTCAACCTATGGCCAGAATCCGAATGACGAGGCTAGGCAAGCCTTTTATAGTGTGATGAACGAATGGTTTAATCAATACATTCGAACTAACACGGTTGTTGCACAACCTCCATTCCCGACAAATGCAACCCCAAGACCTACAATACCTCCGTGATCGACCAAATAAGGTCAAGTAAGCCCCAATCGATAGGATTCAAAACATGGGGCCACTGAATTTAAGGCTACGGATGATGATGATGCCGAGCGAGCTGAATTTTGGTTGGATAACACTATCCGGGTGCTCGATGAGCTATCCTGTACACCCGATGAGTGCTTAAAGTGTACCATCTCCTTGCTACGTGAGTTCGCCTACTATTGGTGGAGTACTCTGACTTCTGTGGTACCTAGAGAGCAAGTGACTTGGGAATTCTTTCAAACCGAGTTCCGAAAAAAGTATATCAGTCAGAGATTCATCGACCAAAAGCGAAGGGAATTCCTTGACCTTAAGCAAGGTTCTATGTCGCCATCGACTCACTGAACGAAAATTTGTAAGGCTTAGCAGTGTGCGAGAATGCATTTCGTCCAAGCCATTATGTGTAAACGCTTCGAGGATGGGCTGAATGATGATATAAGGATGTTCGTTGGCATTCTCGAGATACGAGAGTTCGTAGTACTTGTTGAGCGAGCTTGTAAAGTCAAGAGCTTAGAAAGGAGAAACAAAAGGCGATGTGGGAACCGGAGAATTCGAAAGAGGTCCTCGGAAAGTCTCTTCAACAAGCATCAAAGAGATTTCGAGATGATGCGAGCCGGTCTAGAGGCGTTTCGGGCTTTTCTAGACGAGGACGCGATCGACCCCCTGTGACCACACGAGTCACTTCGATCGCCAGTGGTGGAAATGATCGCCGAGAGAGGGCGGAGTGTCCACATTGTGGCAAATGGCATTCGGGGAGCTGTTGGTTTCGTGATCGCTCCTGCTATAAAGTGTGGGTCGGCCGACCACTTTATGAAGGATTGCCCGAGGATGCATGAATGTAATATAAGTCGAGTGGAAACCCGGGTGCTACCACTGCTCAAGGTAGGCCACCTAGAAATATGGGCAATGTCAGTGGCGGTCAGAGAGGATCTAGAGATGCTACCATCAGATCGAGGCTCGTGCTCCTGCAAGGACTTATGCCATACGCCAAGCGTGAGGATGCCGCCTCCGGATGTCATTACGGTACTTTCACTCTTTTCAATACAAATGTGATTGCTTTGATTGACCCCGGTTCTACTCATTCATATATATGAAACCTTAGCATCCAAAGAAGACTTTGCCTATTGAGTCTCATCGAGTTTGTAATTCGGTGTCAAACCCTTGGGTCATTACGTGCTTGTCAACAAAGTGTGCAAGAAAAGTCCCCTAGTGTTCCGAGGTTCTTGTTTTCCGGCGGACTTGATGCTTTTGCCGTTCGATGAGTTCGACGTTATTCTTGGTTTGGCTTGGTTGACCATGCACGATGCGGTTGTAAATTGCAAGAGCAAGACTATCGATTTGAGGTACGCGAATAATGAAATAATTCGTTGAGTCTACGGACTTAAAGGGGTTGCCAGCTGTAATATCAGCGATGTTGGCCCAGAAATATGTAAGAAAAGGGTGCGAAGCGTACTTTGCGTACGTGCTCGATGACAAGGAATCAGAAAAGAAACCCGAATCTGTGCCCGTGGTTTGTGAATACCCGGATGTTTTCCCTGAAGAATTGCCGGGTTTACCACCTGTTCGAGAAATAGAATTTGGCATCAAATTGGTACCTGGTACCACTCCAATTTCGATAGCTCCGTATCGTATGGCACCAACGGAATTAAAGGAGTTGAAAGCTCAGTTGCAAGAATTGGTGGATAGAGGTTTTGCTCGCCCGAGTTTTTCGCCTTGGGGTGCGCCAGTGTTGTTCGTGAAGAAGAAGGATGGAACCATGCGGCTGTGCATCGACTATCGCCGACAATAAAGCGACGATAAGGAACAAATATCCATTGCCACGTATTGATGACTTGTTCGATCAACTCAAGGGAGCCTCGGTGTTCTCGAAAAGAGATTTGAGATCGGGCTATTATCAATTGCGAATCCGAGATTCGCACGCACCCAAGACCGCTTTAACGAGATATGGTCACTATGAGTTCCTAGTGATGCCGTTTGGGCTCACTAATGCCCTCGGTATTTATGGATTTAATGAATCGGATCTTCGACCATATTTGGATCGATTCGTAGTCGTGTTCATTGATGACATCTTGGTCTATTCAAGAAATGAGACCGAACATCTTTGAACACTGCGGTTAGTGCCGCAAATCTTACGGGATAAGCAATTATATGCTAAGTTCAGCAAGTGTGAGTTCGGTTAAGAGAGGTTAGCTTCTTGGGTCATGTAGTATCTCGTGATCGGGTATTCGAGTCGAATTCAATAAAATTTCAGCCATACTTAATTGGAAGCCTCAGAAATATTAACGAGGTTCGAGAGTTTTTGGGGCTTGCTTGGTTATTACCGACGATTTGTAAAGGCTTCTCAACGATAGCCACGCCGATGACGGCTACTCTAAAAGGATGTTAAGTTCGAATGGATTTGAGAAATGCCAAAAAGTTTCGATCAACTGAAAACTTATTTGACCGAAGCCCCAATTCTAGTGCAACCCGAGTCCGCAAAGAGTTTGTCATCTATAGCGACGCCTCCTACTTGGGTTAGGTTGTGTATTGATGCAAGAAGGTCGAGTTGTGGCCTGTCGTCGAGGCAATTAAAGCCACACGAGAAAAATTATCCGACCCATGATCTCGAATTGGCCGCCATCGATTCGCCTTAAAGATTTGGCGACATTACTTATTTGGTGAAAGGTGCCATGTGTACTCGGATCACAAAAGTCTCAAATATTTGATGACCCAAAGAGACTTAAATCTGCGACAAAGACGTTGGCTCGAATCGTTAAAGGATTATGACCGGTCATTGACTATCACCCGGAAAGGCGAATGTGGTTGCGGATGCCTTGAGTCGTAAATCATTATTCGCTTTGAGCGATGAACGCGTGCACTTGTCTGCTCGATCCGATAGTGTGTTAGTAGCTGAATTGAAAGCCAAACCACTATTGATACATCAAATTCGAGAAGCTCGTCGAAGTCGACGACGAGTTGGCTGCAAAACGGCTGAAAGCGTGTTCGAACAAGGACTCGAATTTCAAATCGACGATGACGATTGTTTGAGGTTCAAAAGTCGTCTGTGTGTTCCAAAGAATTCGGAACTCATTTCGATAATTCTTAATGAAGCCCATTGTAGCCGAATGGCAATCCACCTGGGGAGTACGAAGATGTACAATGATTTGAAACGTCGGTTTTGGTGGCATGGTATGAAGCGAGACATCTCCGACTTTGTTTCGAGATGTTTAATATGTCAACAAGTGAAAGCGGAACATCAGGTGCCTTCAGGATTACTTCAGCCAATCACGATACCCGAGTGGAAATAGGATCGAGTCACAATGGACTTTGTATCCGGACTGCCATTGTCAGCAAGTAAGAAGGATGCGGTTTGGGTCGTGGTAGATAGATTGACTAAGTCGGCCCACTTTGTCCCCGTACGTACGGATTTTTCAATGGACAAATTAGCCGAATTGTGCGTTTCTCGATTGTGAGATTACACGGGTGCCTATTTCCATCGTGTCGGATAGAGATCCGAGATTTACCTCGCGATTTTGGAAAAAGTTGCAAGAAGCTTTGGGTACCAAGTTGCATTTCAGACCGCCTTTCACCCCCAAACCGATGGTCAATCCGGCGGATAATTCAGATACTTGAGGATATGTTAAGATGTTGCGTCCTCGAGTTTAGTGGTTCATGGAACGGTATTTGCCGTTGATTGAATTCGCTTACAACAACGACTTTCAATCAAGTATTAAGATGACACCCTACGAGGCCTTGTACGGTCGTAAATGCCGTACACCATTGTTTTGGACCGAGCTCGGTGAAAGCAAGATTTTCGGTGGATTTGATTAGAGATGCTGAATGAAAGTGAAAGTAATCCGTGAAAGTCTCAAGATAGCCTCCGATCGTCGAAGTCGTGCAGCGGATCTGAAGCGTAAGGATATCGAGTATCGTGGGTGATAAAGTGTTTCTCAAGGTATCGCCTTGGAAAAAGATACTCGATTCGGTAGTAAGGGCAAGCCGAGCCCGAGGTTCATTGGGCCATATGAGATATCCGAGCGAGTCGGTCCAAAGTGGCATATCGTTTGATTTTGCCCCCGAACTCAAAAAGGTTCACGATGTCTTTCATGTTTCGATGCTTGACGCTATAGATCCGATCCATCGCACGTGATTAGTCCATCGAAATTGAAATTCAAGCTAATATGAGTTATGAGGAAGAACCGATCTGATCCTATCACGGAAGTGAAAGAATTGCGAAACAAACAGGTTCCGCTAGTGAAAGTGTTATGGCTCAAGCACGGGATAGAAGAAGCTACTTGGGAGACCGAGAACTCTATGAAAGAGCGATATCCAAACCTATTTACGGTAAGATTTTCTGGGACGAAAATTTCTTAAGTGGGGAGAGTTGTGACGTCCCTAATTTGACCCTAGTCGGAAGTGGTGTCGGGACCGTTAAACCGAGTCTTATAAGTAATTAGAAGTTATATTCTATGTTTATGATGTTAGCAAATGCATGTGTGAAAGTTGCATGCATTAATTTGATCATTTCCATGTGAATTTATTTAGATGGACTTATATGAAATATTGTTGAAAGGTGATAGGCCAATCTTCAAAGGTCTAATAGTACATGCATGCAAAAGTATGGTTTTGCATGTCAATTTACCCAAAGAGAGGGAAGTGGCGGCCATGGTGATGAATATATAAAAGAAAACATGTCTTAAACATGTTTTGCTAGTGGTGGATGTTAGAAATAATAAAATAAGAGTATGGAAAAAAAAATTAATGTTAGTAGGATGAGAAACAAAAAAAAAAAAAAGTGTTCATCTTTCTCCATAGCCCTTGGCCGAATATCCTAAAGAAAGAAAAGAAAAAAATTTGTTCATCTATTTTCACTTCTTGGCCGAAAATACTAAGGAAAAAGGGGGAGGATTTTTGCTTCATGCTTGGGTTGGAAGAGATCTAGAAGGAGATTTGGCTAAGTTTGCATCAAGATTAAGGTATGTATGAGGTTGTGTTAGGAGTTTCATGCATGTTTTGGTTGCTAACTTGATGTGCATGTTAGCCATGGCTCAAATCTTTGTTATGCCATGGAAATGGTATTTGGCCAAAGTTGTTATGGTGATAAAGCCATTGCATGCTAAGTGTAAAGCTTGATGATGATGCATGCAATGATGGATTGTCTACTCTTGAGTAAGATTTTGAGTTTTCTTTTGTTTAATCATGATTGAAGTTGAAAAGGAGCATGATTGTCATATTCGCCATGATGCATTCATAAGCATGGTTCATGCTTCTTGCATATTAGTTAAAATTTGTGTTTTGGATGGCTATGGACACCTTGAAATTGCCATGCTCATATATGTATATATATGTTTGCACATGATGTTTGGTTATGAACTAAGTGATGAATATGTTTGTTTAAAGAAGAAGATGTTGAAGAATGAATGTGAAATTGCAAGCACATTCGCCCTAGCACACATATGAGTGCTTGATGCTATATTATAAGTTTTGAGCAACAATATGCAAAGCATTAACTAGTAAAATGCATGCTGTTTTTGTGAGGTATTAAGTGCATAATTGGCCTCAACATGTACATGAATATTCGGCCTTGGGTAGCCTATTGAAGGCCTTAGCTTTTCCTTGATGCTCGAATAAATTGTATTGAATTGCTTGATGTAGTATAAAATGTGCATGACCATTGTGTATTCAAGCTAAAGAGTGGCCATATGACCATTTAAACTCCTTGTCATATTCGGCCATAAGCTAGCACAATGAGGTTTTAATAGATTGAATTTGTTTGAATTAGCTCAAGAGCTAAGAGGGCCACAATTGGACAAGGGGAAGGAAAAAGTGATCGAATAGCCGTAAAAGTTGTTCGACAACATCCGAGGTAAGTCCTCAAGAAGTGACCTTAATTGAATTATGTGGAATGAAATATGGATGTATTGATTATTGATTTATGTGTGTATGAGTATTCGAATTCTACTCGGGCTAAGTCCCGAAGGCGATTATGCTAATGATTATAATTGTGTTTGAGCCTTAGTAACGAAAATGAAATATGTATGTCCAATGATTATTGATGTATGTGTGCATGAGAAATTGAATGATATCCGGGCTAAGCCCCAAAGACAATTATGCTGGAAATTATATCCGGGTTAAGACCCGAAGGAAATTGTGCTAGCGGCTATATCCGGGCTAAGACCCGAAGGCATTCGTGTGAGTCATTCTATCCGGGCTAAGACCCGAAGGCATTTGTGCACATGCTTATATCCGGTTATATTCCGAAGAATCTTGGGCTGGAGGTGAGTGTTGGTTGCTGTAATAAATTCAATTAGTACACTCGAGAAGCCCAAAGAATAAGGTACGTTTATATGTGCATTGGAAAGTCGACATGTTTGAGCAACATTCGCTCAATCGACTAATGAATTTCAGTTATTGAATTGATTGATACTTTGTGAAAGTATATAATGATGAAGTGTGAAGTAAGAATGTGTATTAATGAAATGATGCATTTGGCTATGTGAATGTATTGCTGTAATTAGAGTTGATTATATTCCTTGAGACTTACTAAGCATAAAAATGCTTACCCTGTTACTTTGGCTCTCTGTTTTATAGATTTCGCCGATAGCAATCGGATTCGGGATCAATAAAGTCAAGTCATCCACACTATCAACGCCTCTATTTTGGTATAAATTTTGTTTGAACTTTGAAATGGCATGTATAGGACTACCCTTGTTGGTTTAAAAATGTGGTGATGTATATGTATACGCCATGCGAAAATGGCTCGTAAAAGGAAGCATGAACTTGGACTATTTTTGGTTTGTATGTATATATATGGTGTCATGATGTGATTATGGATTGGAAATGGGAGTGTTGGTCACATGATCAGCCATTGGTATGGTTAAAATGATCATATATGAACCTATGTATGGCAAGACTAGTTGGTTCATGGAGACTACAAAATAGGTAAGACCTACCTTAAAAACAGATGCTGCCAGCTGCAGTGACGTGAATGTGAAAAATCACCAAAATTTGTAGGAATGGTATTAAATAGTCAATAAGCTATGTAAATGAACCTTGATGAGTCTATTTTCATATGGAAGAAACGAAATGGTCATAGGAGTTACATGTTAAGAGATATTAAAGCTATTGTGAGACAGGGCCAGAACGGTTTCTGGGTCCCCTGTCACAACTTTAAAAATTTACTATAAATTATCCAGAAAGAATTAGGAGTCGTGCCTTATATGTACAGATTCCATTTTGAGTGTAGTTTCATTAGAAACAAACAGCACCAGTATTAAAGCCCTGTACAGAGAGATATTCAAGTTATAAAGCGAGAAGGTCAGAGCAGTCGATCCCTGTAACATGGGTGACTTTAACTAATAAACTGTACCAATTGGCCCGACCAAAAATTCTAGAAATAAATCCATGGATGGATATATGAGTCTAAATTCTGGGAAAATTAACGAAACCAGTTTCCGAGTTTTGAAACTCGAGATATGATTTTTAAGGCGACGGTGATGCAGTTTTCCAGCCTGACTGGAAATGTCAAATTGGTGGGCAAAACATGTGAACTTGGCTTGTTAACCCCTCGTGTCCGACACCGGCGATGGTCTCGGGTTCGGGGTGTTACACCCATGACCATTTCGTTTCTTCCATATGAAAGTAGACTCATCAAGGTTCATTTACATAATTCTTTCACTATTTAATACCATCCCTACAATTTTTGGTGATTTTTCACATTCCCACATCTGCAATGGCAAAGACTGCTTTTAAGGTCGGTCTTACCTATTTTGTAGTCTCCATGAACCAACTAGTCTTGCCATACATAGGTTCACCTATGATCATTTTAGCCATTCCAATGGCTGATCATGTGACCAACACTCCCATTTCCAATCCATAATCACATCATGAAACCATATATATATATACAAATCACGAATGGTCTAAGTTCAGATTTTACTTGTACTGAGCCATTTTCGCATGGCCGTACACATGTACATCACAACACATTTGAACCAACAAGGGTAGTCCTATACATGCCATTTCAAAGTTCAACCAAAATTATACCAAAATGGAGGCTTTGATAGTGTGGATGACTTCGACTTCAATGATCCCGTGTCCGATCGCTAACGAACAAAATCTATAAAGCGAGAGCCAAAGCAACGGGTAAGCATTTTTATGCTTAGTAAGTCTCAAGCAATAAAATCAGCTTTAACTAAAGCATTACATTCACATAGCCAAATGAATCATTTCATTAATACACATTCACATAATCATACTTACTTCACACTTCATCATTGTATACTTTCACAAGATATCAACCAATTCAATAGCTGAAAATTCGTTAGTCGATTGAACGAATGTTACTCAAACATATCGACTTTTCCAATGCACATATAAACATACCTTATCCTTTGGGCTTTTCGAGCGCACTAATTAAATTTATTACAGCAACCAACACTCACCTTCAGCCCAAGCTTCTTCGAATACAACCGGATATAACCACATGCACGAATGCCTTGGGTCTTAGCTTTGATAGAACGACTTGCACAAATGCCTTCGGTATTAGCCCGGATTTAACAACTTGCACGAATGCCTTGGTCTTAGCCCGATTTAGTCACTAGCATAATTGCCTTGGGTCTTAACCCGATTTAACTACTAGCATAAATGTCTTGGGACTTAGCCGGATATCATTTAATTGCTCATGCACACACATACATCAATAGTCATTACACATCCATGTTTCGTTTTTGTTACTAAGGCTCAAACACAAACATATCACTAGCATAATCGCCGGACTTAGCCCGGTATCATTCAAATACTCATACACACATAAATCAATAATCATTACACATCCATATTTCATTTCACATAATTCGAGTAGGGTCATTTCTTGAGGACTTACCTCGGATGTTGTCGAACAGCTTCAACGGCTATTCGATCACTTTTTCCTTCCCTTTATTGGATTTAGCTCCCTTTGCTCTTGAGCTTAATCTTGATGCAAGTTTAGCCAAATCTCCTTCTAGATCTCTTCTAAACAAAGAAAATGAAGCAAAAATCTCTTCTTCCTCTTAGAATTTTCGCCAAAAGAAGGAGAGAACAAGGATGAACAATTTTTTTTGTTTTTCTTTCACTTGCACGGCCATGGGGATTGCTACACTCTCACACACATTTTTTTATTTCTCTCCCACATCTAATTATTTTATCACTTAATACATCATGCATTAACAAAACATGTCATAACATGTTTTCTTTGCCCATAATTCCTTGCCATGGCGGCCACCACCTATAAAAGGGAATTTGACATGCAAGTCCATTGTTTTGCATGCATGCTTTAATTAGTCATCACACAATTCCCTATCGTACTTTCAAAGTTCACTACTAAGTCCTTTCTAGTGAAATTCACTTTTATAACACTAAATCAATCACCAAAAAATGTCACACATGAGCACACACATATTATAGGCATCAAAATAAATTTTAAATTATTTTTATGCCTCGGTTTTGTGGTCCTGAAACCACATTCCGACTAGGGTCAATTTTGGGCTGTCACAGAAAGGGATCAGCCAAGAAAGGTACCTTTACTCTCCTCATGGTTCTCTTTATTTAAAGCCAGCATCCCATCCACTCTTATGTTAGCTTCCCGATGTGGGATCCCTCCAACATCAGAGTTTAAATTCAACACCAACTCTTGCTTTGCCTCGTTAGCAAAATAAATGCTCTTTGCTTGCTATGGGATTGAACCCATGCCTCCCTCAAATGCTCCACACGCCACTTGCCACTAAGCCATAAGGTTTTTTGTGTCACAATTTCTCCAACAATATTCTTAAGGCCTACCTACTACACTCAGGGTTTGATTCACCTTAAACCAAATTTTTTGCTAGAGTCCAGGTTTAAACCCAGGACTTCTCCAACACTTCTCAACACACTTAACCACTAAAACAAGCCTTCATTAACGAAATTTGAATGCACAACAGAATATTATAAGCTGCCTTCAACCGCTCCCATGCTCAAGGCCCAAAACTTCTAAGCCCAAATTCAGGGTGTTACAACTCTACCTCCCTTAAAGAAATTTCGTCCTCGAAATTTCCATCTAACAGGGTAGTCGTGTAACATCTACCCCACTACGCTACCGCTGCGCACTCTGATCCTACTATCACTATCACACTTCAACTAGAACTTGAAACATCTCATACATACAACACTTATTCACTGAAGTAGACACATATTTATCACACATATATACAATTTCTATATCCAAACATCACATCCACATAAAATAAATACCAAATTTAAACTCAGACCAATATCTAAGGAATCCATAATATTTCAATTTCTAAATAGACAAAAGTATTCAGAAGACTTACAGATTCGGCACCGGAGACTCGGTGTGCCACACTTTTTAAGAGAAATACTTCAAACAGACCACGTGGTTGAAAATAATTTTCTAAAATTCAACCTTTGAAAACCCAATCCACAGTCGAGTTGTTGCAACCTGGCTCTGATACCATAAATGTAACACCCCAAACCCGGCCTGGAAGTTTGGCTCGAGCTTGGCGCGTCACATTGAAGTGTTTTTTGAAAACCATGTTTCCATTAAAACCCTTCTTAATAATTAAAACTTATACCCTTTTAAACCTTGTTAGAAAACCTCAATTTGAATAACATTCTTAACAAATTTGTAAAACTCTTGGTAGTTGCGGAAACTTACTTTAAAAACAATTGCGGTTACGTGATGTTTTGAATAACACTAGTTGCTTTGGAAAATCGTGTTTGAATGCTAGCAATTATAAGAACAATAAATAAAATTCCAAATTTGAAATCCGAAAATTACAACCCACATAAAATAATTTAAAGGTAATAATCAAAATCGTAACATAAGCAAGTGTGTGGCTTCTTCCGAGCCCCTAGCAACCCCGATCCATCTAAGGTGGAAATTACGAAAGGTTAATAAGCGAAGTGCGTTTACGAAATCTCGATGTGAAATCCCTACTATAAAAAGGAACAACATCATCTAAAAGAATTAAAAGTCCGCCCTGACCTTACTTACAATTTCGGTACCAATCGGGTCTTAGCCCATTACAACAGACGATTACGGATGGACCTTAGCCCATTACTGAATAAGAAACATTATCAGAATTGGAACCAAAATGAGAATCGAATTAGAATCGATGTGAGAATCGAATCGAATCAATATTAACAATGTAATTAGAATCGAATCGAATTACGTGATGTAATCGAGTCGAATCGAATGTGAATGCAATCCCATCCCAATCCATCGTATACACCCCCGTACCAACCTTACACCATGTGGGGAGACAACTCGACCCACCCATCCGCTACACACCACAGAATTTGCAGCATGGCTGCCAGAACAGATATCGTGACAGAGTCACCAGATACAGATATTGTGGCAGAGCCACCAGAACAGATATTTGTGGCATAGCCACCAGAACGCTTCCTCCGTACAAAATCCCAACCCATGCAACATGTCATGTATGCAGAATGTCATGCCCATATTTGAATCAAACAATCACAGTCAAGTCATTCATATCACCAACATATATTCACAATCAAATCACAAACACACAAATTAAGTCGGTCACTTGCCCACAAGGGCAAAATAGGTCATTTAACACCCTAGGGGCAAAATGGTAATTTTACCCCACAAGGGTATCTCGGTAATTCTACCCTACAGGGGTATTTCGGTATTTCTACCCTACAAGGGTATTTCGATAATTCTACCCTACAAGGGTATTTTGGTAATTCTATCCTATAAGGGTATTTCAGTAATTCTACCCTACAGGGGTATTTCGAAAACTCTACCCTACAGGGGTATTTCAGTAATTTCACAATCAAGGGTAAAACGGTAATTTTGTAAATCGAGGGTAAAACGATAATTTTGTAAACTGAGGGTAAACCAGTAGTTCTGTAAATCAAGGGTAAAATAGTAATTTTACAAATCGAGGGTAAAACGATAATTTTGTAAACTGATGGTAAACCAGTAATTCTGTAAATCAAGGGTAAAATAGTAATTTTACAAATCAAGGGTAAAAAGATAATTTTGTAAACTGAGGGTAAAACGGTAATTCTGTAAATCGAGGGTAAAACGGTAATTCTGTAAACTGAGGGTAAAACGGTAATTCTGTAAATCGAGCGTAAAATGGTAATTCTGTAAACTGAGGGTAAAACGGTAATTATGTAAATCGAGGGTAAAACGGTAATTTTACAAATCAAGGGTAAAACGGTAATTCTATAAATCGAGGGTAAAACGGTAATTTTACAAATCGAGGGTAAAACGGTAATTCTATAAATCGAGGGTAAAACAGTAAGTGGCAAACTAAAGTATTCTAAACATGGATAACAATACGAATGGGCCTAAAGCCTATTCTCGGCCCAAATAGGCCCACACGCTCGTGTGGCCCTTTTAGCCCAAACCTAGCCACAGATATGAGATTCACTTAGCCTAGTCCAATATTTACTACACATTCAAACAACTTACCCAATTGGGCCCGTAGGCCCATTGGGCCCACATGGCCCCTTTCGGCCCATCGTGGCCCGAAGTAGCCATCCAACAACAAGAGTAGTGATAAATACACACGATTGGAGACTGGAGTTAATCCACGCTCAAGAGCACTCTTAATGACGCCTTGACCAAGCGAGCACGCCATAAAGCGAAAGGATCGACCAAGAAAGGTACCTTTACTCTCCTCATGGTTCTCTTTATTTAAAGCCGGTTCCATCCACTCTTATGTTAGCTTCCGATGTGGGATCCTCCAACATCGAGTTTAAATTCAACACCAACTCTTGCCGCCCCTGTTAGCAAAATAAATGCTCTTTGCTTGCTATGGGATTGAACCCATGCCTCCCTCAAATGCTCCACACGCTACTTGCCACTAAGCCATAAGGTTTTTGTGTCACAATTTCTCCAACAATATTCTTAAGGCCTACCTACTACACCTGGGTTTGATTCACCTTAAACCAAATTTTTGCTAGAGTCGAGTGTTTAAACCGGGACTTCTCCAACACTTCTCAACACACTTAACCACTAAAACAAGCCTTCATTAACGAAATTTGCATGCACAAGAATATTATAAGTCGCCTTCAACCGCTCCCATGCTCAAGGCCCAAAACTTCTAAGCCCAAATTGTGGTGTTACAACTCTACCTCCCTTAAAGAAATTTCGTCCTCGAAATTTCCATCTAACAGGGTAGTCGTGTAACATCTACCCCACTACGCTACCGCTACGCACTCTGATCCTACTATCACTATCACACTTCAACTAGAACTTGAAACATCTCATACATACAACACTTATTCACTGAAGTAGACACATATTTATGACACATATATACAATTTCTATATCCAAACATCACATCCACATAAAATAAATACCAAATTTAAACTCAGACCAATATCTAAGGAATCCATAGTATTTCAATTTCTAAATAGACAAAAGTATTCAGAAGACTTACGGATTCGGCGTCGGAGACTCGGTGTGCCACACTTTTTAAGAGAAATACTTCAAACAGACAACGTGGTTGAAAATAATTTTCTAAAATTCAACCTTTGAAAACCCAATTCATAGCCGAGTTGTTGCAACCTGGCTCTGATACCACTAAATGTAACACCCCAAACCCGGCCTGGAAGTTTGGCTCGAACTTTGCGTGTCACATTGAAGTGTTTTTTGAAAACCATGTTTCCATTAAAAACCCTTCTTAATAATTAAAAACTTATACCCTTTTTAAACCTTGTTAGAAAACCTCAATTTGAATAACATTCTTAACAACTTTGTAAAAATCTTGGTAGTTGTGGAAACTTACTTTAAAAACAATTGCGGTTACGTGATGTTTTGAATAACGATGAGTTGCTTTGGAAAATCGTGTTCAATACTAGCAATTATAAGAACAATAAATAAAATTACAAATTTGAAATCCGAAAATTACAACCCACATAAAATAATTTAAAGGTAATAATCAAAAGCGTAACATAAGCGATTGTGTGTGGCTTCTTCCGAGCCCCTAGCAACCTCGATCCATCTAAGGTGGAAATTACGAAGGTTAATAAGCGGGTGAGTTCTGAAAACTCAGTGTGAAATCCCTACTATAAAAAGAAATCGGTCATCTAAAAGAATTAAAAGTCCGGCCCCTTACCTTACTTACAATTTCAGTACCAATCGGGTCTTAGCCCATTACAACAGACGAGTACGGATGGACCTTAGCCCATTACGAATAAGAAACATTATCGAATTGGAACCAAAATGAGAATCGAATCGAATCGATGTGTAATCGAATCGAATCAAAATTAGTAATGAATCGAATTAGAATCGAATTACGTGATGAATCGAAATCGAATGTGAATACAATCCCAACCCAATCCACCAGTATACACCCCGTACCAACCTTACACCATGTGGGAGACAACTCGACCCACCCATCCGCTACACACCACGAATTTGCGGCATGGTGCTAAAGCGATATCGTGACAAAGTCACGAGATCTGAATATTGTGGCGAGCCACCGAGCAGATATTTGTGGCATAGCCACGAGCGCTTCCTCCGTACAAAATCCCAACCCATGCAACATGTCATGTATGCAAAATGTCAGGCCCATATTTGAATCAAACAATCACAGTCAAGTCATTCATATCACCAACATATATTCACAATCAAATCCGTCAAACACACAGTCCAAGTCAGTTACTTGCCCACAAAGGCAAAACAGTCATTTAGCACCCTAGGGGCAAAATGGTAATTTTACTCACAAGGGTATCTCGATAATTCTACCCCACAGGGGTATTTCGGTATTTCTACCCTACAGGGGTATTTCGATAATTCTACCCTACAAGGGTATTTCGATAATTCTACCCTACAGGGGTATTTTGGTAATTCTATCCTATAAGGGTATTTCAGTAATTCTACCCTATAGGGGTATTTTGAAAACTCTACCCTACAGGGGTATTTCAGTAATTTCACAATCAAGGGTAAAACGGTAATTTTGTAAATCGAGGGTAAAACGATAATTTTGTAAACTGAGGGTAAACCAGTAATTTTGTAAATCAATGGTAAAATAGTAATTTTACAATCCGAGGGTAAAACGATAATTTTGTAAACTGAGGGTAAACCAGTAATTCTGTAAATCAAGGGTAAAACAGTAATTTTACAAATCGAGGGTAAAACGATAATTTTGTAAACTGAGGGTAAACCAATAATTCTGTAAATCAAGGGTAAAACAGTAATTCTATAAACTGAGGGTAAAACGGTAATTCTGTAAATCGAGGGTAAAACGATAATTCTGTAAACTGAGGGTAAAACGATAATTCTGTAAATCGAGGGAAAACGGTAATTTTGTAAACTGAGGGTAAAACTATAATTCTGTAAATCGAGGGTAAAACGGTAATTTTACAAATCGAGGGTAAAACGGTAATTCTATAAATCGAGGGTAAAACGGTAATTTTACAAATCGAGGGTAAAACGGTAATTCTATAAATCGAGGGTAAAACAGTAATTGGTAAACTAAAGTATTCTAAACATGGATAACAATACGAATGGGCCTAAAGCCTATTCTCGGCCCAAATGGGCCCACACGCTCGTGTGGCCCTTTTAGCCCAAACCTAGCCACAGATATGAGATTCACTTAGCCTAGTCCAATATTTACTACACAATCAAACAACTTACCCAATTGGGCCCGTAAGCCCATTGGGCCCACATGGCCCCTTTCGGCCCATCGCGGCACGAAGTAGCCATCCAACAACAAGAGTAGTGATAAATACACACCTGATTGGAGACTGGAGTTAATCCACGCTCCGAGCACTCTTAGCCGACGCCCAACCCAAACGAGCACGCCATAAAGCGAAAGGGATCAGCCAAGAAAGGTACCTTTACTCTGCTCATGGTCAAGCTTCCCATCCACTCTTATGTTAGCTTCCCGATGTGGGATCCCTCCAACATCAGAGTTTAAATTCAACACCAACTCTTGCCGCCCCCTGTTAGCAAAATAAATGCTCTTTGCTTGCTTTGGGATTCGAACCCATGCCTCCCCTCAAATGCTCCACACGCCACTTGCCACTAAGCCATAAGGTTTTTTGTGTCACAATTTCTCC
Organism: Gossypium arboreum; assembly: GCF_025698485.1. NCBI lineage: Eukaryota > Viridiplantae > Streptophyta > Magnoliopsida > Malvales > Malvaceae > Gossypium > Gossypium arboreum. The sequence goes on along the minus strand of NC_069072.1, from coordinate 106,713,102 downwards.
AACAATATTCTTAAGGCCTACCTACTACACCTAGGGTTTGATTCACCTTAAACCAATTTTTTTGCTAGAGTCCAGGTTTAAACCCAGGACTTCTCCAACACTTCTCAACACACTTAACCACTAAAACAAGCCTTCATTAACGAAATTTGCATGCACAACAGAATATTATAAGCTGCCTTCAACCGCTCCCATGCTCAAGGCCCAAAACTTCTAGGCCCAAATTCAGGGTGTTACAGATGAGGTGCGATTCGAATGGAGGAGGAGCATGCACAGAATATCAACCCTTCAACCCTAACATCAAGGAGGAACAAGTCCAATATATGGGTAACAATAACTCTAGATCCCAAAATAACCCATATAGTAACACTTATAATGCAGGTTGGAGGAACCATTCCAATTTCTCATGGGGCGATCAAGGAAATTGAAAGCCCCAACATCCTTCGGATTTTCAACAACCACCGTACCAATAGGAAAAGAAGCCAAACCTTGAAGAGATGCTCTCAAAGTTTATATCAATGTCAGAAACTCATTTTTAGAATACCGAAACAGCACTTAAGAATCAATAAGTATCGATCGAAAGGCTCGAAACTCAGATTGGACAGTTTACCAAGTTGATTTCTGAATGACAACAAAGTAGCTTGCCAAGCAACACAGAATCTAACCCAAGGGAGCAACTCAACGTGATTACTAGCTAAGATGAGGAAGGGTTAGTCACACCTGAACTAGAACCAAGGCAAGAAACTAAGATAAGCAAAGGTAAATATGAAGTCGGCCAAAATGACCCAAAGTTGGTAAGTACAGAATACAAACCTCATGTGCCATACCCCAATACGACAAGGAAAGACCGCTCAGACGAACAATTTGGTAAATCCCTTAAACTCTTAAAAAAATTACATATTAACTTACAGTTTATTGAAGCTCTATCGTAGATGCTAAACGCAATGAAAATTTTAAAGTAGCTTTTAGCAAATAAGTGGAAGTTGGACGAGGCTTCGCATGTGAAGCTAAATGCAGTTTGCTCAGCTATTCTACAGAATAAACTACCTAACAAATTGAAAGATCTAGGGAGTTTTACAATTCCTTGCTTAATTGGTAGTTTAGATGTTAGTAATGTATTAGCCGATTTAGGGGCTAGTATTAACGTCATGCCTTACAAAATTTTTAAACAACTAGGTCTTGGGAAACCCAAACAGACTAGGATTGGCATTCAATTAGCAGATAAAACTATAATATTTCCTAGGGGTATTATTGAAGATGTGCTAGTTAAAATCAATAAATTTATATTTCCTGTTGACTTTGTTGTTTTAGACATAGGGGAGGATAGCAACACTCCTTTGATTTTAGGAAGGCCCTTTTTAGCAACTGCTAGAATGATTATTGATGTTGGCACAGGTGAGCTCACACTATGTGTGGGAGACGAAACAATCACCCTTCAAGCTCACAATTACGGCAACACATCAAAAATTGAAGGTTATTTTCTAAACCATTCTACTAAAACTGACAATATGGTGCAACCTACTTTGCAGGAAATGAGTTTGAAGGAAGTACATGAGCCATTTTCAAGAAATAGTAGAGGACCTATTCTGAACGAAGGCTGCAAATCGAGGAACTAAATGAATGGCGAACACATAAACTGAGAACACACGATAAACCAAAACTACACCAGAAGAAGCTCAATACCTTTCTAAATCAACTTAAAGTTGGAGATAAAGTTTTATTAGATGCTGCAGATCCTCACATTGTCACTGACAAACCGAATGAAGAAATTCCTCTTATGGTACTTAGCATTTTCCCAATCGGTATAGTCGAGGTAAGTCATCCCAAGTTTAGCACCTTTAAGGTAAACAATACCCGCCTAAAACCTTATTTTGATGAGATTCCCAACAGGAATGAGGAGTATAAACTTCTTGAACCACCATGACCATTCAGTGGAAAGGTAAGTCGAGCTTAGACTATAAATAAGCACTTCTCGAGAGGCAACCCAAGCACTAACTGTATTAACTTCTTTAAATTTTAGTAACTAACTTACTAACGGAGCTCTTGAATACATGTTTACCACACAGACACGGAAATGCACACGGGCGTGCTGAGGACTGTGTGAAAATAGGGCAAAAATTTCTTCCCCAACACGAGATGTGATAAGTAGCCACGGTCGTGTGACATGGCCATGGGTGAAACTGCCAAAATAACACGGCGTGTAACACGCCCGTGTTTTGAAACCGTGGGTAAACCTATCAATTTAACACGTGTGTGCGCCATCCTACACGGGCATGGGAGAAGCGAACGGAGACTTACATGGCTGTGCAACATGGCCATGTACAACAATGCACCTAATTTCGAAAAGTACGAAATGCACGAGCTGAGCTTAGAGCACACGGGCGTGCCCCATGGCCGTGCGCCCCAATTTCTCTAGAAACACCTATTATTTATTTTATTTTATTTTTATCTCTATATTTTGAAATTATATTTATTTTATTTTATTTTATTTTTATTTCCTTTTAATACTATTTTATCCTGAGTTTTTACAATTTTTAGTTTTCGGCTATTTCATTACGAGTAATGATGCTTCAGTATACCTCTTAAAAGAGTTCCTGATTTAATCACAGTCAGAAAGAGCTCCAATGCTCATCCTCGCATAGGAACTAAAAAACTCCACTGGGAAAGGACTTATGGACTAATGAACCTCTACCACCACCGGAGTATCATCCTCCACCCTCACGCTGATTATTCTCCAAAACTCAAATACAAGGAAATTCATTCATCATTCAAGAAGTTTCACTTCTCTCCCTATCTTATGATTATGACTCTATCTTTTTCATTATATCTATATTTGTACATTGAGAGCAATGTACATCTTAAGTGTGGGGGGTCTTCTATATCAGAAAAATCCCTGAATTTTCTTTTATTTTCTTGCTATCTTCTCTTTTCATTATTAGAATGAATTCCAATTAGTCTATAATGTTTATTGATATATCTTGAATTAAAACCTAGACATTTATGTATTGATTGTTTAAACTTCAAGACATCAGGGAATCAAGCATGATAAGTTGATTTTTGAAGAATTAAAAACTCTAGGTTGTTTCCCCAAGTTTAGGTATTACCTTGAGTTGGAATTCACAAGTTTAATCATCAAAAAGCCATAATTGTTGTGAGATTTTGAGCCTTTAGAGCATCTATTATTTCTTTCATGCTCACTTTCATTATGAGTGCGTCAGTATTGAATTGTTATTCTAGAACTTGCTTGATTATGCATGTCAAGACCACACCATTTGATTTGATATGTCAAAATGGTAACTGCTCTTAGGTTTAACCCACTCACTCCATAAAAGCCTACCTTCACAATTACCCTTAGTGAACCCCCTTGAGCCTAACAACCCATTCATTAATTTACCCTCAATATTAACCCATAACTCATTATTGTTGAAATCCCCTAAATTAATTTGATCCTTATTTTTGTCGAGATTTGAGTTGGAATAGTTGCTTAGTTATGTTTTATTCTATTTTGTAATTTAACTTATTCTTAAAAAAAACAAAAAAAACATGTATACATATTAGTAGTAGTGATCTTCAGAGCTAAATAAGGTAAATTCCATATTCTGAGAAAAAGCTCTGTTGTACGCAATTGATGACTAGTCATTTTTCTAGTTAGTCATTTTTTCAATTCAATCTCGATTCTAACCCTTTCTTTCAGTTTGTGACCACACCCTCTAACCAAAGCCACGTTACAACCCTCTAAAGACATTTTGATTGATGTTTCATCTCAATTTATAATGGTGGAGATTTGATTTTCATGCAAGCCTATGGTAATGACTTTTCATTATTGACTATTGAGTGCTTCATTTATTATCCTTAAACACCTCAAGTGATTTGAGTGAATCTTTAGTTAGGATGTGAAACTCTGTGATATTTTGAATCAAAGGTAATTACTTAGATGAGGGGAGACACCTATGTTTTCATGATAAAATACTCAACTTGGAATGTTTGAAACTTTGATGTTCTTTCAGTTGAATTTTCAATGTATGATTACCTATGGATTATTTTGAGATATTATCGATAGAAATTATAAGTTGAGAAGAATTTATTTTGATTATGAGTTGAGGATTTTGCTTGAGGACAAGCAAATGCTTAAGTGTGGGGGTATTTGATAAATTGTAATTCATACATATTTTTATCCCATGCTTAGCACATTTTATGGATGATTTTTCCTTAAAATTGGTGAATTTGATACTCCTAATGCCTTAATTTCATGTTTTATACTTAGGTGAGCATAGGAGAGTGAAAGGAATGAGAAACGAGCCAAAAATAGAGAAAATGAGCCAATATACGAAATCAACAAGGCCAGGACCTATTCACACAGGTGGACCACACGCCCGTGCCTATTTAACAAGTTTGACCACGGCCTGAAGTAATCGCACACGGGCGTGTCCTTGCCGAGCCTAAGTTTAGTCTAATTCGAAAAAGGCCAATTTTGAGGGTTCTTAGGCATTTCAAAGGCTATAAATACACCCTAGAGGAGGAGGAAAAAGAGGGACAGAGAGAAGGAACTAGGGAACTGCTCAAGGAAAACTGATTGATCCATCTCAGAAGCCAGATTCATCATCAAGACTAAAGATCTCCCTTTAATTTCCCTTCAGGAGTTTTGGGTTTTTCTTTATGTTTTTTATTCATTATTCTTCTGAGATGTTTACCTTTTTAGTTATGAACTAAAACCCCTAAATACCTAAGGGGAATGAAACCTAAGACAGATCTTATTATTATTATATGAATTATATGATAAATATTTGACTTGTTCTTAATTATGTGTTCTTAATTCTTGTTTTGATATTCCAGGATATTGATTCAAGTTAAGCGCTTATTCAGAGGAGGAATAGACCCTGTCTAAGAGTACATTTGTCATGATTAAACAGAATTGATTACGCGCCTAGAGATAGGGTGACAAGATTTTGCCGGATTAGGGTGAAACCTAATAAAGGGATCCATAGATCGAGTTAATGCAACCCTAGGGAGTTAATTAGAAAGAGATTTCAATTAGTCAACCTAGGGTTAGACGTTGTTAGTCTTGAGAGGGATAATAATATAACTTAGGGATTTCTACGGATCAAGTCAAATGAATAAATCGTCTGATTCATATTCAAATAACAACTGAAGTCTAGGTAGATTTTTCCTTAGGTATTGTCTTAATCAATCGAGTTTTTCCAAAAGTAATTCCCCAATTCTATTTTCCATGAATTCTTAGTTTAGTTAATTAGTTAGTTAAAACAAACCCCATTATTCTTAGGCTAGATAATAAAAAATATAGTCATTACTAGTACTTTTAGTTCATTTGGGTTCGACAATCCGGTCTTGCTAAAGCTATACTACTGTTCGATAGGTACACTTGCCTTCATCGTGATAATAGTTAGTTTCAAGAACGATTCATTATAAATATTTAAAACCTGTCATGAATATCACGCATCACATTTCTTGAATACTTCCAATCTATAATCGCAGATATCTTGCTCAGATTGACTTGAATACCTAATGCTAACAGAATATGTCCTAGAAAAGCAATTTCGCGCAATCAGAATTCATATTTTCTGAACTTTGCAAATAAATATTTATGATGCAGAGTCTGTAATACAATTCTCAAATGCCCGGCTTGCTCAGATTCATTTCGTGAATATATCAATATATCATCAATGAATACAACAACAAATTGATCTAGGTACGGTCTGAAAATTTGGTTCATTAAATCCATAAAGACTGCAGGAGCATTCGTTAGTCCAAAAGGCATAACTAAGAATTCATAGTGTCCGTACCTCATTCAAAAAGCTGTCTTTGGCACATCAGAGTCTTTAACTCACAACTGGTAATATCTCGATCTCAAATCTATCTTTGAAAACACTGTAGCCCCTTTTAACTAATTAAATAAATAATCAATTTGTGGTAGAGGGTATTTGTTCTTGATTATCACATTGTTACGTTGTCGGTAGTCTATACACATTCTCATCGCGCGATCTTTCTTTTTCACAAACAATACAGGAGCACCCCAAGGCGAGAAACTCGGCCTTGCAAATCCTCTGTCACTTGCAAATGAGCTTTTAATTCTTTTAACTCTATCAGAGTCATTCTGTACGAAGCTATCGATATCGACATTGTACCTGGCATTAACTCAATGTCAAACTCAACCTCTCGGATTGGTAGTAAACCTAGTAACTTTCAGGAAACACATCCGGATACTCACACACAACTGGCATTGATTCTATTTTCTTTTCAGTCACTTTTGTATCAAGTACATAAGCAAAATAAGCTTCGCAACCCTTTCATATATTTCTGAGCTAACATTAATGAAATCACTGCTGGCAAACCATTCAAATCATCTAGCTCAATACAGATAATCTCATTATTCTGACATTTCAGACCAATCATCTTTCGTTTGCATTTCACAATAGCATCATGCAACGTTAACCAATCCATACCCAGAATTATATCAAATTTATCAAATGGTAACAACATTAAATTGGCCGGAAAACCAAAATCTCAATTTATCAACGGACAGTTCTTGCACACTTTATCAACCAACACAAACTTGCCTAAGGGGTTCGATACTCTAATCACAAATTCAGTAGACTCTACAGGAAAAGTCTTACTGCATACTAAATTCATACATATATATGAGTGAGTAGATCCTAGATCCATTAATGCAGTCACATTAGTATCATAGCGAGTGAAAGTACCAATAATGACGTCCGAAAATGATGCTTCTTCGCGAGCGTGAATAGCGTAAGCTCTAGAAGGTGCTCTGGCCTCAGATCTTGCTATAAAATCTCTCGTTGCACCATGGTTACTGCTTGCATTTCCTGTATTACATGGTGGCCTCCCTCGAGTAGCTTTGTTTTTCGATTTTACATTCTGAGATTTATCTTTTTCAATTAACTCATGAGAATCTGTAATAAAATGATCTCATGAACCACAATTGTAATAAGTTCTATTATTTTTCACCCAGCAATCTCCAAAATGCCGTCTTCCACATTGTTGACACTCAGGTTTAACGTCTTTTACGTTACCAACACTTGATACTAATGTGGCTTGAGCTTTAAGGTTGGTATATTGCTTTCCGCGATCTCTATTTTGATATCCCACTGAAGCTATCGATCGGTTAAAATAGTCTCTATATTTCTTCGACGAGGAATGATAAGATTTACTTGTCGAAACCATTTTTTATTTGAAAAAACGAGGATTGACTTTTCAAAACCAAATGTGGAGTCGCCACCAATCTTTTTATTTAGGTGTGATTGGATCACCTGATAAAACATTTTGTTTCATTTAACTCAATTTTGGTCCACGTAAATTTAAAAATAGGTTCGGGAGCCGGTTACGTATGAGGAAGGGTTAGCACCCTCACTACGCCCAAAAACTGGTACCAGATTGATTAATTGATGTCCTTATGTCTAGGGTTTTTTCAAAAACATTTGAAATATGGTTCCTTTTAAAACATTTGAGTGGTTTAAGCTGGTCGTCAAAACTTTCCCGTTTCAAAGGTATAAAGCATCACATCTAGCACGATAGGACATGATCCTTTATACTTTTGAGAACACTATTGAGTTTTGACTTCCAAAAGCTCTTAGGTCAAAAATTACAAAAAGGTGTCCAAATATTTAGTCCAACGAAAAATCGAAACCCAACACAGTAGGGCACGATTTCTCGAATTTCTAAATACTGAACATTGCCTTATTTTAGGATTTTTTAAAAAGATTTGTAAACTCAAAACATATTAATTTTATTTGAAATACAATGGAATAGTTGATTTTAAAGAGTTGGAAATTGTAAAGCAACATTTATAAACCAAAGGAAAAAATGAAAACATGGGATAATATGCATGAATAACGTACAATACTTGATAAGTGCAGATAACATAAACTTATTTAACCAATCAAATGAAACAAACAATTAACTCAAAATATAACAAAATTCACAAGCATGGGTGAACAACAATTGATTTAATAGTACATAAAAACTAGTAAACGCGATGTAGAAAATATACATGAAATAATGTGAGGACAATTAACACATGAAATACTAAACAACATAAAGCCAATATGTTACTAAAATAATTTCTAAAAATGATGGACTAACGAGCTTATAACATATGCTAGAACTTGAAATAATTTATAAAGGACAAACTAAGAATCTAAATATATAATTTTAAAAAAACGTTGCAAAAATATTTGAATCAAATAAGGTGCCAAATATTTAGAAATAAAACATTTATTTAAAATTGACAATATCTATACAATAAAGATAATTTTAAAAAAACATGAAATGTGAAAGGATAACATGGGTATAAAATATGAAACTAAATATATGTACATGTGAATAACTTTTAGAAGCAATTGTATGCAAAAATAACATGGAATTAAAATATGAATTATAAGATTGAATTAATTTTATCATAAGTTATATATGTAATAGATTTTAAAAACATAATTATGTATACAAATATATATTTTAAAAAAACTATATGTATAAAATAACATGGATTTGATAACGATATAGGTCAAATATAAGTACCAAGTATATGCCTAATAATAATTTAAAAATACATAAAATAGGTGGATTTTCCTTTAAATAAAAAAAGAATATATACATTAAAATATGTGAATAGATTCAAAAGAAATTATAAAATAACATAAAATTAATAGTATACATAAACTAAAATGAACTTTATTACAAATTATATACATAAAATAGTAAACAAAATGTTAAAATGATATGATAAAAGAGAAAAAAATTACAATAATGACTTTTAAAACAAAATTCAATTATCAAAGCAACTCAAAATACAAAAGCACGTAATCAAGCATTAAAAAGAAAATGAATGTGAAATGAATAAAGAAATGAGGATAAAAAAAACTTAATTAAAATAAAATTAAAACAAAAGGGATAATTTACAAATAAAATAATCGTAAAGAGGATCAATGTGCAATACGCGCAAATGTACGAGGACTAGATTTGGAAATAATCCAGGTCCCAAAGCCTAGTGTTGTAGCATGGACTAAATTGCAAATACGTGCAAATTACAGAGAAAAATTCAATAACCGAAGTAAAATGCATAAGGCGCGATCGAAGATTCGTACGAAAGGGAAGGACCTAGCACGCAATTATCCATCCCGCCAAAACACGTGGATCCGTAGAAAGATGCTTTCGAATTTTCCTATTCAGTATCCGTAGAAAAATTTACACTCATTTTCTGGCCTTTTATATCCGGAAAAGGGAAAAAATAAAATGGAAATTACAGCCCCTATTTTTCTTCTCTATTTTCTGCTATTTTTACTATTTGTTGTTGGTTATTTGCTGTGAAAGGGAAAAAATAAAATGGAAATTACAACCCCTATTTTTCTTCTCTATTTTCTGCTATTTTTACTATTTGTTGTTGGTTATTTGTTGTGCTCGCTTCTTCTCGCAGGTTCTGCTGATGTGGAAATGTACGGAGACCGTATGAGGGCGCACCTGGAGTGTACGGAGGAAGAGGCCGTAGAGGCCATGCATGGGAACCATTCGTGGGAGCCCTGATCTGCTGTCGTTCTAGCGTTCTCCAGAAACCTCTAGGGTTTTTGGTGTTTTCTATTGTTGGGCTTTTTGGGTCATTTCGAGTTTAGGCCATTTGTAATCAGGCTAAGGATTTTGGGTGTAGTTTTCTTAGGCCATTTTATGTAATTCGGTTAAGTCTGGATTAAGGGGTTTGGGTTTAATTTAATTTAGGCCCAAATATTTGTAACTGGACATTGAACTTTTAAATTTGGATCCTTTATTTGTTTTTTAATTTAATTTATTTGGGCTTATTTGTTTGGCTCATTTAATAACTTAAATGGGCTCGGGAAAAATGGGTTAACTACAGCTGCCCCTCTTCGCTCATTTTCATGTAATGAGAATAGAGAAAAGACTTCAAAATAGGCCAATTTTGCTCGATTTTGTCGAAGCTTGATTGTAACCTTAGGGAAACAGGGCTAGTGGCTTAAATCTGCTCCATTTTCAATACGTGGAGATAAGATTCACCATTCTCAATCTGCTCCACAACTACTTAGGGAGATACGATCTTCAATCTTCAATCTGCTTCCTTGCTACGTCAGGAAAATAAAACTCAATCTACAACCTATTCTCTTGCTACCTCAGAGAGATAAGGCTGATGATTTAAATCTGCTCCATTTTCGATATATGGAGATAAGATTCACCATCTGGTATTTTCTCTGCTGCAACTTTAGGGAAATAAATCTTGGAGCTTAAATCTGCTCCATTGTCGATACATGGAGATAAGATTTGCCTCTTTCGATCTACTCCGCTGTAACTTCAGAGAGATAAAATCTTTAATCTTTAGTCTACTTCCTTGCTACCTCAGAAAGATAAGACTCATTCTTCAACCTGCTCTCTTGCTACCTCAGAGAGATAAGGCTGGTGGCTTAAATCTGATCCACTGCCAATACATGGAGATAAGATTCATCATCTTCGGTCTGCTCCGCTGCAACTTCAGAGAGATAAGATCTTCCATCTTCAGTCTGCTTTCTTGCTACCTCAGAAAGATAAGACTCATTCTTTAACCTACTCTCTTGCTACCTCAGAGAGATAAGGCTGGTGGCTTAAATCTGCTCTATTACCGATACATGGAGAGAAGGTTCACCATCTTCGATCTGCTCCACTACTGCTTGGTAGCTTAGATCTTCCATCTTCAGTCTGCTTCCTTTCTACTTTAGGAAGATAAGACTCAATATTCAAGTTGCTCTCTTGCTACCTCAGAGATAAGGTAGTAGCTTAAATCTGCTCCATTGCTAATACATGGAAATAAGATTAGCCATTTTCGATCTGCTCTGCTATAACTTTAGGGAGATAAGACCTTCAATCTTCAATTTGCTTCCTTGCTACCCTATGAAGATAAGACTCAATCTTCAACCTGCTCTCTTGCTACCTTAGAGAGATAAGGCTGGAGGCTAAAATCTGCTCCATTTCCGATACATGGAGATAAGGTTTGCCATCTTCGATCTGCTCCACTACTTCTTAGAGAGATAAGATCTTTAATCCTTAGTTTGCTTCCTTGCTACCTTAGGAAGATAAGACTTCAATCTTCAACCTGCTCTCTTGCTACCTTAGAGAGATAAAGCTGGTGGCTTAAATTTGCTCCATTACCGATACACGGAGATAAGATTCGCCATCTTCGATCTGCTCTGCTGCAACTTCAGGGAGATAAGATCTGACTTCACCCATGTCACTACACTGTCCTCTGGGGAACATGTCCTGTAGACTCCATTTTATATATGCGTATGTTTATGCCAAGTAATTAGGATGCTATGATTGAAATGAATCCAGTGCTCCTAACTAAATGTTGTATGAATGATATACGCAGAAATGAGAATGATTCCATTTTAAAATTTAAGGTATCATCACTCATTGTTTATTAATATGCTGTCACTAACGTATTCGCTCAACCATTATCTCAATGGAGTATCCCAAAGAAACAATCATATTTTGCTCAGCAAGCTTGCCCCACTGTAACTCCAACATCCCTTCTACTATTCTTTTTGAGACAATAACATTGCAACTCATAGTTGAATTTTCTTCTGTTCAATCTGCTACCTCACTCCTCGGGTAGTATAACAAAATGTGCATTTTTTATATTTGCATGGACACAAAATATCATTTCCCCTTTCTTGAGAATAATTCCTTTTTATATTGATCATTTTTTCGGAATTGCATTACTAACCCCATATCTTGTCCTTTTGTTCAATCATTATTTGGACACAAATCCAAAGAGGCGATTTATTCAAGTATGTCCTTGAGGTTTGGTGCCTTCTAAACAATAATCTTGTTTTAGATTCCTGTATTATCTAGAAACTTCTTAAGTAATATGTGAAACTTCTATTGTGAAAACATTACTAGTTCATTCATCATTATTTCAATGCAACATGCTTGCAATCAAATAAGGGATAAGAATGGAGTTGAATTTTGAGCTCAAAGTGAATAAATCATCAAAAGAACAAAAATGGCCATTAATTTAGGAATGTATATCTTGAAAAAGAAAGACTAATCAAAGATAGCCAGCTTATCGAAAATAAAATGAAGACTAGGTACCCCTGATATCGCAAACTGAGCTTCTCCGTACAAACTTCTTGAAGACCAATTCAAACTTGACATGTGTTTAGAAGATCAGAAGTACTTTGTCAATGCCCCAAGATGCAACATACCCCCTTCCTTATTAATTCAAGTATAGCAAGATCATCACCTTCCCACTTTAGGTCAACATTTGAGCCGCCCTTCTCGGGTTTTCAACTCAAATCCCCTTTGGTCTCAAGGCGCCCTTTACGGGTTTTCACTGTGGCTTATTCTTCTCATTAAGTGTAATACTTTTTAACTGAATTTGAATTTACTGGATTAGACAAGTTTTTTCCATCCATTTCAACTAGGATTAATGCTCCTCCAGAGAAAGCTTTCTTCACCACATAAGACCCCTTCCAATTTGGCATCCATTTTCCTCTGAAATCCTTTTGTATAGGAAGAATCTTTTTTAGAACCAAATCTCCCTCATGAAATTCTCTTAGGCGAACCTTTTTATCATAAGCCCGCATCATTCTTTGTTGATACATCTGACTATGCTGGATAGCCCTCAACCTCTTTTCCTCAATCAAATTCAACTGATCATATTGAGACTGTACTCATTCTGCTTCATCCAACTTCAATTCTAAAAAACTCAAAGAGAAGGTATCTTCACCTCAATGGGTAGAACTGCTTCCATTCCATAAACCAATGAGAAAGGCATTGCCCCAGTAGAAGTTTTGACAGATGTTTGATAAGCATATAGGGCAAATGGCAACTTCTCATGCCAATCTTTGTAAGTTTCGGTCATCTTTCCCACAATCTTCTTGATATTTTTATTGGCTGCTTCTACTGCCCCGTTCATTTTTGGGCGATATGGTGATGAATTATGGTGTCTGATCTTACATTGACTGCAGACCTCTGCTATTGTACTGTTGTTCAAATTTGATGCATTATCAGATATGACACTCTCAGACATCCCATATCGACATATAATTTTCTTCTTTAAAAATTTGCTGATTGCCGACTTAGTTACATTGGCATATGAAGCAGCCTCTACCCACTTGGTAAAATAATCAATGACCATAAAGATGAAACGATGCCCATTTGACGCCTTCGGTGAGATTGGTCCTATGACATCCATGCCCCACATAGAAAATGGCCATGGAGAAGTCATAACATGCAAAGTCGAGGGAGGTACATGAATTTTATCACCATAAATTTGACATTTGTGACATTTCTTAGCATAAGTGATACAGTCTACCTCCATAGTTGACCAATAATATCCAAACCTCATAATTTGTCTGGCCATTGTGAACCCATTAGCGTGTTTTCCACAAACACCTTCGTGCACTTCTTCCAAGATTTTCTTAGCCTCCACAGCATCCACACATCTTAAAAGTACTTGATCCTTTCTTCTTTTGTATAGGATCTCCCCATCTAGAACATAATCACAGGCTAGCCTACTCAACGTCCTTTTGTTATTCTCTGTGGCTTGATCTGGATATTCACGATTTCTTATATATCAAAATATATCCTGATACCAAGGATGATCATCTCTCTCTTCTTCCTCTATATTATAACAATAAGACTGGGCCTCACAAATACTCATCTGAATGGGCTTCACATCTTCTTGTCTACTTACTTTGATCATGGAAGCCAAAGTAGCCAAAGCATCTGCCATTTGATTTTCATCACGCAGGAGATAATTGAAGGTAATGTCATCAAACTCTTCAACTAACCCCAACACTAACCTTCTGTAATTGATTAATTTTGAATCTCTTGTCTCCCATTCACCTCAAAGTTGGTAAATTACCAGCGCAGAATCTCTATATACTTCCAGTGACTTGATCTTGCACTCTATAGCTGCTCGGAGCCCTATGATACATGCTTCATATTCTGCCATATTATTTGTACAATCAAAATCCAATTTACATGTGAATGGATAATGATCTCCGCCTGGAGATACCAGAACTGCTCCAACTCTATTACCCACAGCGTTTGAGGCTCTGTCAAAATTCAATCTCCAAGAGTGATCTTTGCAGCGTCCTCTTCAACAGCTGCCACATACACTATCTCCTCATTGGGGAAATCAAAATTCAAGGGTTCATAATCTTCTAAAGCTCGACTAGCCAAAAAATCTGCTATTGCGCTCTCTTTCACTGCTTTTTGACTTACATAGATTATGTCAAATTCAGAAAGCAAAATTTTCCACCTAGCCATTCTTCCATTCAAGGCATTTGACCCTATCATATACTTTAGAGGATCTATCTTTGAAATTAACCAAGTCGTATGATACAACATATATTGCCTCAACCTCCGAGCTGTCCAAACCAAAGCACAACACAATTTTTCAATTGGCGAATATCTCAATTCACACTCAGTGAATTTTTTACTGAGGTAATATATCGCCCTTTATTTTCTTCTTGATTCATCATGTTGACCAAGGAGACATCCCATAGAATTACCAAACATAGTTAAATACAATATCAACGGCCTGTCTGAACTGGGAGGTGATAACACTGGAGGATCCGACAAATATTTTTTAACTTTATCAAAAGCTCTTTGGCATTCATCATCCCATTCTCCTGGGTTATGCTTTTTAAGAAGACGAAATATAGGGTCGTATTTCTCTTTTAATTGAGAAATAAACCAAGCAATGTAATTTAGTCTTCCCAGGAAGCCTCAAACTTCTTTTTGAATGCGTGTTGGAGACAACTCTTGTATAGCTCAGACTTTGTCTGAATCAATCTCAATTCCCCTCACACTGACTACAAAGCCCAATAGCTTTCCGGATCCAACCCCAAAGGTACACTTTGTTGGATTAAGCTTTAGCTGAAATCTTCTCAATCTCATGACCAACTTTCTCAACACTTGGATGTGCTCCTTTTCAGTTCGAGATTTGGCTATCATATCATCAACATAGACCTCAATTTCCTTGTGCATCATATCATGAAATAAGGTCACCATAGCCCTTTGATATGTTGCTCCAGCATTCTTTAATCCGAACTGCATCACTTTGTAACAAAATGTGCCCCATAAGGTTATGAAGGTAGTCTTTCCCATATCCTCAGGATGCATCTTTATCTAATTGTACCCCGAGAAGCCATCCATGAAGGAAAACAGTGAGTAACCAGCCGTATTATCCACTAGCGTATCAATGTGAGGCAAAGGGAAATTGTCCTTTGGGCTAGCCTTATTTAGATCTCTATAATTCACACACATTCGGATCTTGCTGTCTTTCTTGGGAATAGGTAGAACGTTGGCTACCCATTCTGAGTACTTGATCACCTGAAGGAATCCAGCATCAAATTACTTTTTGACTTCCTCCTTTATCTTTAAGACAATATCTGGTTTCATTCTTCGAAGTTTCTATTGCACTGGCTTGCAATCATCTTTTATGGGAAGGCGATGTATTACAATATCAGTGCTTAAACCAGGCATATCCTGGTATGACCATGCAAAAACATCTTTGAATTCCTGAAGTAACCCAACAACGTCTCGCTTTGTTTTTTCAGTTATGCATGTTCCAATTTTTACAACTTTCCCCTCTTCCAAAGTCACCATGTCCAGTACTTCTTTATGAGGTGAAATTTACTTTTCCTCTTCTTCTACCATCCTTAACAAGTCCGGAGATAAATCATAGTCTTTGTCATCTTCAAAGTCCTAAGATCCCTCTAAACACATGTCTTGTTCAAATAGTGATTCTGAATCAGTAATAGCATCACTCGTGATATTGATATCTAAGGACCTATTATAGGTACAGGAAATATACAAAAAATGAATGAATTTGATATTTATTGTCTGTATGGTATGTTTATGAATGAAATAAAAGGATAATTGAAGAAAGTCCAAAAAGAATCAGGATAATTATTTAAATGAAAAGAATAACGTGGAAAGAATAAAAAATGTTTACTCAAAATGATAGTAAAAATGTATTTCATTGAAATAATGATGTTTGAACATGAGCTTATTTCACAAAGAAATCTTTATTGCCTCTAGGCTTAAAACAATAAGTTTGTTTTGAACATTACTCTGAGTGACCTCTAAAAACTACAGGAAGGTCTTCTGTAGTCCAATTGTCTAGAACACTCCCAGGCTCATATGGACGAATATCTGACGAAATCCCTTCTTTAATTGTCTCTTCAAATATGGCATTGATGTGCACATTTCCCAATACTCCTTCCATGTTTTCTTTCTCCGGCATCCATCGTTCAGGATAAATAATCCCTTCTGATACAAAAGTCCTGGAGATGTGAGGGATCATCATGGGCTCCCACTGTATTTCTCCACCACTCACACGTGCTCTTCTTCTTTTCTACCTTCTTTCTAATTCACTTTTCCTTTGTCTTGCATCTGGTTTGAACCTCAAACCAAAGTAGTCATGCTTGTCTTTTAGCATCGGAACCTCAAATTCTTCCCTGGAGACATCTCCTAAGTCTCTTTCCTAGTAAAGCTCCACATCCTACCATCAACTGCAGACCCATCATCGTAGTTTTAGACATTTTCAGTTTCAGAATTCTACTTTTCTCAGTAATAAATGTTGCATTTACAAACTCCAAAGATCGAAAAAACATTCAATGGCTTCCTCGTTTGTCTCTAAATACGGTGCTTCACTGCTTATAGCTGGAATAATGTCCTCTTCAGCATTTATCGTTACCAACCGTCCTTTAGATACCAGCTTTAGCTTCTGATGTAATGCTGAAGGCACTGCCCCTGCCGAATGTATCCAAGGTCTCCCTAACAAGCAGTTGTAAAAGGGCTTAATATCCATTACTAAGAAATCTACTTCATATGTAGTTGGACCAATCATCAAAGGTATTTCTATTCTTCCCATGACTCTTCTTTCTGTGCCATCAAATGCTCGCATTATATTCTGACATCCCTTCATGTGTGAACTATCCACAGGTAACCTGTTTAACGTGGACAAGGGCAATACATTCAATGCCGACCCATTGTCAACCAGAACCCCTGGCAATGTATATCCTTTATATCTGGTAGTTATATACAAAGCTTTTATAGATCCCATTTCTCCTGGTGGTATCTCGTCATCATTGAAGAAGATGAAGTTATTAGCACTTATGTTATTCACCAACCGGTCCAACTCGTTGACAGAAATATCATTGGTCATATATGTCTCATTTAGCACTTTCATCAATGCACTTCGATGTACTTCTAAGCTAATATAGAAATGTGGGCTGGTTGTTTATGCAACTATTCCACCACACTGTACTCACTATGCTTTAGAAATTTTAGGAACTCCTTAGCTTCTTCTTCTTTCACCGGTTCATTAATAGGCACCCCAGGTTCGACCGCTTTTCCCTTCTTTTGTTTGGCCATCACATCTCTTCCTTTCACAAGTTCTGTTCGGGTATTTGTCAAATCATATCGTCTTCCACTGCGTGTGTGAGAACGCATATTTTGATCCTCCTTTAACGGGCTGACTGAACTTTCTTTTCCCGAGATTGTCACATTACAATCATAGTTCCAAGGGACCCTTTTACTATCATTGTAAGAGAAAACCGCTGGTTTCTGAATTATAATCTTTGGTGTCATTTGAGTTCCTGCTTCATTCTTAGGACGTGAAATAATAACCACTGGACGATTGACTTTTGAGACGTTTATTGTGGATTCCGACGCACATACATAACTTTCCTCCTGAACCTTTTCATAAAATTCTATTTCTTTGTTATCCATCAGGCCCTAGATAACAGCTCTGAACTCTTCGTATTTCTAAATTCCGTGTCCCGCTTCATGATGGAATTACAATAATTCTCTATCTCATCATCACTTCCTTCTGAATTCGAAGTAACTAACTCCCTTCTTGCCATCTCCTTCCAGGCCCATTTCAAAGGAGTTTTTACTTTTGAAACATCCACCTTGGTTCTTTTTCCTATACCTCCATCTATTGCATTTATTCCACTGTCAGTATGACTAGGTAGCGGATTTTCTGTACTGGGCGCATTATCGAACTTCACAATACCTATCTGAATAAATCTCTCAACCAACTTTTTAAAAGTAGTGCAATTTTCTATCGAATGCCCTACAATCCCCGTATGATACTCACATTGAGCATTGGCATCATACCATTTAGGGAATGGGGGCTGTAATGACTTTAGATTAAAAAGTGCCACCACATGTGCATCAAACAAACTTTGATATAATTCTTTATATGTCATGGGGATTGGAGTAAATTGAAGCTTCTCATTATTTTTCTTTGCTCCAAATTCTTGCCTTGATGAGCCCTGACCAGCAGTCACCACCTTTGGTTGACTTAGAGTAACAGACTTTGAATACCCCATGTTTGCATTGTTCACCTCATTGTCCTTTTTTCGCGGAGCAGACCTTTTAGCACTTTCTCTTGCATACATGTCTTATGGCATTCTCAATCATTTCTCCTGTCATGACCACATCTGAAAAACTGCTTGTGGCACTTCCTAACATGTGAGTTATGAACGGAGCTTTTAAGGTATTAATAAAGAGCATTATAGTTTCCTTCTCCAAGAGTGGCGGCTGAACCTGAATGGCCACTTCTCTCCATTTCTATGCATACTGCTTAAAACTTTCATTTGGTTTCTCTTCCATATTCTGCAGAGTAATTCTATCAGGAGTCATATCTGTCACATGGCTATACTGTTTCATGAATGCTTGTGCTATATCTCTCCATGAAGTAATTTTGTTTCAACTCAACTGATTGTACCATTTAGCTGCTACCCCAACCAAACTATCTTGGAAGCAATAAATCAACAATTGATCATTATTAACATACCCAGTCATTCTTCTGCAAAACATAGTGATATGAGCCTCAGGACAGCTCGTTCCATTGTACTTCTCAAATTCTGGCATCTTGAACTTGTATGGTGTGACAGCCCAAAATTGACCCTAGTCGGGAAGTGGTTTCGGGACCGCTAAACCGAGTCACCAAAATGTTTGAACGTAATATTTATTGTCTAGAATATGTAATTATGAATGTGTGAAAATTTCAAGCTTCGATTTAGCCGATTACATGTGAATTCAGTTAGTAGGACTTGTGTGACACTTTTGAAAAGTGATAGGCTAATCTATAAGGACCTAATAGTGCATGTAGTCAAAGGGGAGGACTTGCATGTCAAATTCCCCCCCCCAAGTTCTAGTGGCCGGCCAGGACAAGGAATCATGGGCAAAACATGTCCTAGACATGTTATGTTGGTACATCATGGGAGAAAAGAAATAAACAAATAAGTATGGGTAATAAAGAATGAAAAAAAATGTGTGTGAGTGAACCCCCCCCTTTGCCGTGAGTTGAAGAAAAGCAAAGAAAAAAAATTGTTCATCTTTTCTCATTCTTTTTGGCCGAAAATACTAAAGAAGAAGGAAGGAATTTTGCTTCATGCTTGGTTTGGAAGAGGATTAGGAGGAGGCTTGGCCATACTAGTGTCTAGATTAAGGTATGTTTGATGTTGTGCCATGAGATTCATGCATGTTTTTGGTTGCTAACTTGATGTTCTTATTAGCCCATGGTTCAAATCTTTGTTATATCATGGGGATGGTATTTGGCCAAGGTGGATTTTGTGTTAATGCCATTGCATGTTAAATATGAAGCTTGCTAATGATATATGTGATGGTGGATTGATGGCTCTTGGACTTTCTTTTTAGTATTTTTGAGTAAGACATTAAGTTCTTTGTTTAATCATGACCAAAATTATGGTGTTGTGATGTATTCGCCATGGTACATTCATAAGTATGATTTATGCTCATTGCATGGAAAGTAAGATTTGTGTTTTGGATTTATGTTCATGTTTAATTATAATCAACTTGAGATTCGGCTCTAGCATATATATATGTATATATGTTTGCACATGATGTATTGGTATGACATATATACTATCTCAAGGTATATACTTACTTATGATGATGTTTGGTTATGAAGGAAATGATAGATGTGTATTGAGTTACAATATGGAATGCATTAGTTAGTAGAATGTATGCTGTTTTTTTTGTGTGTGGTATTAAGTGTATAATTGGCCTCAACATGGACATGCATATTCGCCACATGAGGGGAATTGGTGTGCATGCATTCGGTTAGAGGCAAACATATTGATGCCTATTCTTGGCTTAGAAAATTGACTAAGGAGAGTACTAACTAATGTGTTGAGTTGATTCTTGATTTCGTACCTCACGTTGACTTTAATGTCTAATGAAAATATGTGGGCTAAGTACCTTGAATTCCTCTTTCGATGCTCAAATGATTAAATCAATTTATTTGTTAAATTAAGCTCAAGAGCAAAGGGGAGCTAAATCCGATAAAGGGAAGGAAAAAGTAGTTGAATAGCCATCAAAATCGTTTGACAACATCCGAGGTAAGTCTTCGAGTAATGACTCTACTTGAATTATATTGAAATCATGCTCCTTGTGTGTGGCTATTGAGCCGAAATTGTAAAGGTTTGATAAATATTTTGTGTTTGAGCCTTAGTAACGAAAATGAAATATGGATGTGTCGTGATTATTGATATATGTGTACATGAGCATTTGAATGATATCCGGCTAAGTCCCAAGGCATTTATGCTAGTGATTATGTCCGGCTAAGACCAAGGCATTCGTATGCGAAGTTGTTATATCCAGCTAAGACCAAGGCAATGGTGCAAGTTACCAAATCCGGGTTAAGACCCGAAGGCAATTGTGCTTGTGGTTGTATCCGGTTAAATCCCGAAGGTACGTGACTCGGAAATGAGCAATCTTGCTGTAAAATTTCAGTTTATACACTTGTGAAAATTCCAGCAATGAGGTATGTTCGTATGTGCTTGAATTAGTTGAGTCCTTACAAGTGAGTATTCGCTCAGTTGATAAACGAGCTACCGCCTTTGGCTAAGTTGTTCTTTGTGTATGAACATAAGGGTCGGTAATGTGAAGTAAGTATGATTATGAGAATGTGTATTAATAGAGTGATTCATTTAGCTATGTGAATGTAATACTTTAGTCAAAGCTGATTTCATTGCTTGAGACTTACTAAGCATTAAAATGCTTACCCCGTTGCTTTGGCTCTCTGTTTTATAGGTTTCGCTCGTTAGCTATCGGATTCGGGATCATCGAAGTCAAGTCATCCACACTATCAAAGCCCCATTTTGGTACAATTTTGGTTGAACTTTGAAATGGCATGTATAGGACTACCCTTTTGTTGTAGGTCATGTACCTTTCGGTTTTGTGTAAACTTGGATAGCCATGCGAAAATGGCTTATATATGTTTTTAGCATAGTACTATAATCGTTTGTATGTTGATCATTATGAGGTATGGAATTGTTTTGAACGATTAGCCATTGGAATGGTTAATCACGATCACACTTTGTGCTATGTATGCAAAAAGGGCCAATTGAATCATGGAAATCATGAAATAGGTAAAGCCTACCTTAAAGGCAGATGCTGACAGCAGCAGTGACGTGGATGTGAAAAATCACTAAAAATAGTAGGAATGGTATTAAATAGTGAATAAATTATGCAAATGAACCTTGATGAATCTACTTTCATATGGAAGAAACGAAACGGTCATATGAGTTATATGTTAAGAGATATTAAAGTTCTCGTGAAACAGGGCCAGAACGGTTTCTGGATCCCCTGTTCCAACTTTGGAAATTTATTGTAAATTAACCAGAGATAATTAGGAGTCATGCCATATATGTATAGATTCCTCTCTGAGTCTAGTTTCTATAGAAACAAATGGCAACAGTATTGAAGACCTGTATAGGTAGATATCCAATTCGTAATGCATAAAGGTCAGTGTAGTCGAACCCTGGAATAGGGGAGACTTTAACTAATAAACTGTACTAATTGGCCCGACCAAAAATTCTAGAAAAAGATCTGTAGATGGACATATGAGTATAGTTTCGGGGAAAAATTACGAAACTGATTTTCGAGTTTTGAAACTCAAGATATGATTTTTAAGGCGACAGTGATGCAGTAACCAGCTTGTCTGGAAATTTTTAAATGGACAGTGGAAATGATTAAGTCAAGTTTGTGTGCACCTTGTGTTCGACTCCGGTAACGGACTCGGGTACGGGGTGTTACATATGGAGTACTAAGTATGGGACCAAACTTAAATCTTTTTCATCAATTCCAGGATGTCTATCAACACCTTCCATTGCCCTGACCTTTTACTCTAGCCATTTACACCGTTCCTCTCATTGCTTCTGTGATTCTACCCTTACTTTTTCTTCCTTCGTAACTTCATCCAAATTAGGCACCATTGGATTATTCGAGTTATTACCAGGATTAAAACCTGAGCCAGCTTGAAAATTCATTGGTACTGAAACTCCAGCCTGAAACTGCTGAGGCCTAATCGTAACAGATGGTTTCTGAAAATTAATCTCAAGTTGTGTCTACACATGTGTAGGAGAGAAGCCAGGAGGATAATGGAGGCCTTCATTATTTTCCCCAACATTATCCATAGGACTTTTCCCCTTATCCATCCTTCCCACCAGCAATTGGGACAATTGGTTCATTATCTTTCTTTGGGACTCCATCATTTGTTCCTTCATCTCTTGTTGAATTTTAGCTAACTGCTCTTGCATCTGTGACTGCATTTGTTCTTGCATATCCTTTTGCATTTGCTCTAACTTTTCAAGCCTTTTGTCCATTGACTTGGTCTTTTTCCCTGTACTGTAGGGATGCGTATTTGCTGTGTTTTTTTTTGGTTTCCTGATTACTGAAATAATTTTTAATTAATTAGAATCTTGTTATGGCCTTTAATGCATATGATGTAATGCAAATGCATGAATGGAAAGCAGGCATCAATTCTGATTCAATTCCATTTAGAAAACTTTACTAGAAAATAAAATTCTTCACATAAAATTGAGTTACAAATAAGACTTCGCCCTAATGCTCAGAGCCTTAGTTTTCCTAAGCAATGAAGCTAGTTCTTGTCCCCTATCTAACTCCAACTCATACTTCGCACTTAATACGTCTGCTTGTACCTCTAAAGAATGCAAGTAATCAGCTACTTCTCGAATTTGTGTTACAGTTTCTCCCATAATCCCTGCTTCTAACTTGGTTTTGAGAGTGATGAAGTTGTCCCTTCCATTGTTTTTCGTTTGCTTCCAAGAACTGAATCCTTGTTTCACAACTCTGCAATGTCGTCTCTAATTCTTCTATTTTCCCTTTCATCTCTTCGATCTTGCTTAAGCTTACTCTGAACTCCATCATAGAATTGCGATTCTGGTATAAACATAGAGATCTCTCAAGTTCTGCTACTCTAGCCCTTAATTCGTCTTGTTCATTTTTACTCTCTGACAGACTTTTCTCCAAAACCTTATTTCGAGCTTGAGCCTCGTGGAACCTCTTTTCCCATTGATCAGCCTTAATCTTTTCTTCTCGAATTTCTTGACGCCATTGCTCTGAAGTTTTACCTAACCTAGCAGTCCTCATCCACAAGCGTAAGTTCTTATAATCTGTCTTTAAACCTTCCAAATCCTCGTCAACTTCATTCTTCCTTTTCCATAACTTTTCTGCCTCTGACTTCTGAACCTCCACATCTAATTTCAGGTGCATTTTTTCTTCCTCCAACTGCTCGATCTTTTTCCCAAGCTTAAAACTCTTCTTCTCAAAATCCTGTTTTATAATTTCCAACTCTGACGGGGCTACTTGTAATTGTTCCTCCACTGGTCGAGTGTTTTCTAAACTTGGCCT
This sequence comes from Gossypium arboreum, assembly GCF_025698485.1. Taxonomy (NCBI): domain Eukaryota; kingdom Viridiplantae; phylum Streptophyta; class Magnoliopsida; order Malvales; family Malvaceae; genus Gossypium; species Gossypium arboreum. The sequence continues at coordinate 106,689,387 of NC_069072.1, read as the reverse complement.
AGAAATATTATCATTGACTCTTTTCCAAAACCATCCATTGTATTCAGGTGTCACCATGGAACCGACAGCCAACCTCTTCATCCAGCGAGCTTGCTTCCAAGTATCAGACAATTCACGAACCTTCTTCTTATAGTGGTTACCTTTATATGAGAATTCACACTGAGCAAGTCTGCAAGTCATGGGTACAAACTGCCTTGATTTATACTACTTTAATGCCAACAAAAGAGTATATCCAGTGGCTCCTTAAATTCCTGACAATGTTACCCAATCAAAGTTTCCACATCGATGCAGGATCTCATCAGGAACCATCCAAAAAGCTCTCCACTCTATATCCTCCTCCTTGAGATTTTGAAGAATTTCCATCCATTTCTCCTTTGAAATATCGTCTCTCCTTTGCATAGCTACTTCCTCCTTTAACGGGCAATAACTTTTAGAGAAGACCCGGTAAGAAACCTTGTTCACTTTTCAAAAATGCCTATGAAACCACACCATCAATAGCTGTGCACATCCAATAAATCGACCCTCGCCTGTCTTCTGACACATGCTCAAGGATCTGAACGTCTCAACTAATATTACAGGTACAGGTGTGATTCCTTTCTCAAGACGATCGAATAAATCAGTGACTGCCTCATCCACATGCCTTAAAGCCTTAGGAAAAATCACCAATCCATAGATGCTTAAGGCAAAGATATCGATCCTCTTCCTTTCATCTGGATGTGTTAAGACCAAATCTCTCAAATTCTCCCAAGGAATACATTGACTATCCCCCTTTTGTTGAATTCGAGCAGTGACCCAAGGCTTACTCATCCTCAAAATAGTCATCAATTTCTACACAAAAGTTGGACCATTAAAAACCTTAGCATAAGCTTTTCTGACTTGAACTTTTGGACACCTCAGCAGGGTAGTATATTTCTCCACGGTAGGCACTAAATCCACTTCCCCAAAAGTGAAACACTTGTAAGTATAATTCCAAAATTGAGCCATAACTCAGAACAAATGCTTGTCCACCGCTATATCACCATAACTCTGATAGAACAACTGTTTGGTTCCCTCATCCCAACGAGCCCATATATCTCGCAACTCTTGCAACTCATTCTGTGTCACATTGATGTAAGTGAAGTTTTGCAACTCTAATGTATATTCTTCTGCTAGGCTATCCCCTTTCTTTGATTGTAACTTCTCTAACCATGCACGGACGGCCGCATTATCCTCTACTTTATCAAGTTATTCATTCATCATGTTAAATCTTCTAACTTAGTAATTGAACATGAACCGACACCTACTTTAATAGGCAATGTTATGCAAAACATAATCAAAACAAAACATAACAAGTCAATATCAGACATAAATAATAAAATACAAGCAAAACAAAGATAATCAAAACACATACATGGGCAACTACTAAAGTTTAACCTAGCTCCACCTAAAGAAGGCTCTTAGGGTTCACTATATGTGGCTCAGTTCTAAAGAGAAGGTAGTTGAACCAGCAGATTCCTCAATCCTCACCCATTATAGGCTCATATGGACCGAGTTCGGTTCAGGGGAATACATTTCCCTATGACCATGCGGAGATGAAAATCTCACGAAATCATAGGTACGGATGTATCCCAAAAGTAATCCACTAGCCCATGCGGAGGTGAAAACCTCACGAAGGCATAGTTTCTTACTCCCACTTAACAGGTGTGACCAGTACGATCATGCAATGCAATGCAAGAACACTCTACAGGACTCAAACCACAACAATCATACAAACAAATGTAATCAAAAGAATCATGATTTTCAAATTAAATTTCTAATTTAAACAAAAGGATAGCAAATAATCAATTTTATGGCCTGAATCTCTTGTTCAATCCCCAGCGGAGTTGCCATGTTGTCGAAACCATTTTTTATTTGAAAAATGGGGATCGACTTTTCAAAACCAAATGTGGAGTCACCATCAATCTTTTTATTTAGGTGTGATTGGATCACCTGATAAAACATTTTGTTTTATTTAAATCAATTTTGGTCCACGTAAATTTAAAAATAGGTTCGGGAGCCGATTACATATGAAAAAGGGTTAGCACCCTCACTATGCCCAAAAAGCTGGCACCAGATTGATTAATTGATGTCCTTATGTCTAGGGTTTTTTCAAAAACATTTGAAATATGGTTCATTTTAAAACATTTGAGTGGTTTAAGCTGGTCATCAAAACTTTCTCGTTTCAAAGGTATAAAGCATCACATCCAGCACGATAGGACATGATTCTTTATACTTTTGAGAACACGATTGAGTTTTGACTTCCAAAAGCTCTTAGGTCAAAAATTACAAAAGGGTGTCCAAATATTTAGTCCAACGAAAAATCGAAACCCAGCACGGTAGGGCACGATTTCTCGAATTTCTAAATACCAAACATTGCCTTATTTTAGGATTTTTTAAAAAGATTTGTAAACTCAAAACATATTAATTTTATTTGAAATACAATGGAATAGTTGATTTTAAAGAGTTGGAAATTATAAAGCAACATTTATAAACCAAAGGAAAAAATGAAAAAATGAGATAATATGCATGAATAACGTACAATACTTGATAAGTGCAGATAACATAACCTTATTTAACCAATCAAATCGAACAAACAATTAACCCAAAATATAACAAAATTCACAAGCATGGGTGAACAACAATTGATTTAATAGTCCATAAAAACTAGTAAACGCGATGTAGCAAATATACATGAAATAACGTGAGGACAATTAACACATGAAATACTAAACAATATAAAGCCAATATGATACTAAAATAATTTCTAAAAATGATGGACTAACGAGCAAATAACATATGCTAGAACTTGAAATAATTTAATAAGGACAAACTAAGAATCTAAATATATAATTTTTTAAAAAAATGTTGCAAAAACATTTGAATCAAATAAGGTGCCAAATATTTAGAAATAAAACATTTATTTAAAATTGACAATATCTATACAATTAAGATAAATTTTAAAAAAATATGAAATGTGAAAGGATAACATGGGTATAAAATATGAAATTTTAGAATATATGTACATGGTAATAACTTTTAGAAGCAATTGTATGCAAAAATAACATGGAATTAAAATATGAGTTATAAGATTGAATTAATTTTATCATAAGTTATATATGTAATAGATTTTAAAAACATAATTATGTATACAAATATATATTTTTAAAAAACTATACGTATAAAACAACATGGATTTGATAACGATATAGGTCAAATATAAGTACCAAGTATATGCCTAATAATAATTTAAATAATACATAAAATAGGTGGATTTTCCTTTAAATAACAAAAGAATATATACATTAAAATATGTGAATAGATTCAAAAGAAATTATAAAATAACATAAAATTAATAGTATACATAAACTAAAATGAACTTTATTACAAATTATATATATAAAATAGAATACAAAATGTTAAAATGATATGATAAAAGATAAAAAAATTACAATAATGACTTTTAAAAACAAAATTCAATTCTCAAAGCAACTCAAAATACAAAAGCACGTAATCAAGCATTAAAAAGAAAATGAATGTGAAATGAATAAAGAAATGAGGATAAAAAAAACTTAATTAAAACAAAATTAAAACAAAAGGGATAATTTACAAATAAAATAATCATAAAGAGGATCAATGTGCAATACGCGCAAATGTACGAGGACTAGAATTGGAAATAATCCAAGTCCCAAAGCATAGTGTTGCAGCATAGACTAAATTACAAATACGCGTAAATTACAGAAGAAAATTCAATAAACAAAGTAAAACGCATAAGGCGCGATCGAAGACTCATGCGAAAGGGAAGGACCTAGCACGCAATTATCCCTCCCCGCCAAAACACGTGGATCCGTAGAAAAATGCTTTCGAATTTTCCTATTCAATATCCGTAGAAAAATTTACACTCATTCTCTGGCCTTTTATAGCCAGAAAAGGGAAAATATAAAATGGAAATTACTGCCCCTATTTTTCTTCTCTATTTTCTGCTATTTTTACTATTTGTTATTGGTTATTTACTGTGTTCGCTTCTTCTCGCAGGTTCTGCTGATGTGGAAATGTACGGAGACCGTACGAGGGTGCACCTGGAGTGTACGAAGGAAGAGGCCGTAGAGGCCATGCGTGGGAACCATTCGTGGGAGCCCTGATCTGCTGTCATTCTAACGTTCTCCAGAAACCTCTAAGGTTTCTGGCGTTTTTTGTTGTTGGGCTTTTTGGGTCATTTTGAGTTTAGGCTATTTATAAATCAGGCTAGGGATTTTAGGTGTAGTTTTCTTAGGCCATTTTATGTAATTGGGTTAAGTCTGGATTAAGGGGTTTGGGTTTAATTTAATTTAGGCCCAAATATTTGTAACTGGGCACTGGACTTTTAAATTTGGATCCTGTATTTGTTTTTTATTTTAATTTATTTGGGCTTATTTGATTGGCTCATTTAATAACTTAAATGTGCCCAGGAAAAATGGGTTAACTACATTAATCATCGATCTCTTCCTCGAATCTCTTGTCTCCAAATCATCCTTTTTCTTTTCTCAGCTAAAATCTTCAGTTTTGCATGCCCGTTCAACTAACACAACGAATTCTTTCAAATCTAATATCCTAACCAGAAGTTTAATATCTTCATCGAGCCCATCAATAAACCACTTACACATTATTTCTTCAGTAGACACATATTCTCGAGCATATTTTCCAATCGTACAAACTCTTTTTCATTCTTTGTCACTGTTATTCGACCTTGTTTCAACTCTAGAAACTCTTTATGCTTCTGATTGAGAAATCGCTGACTTATTTACTTCTTTCGGAACTCGGATTCAAAGAATTCTTAGGTAACCCATTCCCTTGGAATCACCAATGTCAACATTTTCCACCAATGATATGCATTATCTTTAAGTAAAGATACCACACATTTGATACATTCTTCAAGAGTACATGACAATTCCTCAAATACCCGGATCGTGTTTTCGAGCCAAAAGTCAGCTCTCTCAGCATCATCATCAACTATAGCCCAGAACTCTTCAGCCCCGTGTTTTTGAATCTTATCAACAAGTGGCTTACTCAATTGAACTGGATCTATCACTTGTGGCACAACTGGGACTTGTTGAGGAACAGGTAGGGGTAGAGGTTGTTGGGCAGCCAGATTCGTTCGAGCGAACTTCGTGAACCACTCACTCATCAATTAGAAGAAGGTTTGCTTAGCCTCTCCCCCTTGGCTACTTGAAATCAGCCTAGAATCAGCTAGCACTGCCCCTTGAGTGGGAGCGGGCGCATTACTTTCCACTATGGCTCTTTCGGGATCCAGTTGCAATTTTAACTGTTAGGAATCATCACACTATCATAGTTTATATATACGGCATGTATGGATAGACTCTCACATGCTACGTTAGTCCTAGAATTGACTAAATCTAGCTCTGATACCAATTAAATATAACACCCCTAACCCATATCTGTCTCCAGAATAGCGTACGAGGCATTACCGATCAACCACAACATAAATCATACATTTGTGCAATCATAATTAAAATCCATTCATCTCAATCAATTTGTCCCTTATAAGGTGCTACGAAACCTTAAAACATGCTTAGAAATGGTTCGGGACTTCTGATAACATTTGTAAACTTTTGGAGACTTAGAAAATTTTCTTTGATTTAAGGGTCACACGCCTGTGTGAATAGGCAGTGTGCCTCACACGGCTATCAAACACTCTCGTGCCACAAGCCATGTGAAAACAAGGCATACATACTGACTTGCACCATACGGCCGAAGACACGCCAATGTGTCATGGCTGTGGGAAAATTAGGGAGGTTACTGACTTGGCCACAAGGCTGACCATACACCCATGTGCCAACCTATGTTCCACACACAACCAATAGGCACACCTGTGTCTCTAGGCCGTGTCACAACTGTAGGGTATACTGATTTAATTCGAAAGGTTACCCCAGGAGACACACGGCCATGTAACATGACCCTGTGCCGCACATGGCTGAGACACACGCCCGTGTCTCTGCCCTTGTGGACAAAAAAGGCCATTTGAAAAGCCAATTTGCCACCCTTTCTCAAGCACACAAAAAAACCAAATTGGTACCAATTCAACACATATATAGGTAGCCAAAAACATTCCATTTCATACACATATCATGTCATCTATATTTAACCATTTCAACTACTTAATACCATATTCAAAAACATACCAAATCAATTTGCCACAATAATCAATCTCACATAACTACTAAATGCATTTACTCATCAAATTATCATCTATAACATGACACAAATTTCACCATTTAATCATCTCAAAATCAAACCACAATATGCCAATCTTCCAAGCATTAATACATCAATTATCTATTAACCAAAGAAATAACCATTTGGTAAACATACCAAAACAAGCTAGCACTTAGGACATTATATACATCACATATATCATTTATCAAACATATAATTCAAGCCAACTTAAATGGCCATACACCAACATTTACAAGCCAAATCTCATGGCTATAGTCATAATTCAAGACATACTAAGATGACACTAGCCTATACATGCCATATACCATATATACAAAGCTTCAAAAGTACCAACGCGTTGATTGATAGTGTGATGACATTTCTCAACGATTCCCAAGTCTGAGTTAGCTTTGATACTCTATAAAACATAGAAAAATAACACCCAATAAGCTTCATAACTTAATAAGTTCGTACTAAATAAACTCAACAGTTCATAATATTCAAATCATCAATTAAAAAACACTTAATAAGTCTCATATCATCACTCAATTCTAACCCATGACCATTTATTTTATATATATAAAAATCCATCAAGCTTCATACACATAGTATCAACTACCACATAGGTAACATACATACCTGTACTCTCTCGTATCTATTTATTACATTTTCACCTCTTTGTTCAATACGTTAATCCATCAGGAAATCTTTCAATACTCAAGGAATTTGCACACTTAGTGCAAAAATGATTAGCCGAAGCTATAACGATATTGCACACTTAGTGCCATCACATTAAACCGAAGCTATCACAGTACTGCACACTTAACGCCACATATAACCGAAACTATTCCAATTCACACACCAAGTGCTATATATAGCCGAAGCTATCTCGAAACGCACACTAAGTTCCAAACATAGTCGATTTGTCGTCATACTCAACCAATATATGTGATATTAATTCATTCAAAACATAATTGTAAAAATGTTTATCACGTACGAACTTACCTTGGACCTAAAAACGACGAAACTAGTCGATCAGTCGAGTACTTTGTTCTTGCCTCGATCTAAGTCTGGGTTCCTCTTTTCTTGATCTATATTATAAAAAATTCAACTCTTTTAATCACATAATCTTTCAATTTAGTCCATAAACACATATTTGTGCATTTTTGCACTTTAGCCCTAAACTTTCACATTTATTCAATTTAGTCTCTATTTCATAAATACACAAAATTCAAAAAATTCAATGTGACCCACGGTTAGCCAAATTATCCATAGGTCCCTAGCAACCCATATTTTTCATTTATTTCACAATATAACCCATCAATTTACTCTTTTCTCAAATTAATCCTTAATTGACATTTTTGTCAAAAAATCACTTTACAAAACAATTATATCAAACACCAAGCTTGCATAATGCATCATTAAACATCATAAAACTCATGGATTCATCAATGGCATTTTTCAAAATCACTAAAAAACTCAAAAATTAAAGTACGGGCTAGCTACTGCTCAAAGCAACGATCACAAAAGCGTAGAAATCATCAAAAACTGAGTTAAAATTGTACCTCAATCAAGCTAGGCAAGTGCCAAATGAAAAACCTAATCTTTTGGCTCTCTTCTTTCTAATTTTTGGTTGAAAACAAGTAAATATGAACATGTTTTCATCTTTTATTTTATTTATGTTGTGTTTATTAACATTTTACATAATTAACCTTAATTATAAACCATTATAAATATCCATTTAATGTCTATTTATGTCAAATTCCACTATCAATGGTCTAACTACAACATAAGGACCTCCCATTTAATAATTCATGGCAATTAAGTACATTTAACTTATAGCATGCTACTTTTGTATTTTACGCGATTAAGTCATTTTCTCAAATTAACCACTTAAACGATAAAATTAGCAAACTAAATTTTCACACACATATGTTCACATGCTATAAACACCAAAAATAATATTAAAATAATTTTACGACCTCAGATTTGTGGTTCTTAAACCACTGCTCTGATTTAGCTAAAACCGAGCTATTACACTTCCTCTCCTATTTTCTCTTCAATTTTCTTTCTTTCTCCCCATTGTTGTCATCGCCTACACCTAGTTTTATCATCTCTTTCTTCTTTTTATTTTTTCCACAAGATTTGTTAACATATTCTCCACCATATTGATGCCATTTTTCCTCACTAAAATTAGCCCCAAATCTGAAATCTTGAACTCCAAGATTGATCTTGAACATTGCTAAGAAAGTGCCACTATCGTTTATCTCGACTAGCTTGGGTAAGGTCTCTTCTCTCTTCAATTTCTTAATTAATCTTCTCCATTAAAAGCATAATTTTATAAATATGGAATTTGGGAGATTTTAAATTATTTCAATGGTATTTTTCTAAAATTTAATGAGATCTCAAACCGTTTTAAAATTCAACCCCAATTTTGGCCACCATGGGTGGTGTGCGTGCGCCTATGTGCAAGAAAGGGGGCTGTTTTGTTTCTTGGTTCTTGCCTATATTTTTCCATCATTAATTTGAGCTCTTAAACCCTACTATTCAGCTTTTAAACCCATTTCAATTATGGAAAAATTTTCTTGATCGATTAGCCATCAAATCCCACAAATCGTGAAGCGTAAGTGCAATTAAGGGCAACTAGTTTGTTATTTCAACATAGTTGTTCAGTAAATGTTATGATTTGATTAAATGAAGGAATTTAATCATTAATTAGATACTATTTTCTAGTATATTATTGAATTAGGTGCTGACCCAAATGCCCCAAACCATCCGTAAAGGCAAAGAACGATTCTACGTACGATTTGCATCGATACAGTGTAACTAGTTTGGATTCATAAAATAGTTATAATTTCAACGATTGGTTTGAAATCATAAATAGGTGTTTGGGGGATAGTTTAATGGTAAATTTATTGAATTTATATTGAATTTTGGTTTAGGTTCATTTAATGAATTATTAAGGAGAATTGGAAGATTCGCTAGTGTGTTGTGAGGAAGCGAAAAATAAGGTGTGGGTTCTAAACTCATAAAATTATTTGAAAATATTAAATATCATGTTCTATATGATAAATTATCTTGTTTATTGGATTGTCTTAATATCCAAATTATTGATTTTGTGAGTGGTCGAACTAGGTATGTTTCGAGCCTTAAAAGATTGACATGTTGGCAAAATTGCTAGTTGATAGTATGAATGTTTGATTGAGTTTGTAATTGCATATTTGAGTTAGGAGATATGAGAATGTTTGACTGAATGATATAATGTGTTGAGATATTAAGTTTATGTATCATTTAAACGCATGAGATATTTGTTTTATTGTGTACTGAAAAGGGTGCTATTTATGCACAATGAAAATTCGTAAAGTATGTGAAATTGAACGATATTGATTGATAGGAACACAATGGTAATTTGAAATATTGAAACATTGTTTTCATTTACTGAAAGAGTGTGATTATTGAGGACATGCTGAGCATGTCAAATAAATATGAAAAGTATTGAGATATGATTATGTATGAGATTGTGTGACATATTGCATATGCATTGGGTTGGGATTTTGTTGTTGACGGAGGAGTTCAGTAGAGTACCGGCGGCATATTAACCTTATTCATAGTCAGTACACTGCACCTAGAGTATCGAGGGGATTGGCGATTTTATCTCATATTATATGTTATTGGCAATTGTATCTCACTATTTGATATCCAACAGATTTTCTGCATTATTGATTATTCAGTGGTTTTACCATATCGAGCTATGCTCATAATGTTTTGGAGTTTGGCAAACGGGTTCTAAGGAACTCGTGGTGTGTAGCGGATGGTATGGGTAAGAACCTTTTTGCAGTGTATCATGCTCACGACATATTTGAATGTTATTGATTTATGCTACGCATTGTATTTTGTTGTATTGAATGGTGTTGAAATTAATGATTGCTACTCGAATAAATGATGGTTGATGCTCATACACTGTTTGACATCAATTTGATAATGGCTATGTAATGACATGAAATTCGTCTGATGGTTCTATTTTCTTCTATTATTACTAATATGTTTCACTGTATTTGATATTTTTTCCCATTTAAATAATTATTCCACTCACACTGAGCTTTTCATAACTCACCCCCCAATAGTGTTTAACTTTTCAGGTAAACCTCGAAATTAAGACTAGACTCAGCATTCAGAGAATCACTTTGGACCTCAGACTATTCTTAATAAGTATTATTAAGTCTTTATTGGTTTTGGCTTGTAATTTTTAATTATCTCTGATCTGTGGCTTGGTAACTTTTCTTTTGGGCATTTTTGCATGCATGGATTACTCTAGCATAATAACCAGATAATACATGATATCGGGTTTAAGTAAAATTTGATATTGTTCCCTAGTTTCCAGTACATTGCAAAGGAACTGTTTTTGAAAAAACAAATCAATAACGCAACTAATTTTCCAAAATGACTTGAAAAATGGTTTTTCCGCTGTATTAGTATAACTTCGAGTTTCTTTTAAAGAAGAGCGATAAGAAAACGGTTTTTCTAAAACAACACTGTCAACAATAAAATGAATCCTAAGCATGTACAACCTAATGAATGAGCACTTTTAAACTAACTCAAAGTACAAATAAGGTTTTTTCTAAAATGAGTTTATTTAAAGTCTTCAAAAGTAATGTAAGTTACCTTAGCCATTTCGGTGGCTAATGTAGCCTTCTCAATCTAGCCACAACGTTTAGGCTGGGTTTGGGAGGTTACAGAACAATTATTTAAACAAACATAAATATCGAATACAGTGAAACAGATTAACTTTAACACAAGAAAACAGAACCATCATAGGAATTTCATATCATTACATAGCCATTGTCAAATTGATACCAAACGATGTATGAGCATAGGTTATCATTCATTCAAGTAACAATCATTAATTTCGATACCATTCAGTACAACACAATACAACACATATCACATATCAATAACATTCGAATATGTTGTGAGCATGATGCAATGCAAAAATATTCCAACCTATACCATCCTCTACACACCACGGGTTCCCCAGAACCTGTCATCCGAACTCCAAAACATTATGGGCTTAAGCCCATTGTGGCTAAAACCACCGATAACAATATGCAGAAAATTCTACCAGCAAAAATGTAAACAAGATGAAGTAAAAATGCAATAAATCACCATTCCCCTCGGTACTCTAGGTGCAGTGCATTAACTACGAATAATGTAGACTTAATATACCGTCGGTACTCTACAAAACTCCTCCGTCAACCACAAAATCCCAACCCAATGCATATGCAATATGTCACACAATCTCATACATAATCATATCTCAATACTTTTCATAATCATTTGAAATGCTCAGCATGTCGTCAATAAACACATGCTTTCAGTAAATGGAAATAGTTTTCCAATCTTTAAAATTACCATTGTGTTGGTATCAATCAATATCGTTCAATTTCACATACTTTATGGATTTCCATTGTGCATAAATAGCACCCTTTTCAGTACACAATATAACAAATATCTCATGCATTTAAATCAACATAAGCTTAATATCTCAACACATTATATCATTCAGTCAAATACTCTCATATCTCATAACTCAAATATGCAATTAAAATCTCAATTAGACATTTATACTATCAGACTAGCAATTTTGCCAACATGTTAATCTTTTAAGGCTCGAAACATACTTGGTTCGACCACTCACAAAATCAATAATTTGGAAATTAAGCCAATCCAATCATCAAGCTAATTTATCAAATATAACATGATATTTAACATTTTCAAACAATTTTATGAGTTTAGGACCCACACCTTATTTTTCGGTTCCTCGCAGTACACTAGCGAATCTTCCAATTTTCCTTCATAATTCCTTAAACAAACCAAAACCAAAATTTAGTATAAATTAAATAAATTTACCACTAAACTAGGACCTAAACACCCACTTATGAGTTCAAGCCAATCGTTGAAATTATTACTGTTTTATGAATCCAAACTAGTTAGATTCCTTACACTGTATCTATACGAATTGTACGTACAATCATTCTTCGCCTTTACGAATGATTTAGGGCATTTGGGTCAGCACCTAATTCAATAATATACTGGAAAATAAGTAACTAATTAATGATTAAATTCTTTCATTTAATCAATTCATAACCTTTACCGAACAACTATGTCGAAATAACAAACTAGTTATCATTAATTGCACTTATGCTTCACGATTTGTGGGATCCGATTGGCTAATTGATTAAGAAAGTCTCTCCCTAATTAACATGTGGTTAAAGTCTGATTATTAGGGTTCCAGAACACAATTAAGTGCTGGAAAAATATTGGCAAGACCCAAGAAACAAAAGGGCCCTCTTTCTTGCACATAGGCGCACGCACCACTACTCGTGGTGGCCAAAATTGGGGCTGGATTTTAAAATGGTTTGAGATCTCCTTAAAATATAGAAAAATACATTTGAAATAATTTAAAATCCCCCAAATTCAAGATTTTGAAATTTTGGTTTTTAGTTGTAACACCCCGAACCCGAGACCGTCGCCGGAGTCGAACACGAGGTGTTAACAGACTTCAAACCACTTATTGAGAATTTCCCAGACAAGCTGCCAATCTGTGTACTAGTCGCTTCAAAAATCATAACTTGAGTTTTACAACTCGAAAATCAGTTTCGTAATTTTTCTCTGAAACTAAACTCATATTTCCATCTACATATTTTTTTCTAGAATTTTTGGTCTAGCCAATTAATACAGTTTATTAGTTAAAGTCTCCCATGTTACAGGGGTCGACTACACTGACCTTCGTGTGTTATAACTTGAATAACTCCCTGTGCAGGGCTTCAATACTGATGCCGTTTGTTTCTATAGAAACTAGACTCAAAGAGAAATTTATACATATATGGTATGACTCCTAATTATCTCTGGTTAATTTATAATGAATTTTCAAAGTCAGAACAGGGAATCCAGAAACCGTTCTGGCCCTGTTTCACGAAAACCCAAATATCTTTTAACATACAACTCATATGACCATTTCGTTTCTTCCATATGAAAATGGATTCATCAAGGTTAATTTACATAATTTATTCACTATTTAATTCCATTCCTACTATTTTTAGTGATTTTTCACATCCACGTCACTGTTGCTGCCAGCGTCTATTTCTAGGGTAGACTTTCTCTAACACATAGTTTCTATGATTCAACCACCCTTTTACATATATAGTCCAAAATATAATCATGATGACCCATTCTAATGGCTGGTCATTGCCAAACATTTCGTGCTTTTAATGAGCATATACATACCAAATGATTATGACATTATGCTCAAAACATTTATAAGCCATTTTCGCATGGCTATTCAAAATTTTACATACCAAGTTCAAACAAAACATAATAGCCTATACATGCCGAAATGTACTCCAAGACCAACTACGAAGAAAATACCAAAAGTTGTTAGCTGGTGTGATGACTTCGATGACGGTCCCGAATACGCAAAAAGTCAAGTCCAAGAAACCTAAAATAGGTGACAAGCAAACACCGAATGAGTATATAACTCAGTAAGTCATAAGCAATGCACTAACAACCATTAATAACATTATCGCAAGAGGAAACAAAATGGAACGAGGCTAATTACTCCATTCAAACCGAACTATACCATAGTTCCTTAGACCTTTCGATTCAATCATACATCTACATGACCTTTCACTCATTCCGCGATAATTTTTATGTACTTGACTTCAATTTACATTGTCACATAGGTTCAAACTTACCAAGCTCGACCCCAAATATAAACATAGCGCCTATTAGTCATGAACTCAAGGTACTTACCCGATCCGCTGTGCGTGATCAACTCAATAGTGTCGCACACTCAGTGTCAATAGTGATTCAAAAGCATATAGTGAGTCCGCACACTTAGTGCTATATAATCAACTCGCACACTTAGTGCTACATGATCAAACTCGCACACTTAGTGCTGTACAAGTTTTAAACCCGCACACTTAGTGCCATTCTCATGATCACAAATGTTTATACCCGCACACTTAGTGCCGAAATCAACAACTCAATACATCTCACCTCTTTTCCTTCCATTCAATACTTCCATCACCACATACACACATGTATATAAATTCATCATTCCTTTCGGCATAATTACATAGACATTATGTCTATTCAAATCAATACAAAATATATGCTTAGTGACTTACTTTGTGTTGGGTAAAACAGTCCAAGTCGGCTACTCGATGACCTTCGTCTTTCCCTTGCTTGATTCTCCTTCTTTAACTCCTTGAGCTTAATCAATAAATCAACTAGTTTAACCATCTTGCTAAACATTGATAATTCAATTACACATGCATATGTATGTTTGTATATTCGGCAACCATCCTCACGTATTACCCATTTAGTCAATTATCTAAGCCAAGATATGGCTTCAATACGGTTGCCTCTAACCGAATACATGCACACCAATCTACTTCATTTGGCCGAATATGCATGTCTATGTTGAGGCCAATTTTACACTTAATACCACACAAAAAACAGCATACATTTTACTAACTAACGATTACATATTGTAGCTCAATACACATCTCTCATTTACTACATAACCGAAACATCATCACAAGCAAATATACACCTTGAAATAGTATGTATGTCATACCAATTCATCATGTGCAAACACATATTCATGTAGGTGAAAGGGCCGAATCTCAAGTTGTTTATATCCAAATATAAACACATATCCAAAGCTCAAATCTTACCTACCATGCAACATGCATGAATCATACTTATGGATATACCATGACCGAATACATCACAACACCATAATTTTGGTCATGATTAAGCAAAGAACTTAATGTCTTACTCAAAAATACTAAAAAGAAAGTCCAAGAGCCATCAATCCACCATCACATATACCATTAACAAGCTTCATATTTAACATGCAATGGCATTAACACAAAATCCACCTTGGCCAAATACCATCCCCATGATATAACAAAGATTTGAACCATGGGCTAATAAGAACATCAAGCTAGTAACTAAAACATGCATGAATCTCATGGCACAACCTCAAACATACCTTAATCTTGATGCAAGTATAGCCAAACCCTTCCCAATCCTCTTCCAAACCAAACATGAAGCAAAAATTCCCTCTTCTTCCTTAGGATTTTCGGTCAAGAGAGAATGAAAGGATGATCAATTTTTTTTTTCTTTTCTTTTCTTCAATACACGGCAATAGGGGGGTTCACTCACACATTTTTTTTCATTCTTTATTACCCATGCTTATTTGTTTATTTCTTTTCTCCCTAATGCACCAACAAAACATGTCTATGACATGTTTTGCCCATCCCTCATTGTCATGGCCGGCCACCTCTTATAAAAAGAGGGATATTTGACATGCAAGGCCATTGTTTTGCATGCATGCTTTAATTAGTCATTACACATTCCCCCATCATACTTCCAAAGTTTTCTACTAGGTCCTTTCTAGTGAAATTCACATTTATAACTCTAAATCAAAACATCAAAAATGTCACACATGAGTTAACACATATTATAGGCAATAAAATAAATATTAAATTATTTTTATGCCTCGGTTTTGTGGTCTCGAAACCACATTCCGACTAGGGTCGTTTTAAGGCTGTCACATTAGTTGACAAGATTAATCAAGAAATTGAAAAGAGAAGAGATCTTACCCAAGCTAGTTGATAGAAACGACAATGACACATTCTTAGCAATGTTCAGGATCGATCTTGGGGTTCAAGATTTCAGATTTGGGGCTTATTTAGATGATGATAAATTAAATAAATATGATGAAAATGATGGTGCACAATATGATGAAGAAGATGGTGCACAATCTTGACGCAAAAAATAAAAAGAAAGAGATTGTAAAATGGGAGGTGTAGGCGATGACATTAATGCAGGAAAGGAAAAAAAATAAAATCAAAGAGAGGGAGATGAGGAGATGAGCAGCTAGGGAATCGGGGAGGAGGATTAAAAGCTCATTATTACTGAAAAGTTAATATATATATACTTAGGGTTACAAGGCTTGGGTGCAACACATATTAAAAATAATAGATTTTTGCCAAAAATTAAATTATTTCGTAAGGGAAAGGATTCGAACTTGGGACCTCATTTAATTTCCATGCTTTCTCATATTTCCTTTAACCATTAGGATTTTTCCTCATTCTTGAAATAATTTTGCAATATTTATTTTAAAAATAAGGCACGCCACATACTAGGCTTTAAAGAAAAATTTGAAAATAATAAAAATGGTGAGAGGGAAAGGATTTGAACTTGAGTTTCAAGAAACATTTCACTAACACTTAACCAACAAACCAATACCTTATTTATTTCTTAAAAATGCATAGATAATCTAAAAAATTAAGGCATGACCAGTCTCTCTCGATTCACAAACCCGATTCTACTAACCCCCAATTTTTGGGATGTTACGGAGATCTTTCTCTTCCTTTAATTCCCTCTCTTCTTCAATTCGCTTGTTTCAATCAGTACCTTGTACTTGGCTGCTGGAAATTATGGCAGCTTCAACCCACTTTTTTGTGCATAGTCTTTAAAGATTTGTCTGGCTTCTTGAATCTATCTAACAATCCATTCTGAATAGGGTAACGCATTTTTGCCTTGATGTGGTTTGGTTTTTGTTTCCCTCATTAATTTTTTATTTCCTATAAGATACTCTAGACTCGGTTCCAAGATCGAAAAATTTTTTGGTTGCAAGACATGCCCCGGTCGTCCCATCAACACTTTTGCTTGTCGACATATGGATGTTACTAAATGTGGGAACAATAATTCTACCTCATTTTTATGCATACATTGGAGCATGCTCTGATATATCCATGTTCCCACAAAAATTCATTCCTTGGTTAAAATTAAATACAACAAAGTTGCTTGGAACGTATTGGTGATGGACATGTTCGTCATCAGGAAAATTTGAGTACTAATGAGTTTCAACCACATCTACGCCATTTAGAATTAACTTCACTTGAGAGAACGATATGGGATAATCTGTGTCTAAGTGGCGATTTGTAATGTGACATCCCTAATTTGACCCTGGTCGGAAAGTGGTTTCGAGACCACTAAACCGAGTCTTATAAGTAATTAAAAGTTATATTCTATGTTTATGATGTTAGTAAATGCATGTGTGAAAGTTTCATGCATTAATTTGATCATTTCTATGTGAATTTATTAAAATGGACTTGTATGAAACATTGTTGAAAGGTGATAGGCTAATCTTACAATGGTCTAATAGTACATGCATGCAAAAGAGTGGTTTTGCATGTCAATTTGCCCAAAAAAGGGAAGAGTGGCCGCCATGACAAGAATATGGGCAAGGGAACATGTTTCCAACATGTTTAGTTAGTGGATCATGTAGAAAAATAAAGAAATGAAAAAAAATGAGCATGGATGCCCCCTTGTTGCCGTGAGTAGAGGAAAAGAAAGGAGAAAAATTTGTTCATCCATTCTCAAATCTTGGCCGAAAATACTATGGGAAAAAGGAAGGATTTTTGCTTCATGCTTGGTTTAGAAGAGAACTAGAAGGAGATTTGGTCATACTTGTGTCAAGATTAAGGTATGTTTGAGGTTGTGTCATGAGATTCATGCATGTTTTAGTTGCTAACTTGATGTTCATGTTAGCCCATGGTTCAAATCCTTGTTATGCCATGGAAATGGTATTTGGCCAAGGTTGATATTGTGTTAAAGCCATTGCATGCTAAGTGTGAAGCTTGTTGATGATGCATGTAATGATGGATTGACTACTCTTGAAATTTCTTTTAGCATTCTTGAGTAAGACATGGAGTTTTCTTTGTTTAACCATGACCAAAAATTGAAAGGGATGGTGTGGGATGTATTCGCCATGGCATGCTCATAAGTGCGATTTATGCTTGTTGCATGATAGGTAAAATTTGTGTTTTGATATATGTGTATATGTGTTTGTACATGATGTTACAAATGGATGTGAAAATATATGCTAGATTGGGAAAATTTGATTAAATGTTCATGAGATGAAATTAGGTGATTAAAAGATGTTAGTTGACATTGTACATATATATATATATTCGCCATTAAAGTGAGTATGTAGGTAATGTTGAATCAAGTTTTTGGTGCATATTCGGTTAGGTGTATAATCGACCAAATGGGCGATTAGTAAGAATGGTTGCCGAATATACAAGCATACATATGCATGTGTAGTTGAATTATGAATGTTTAGCAAGATGGTTAAACTAGTGATTTATTGATTAAGCTCAAGGAGTTAAAGAAGGAGAATCAAGCAAGGGAAAGACGAAGGTCATCGAGTAGCCGACTTGGAACTATTTTACCCAACACGAGGTAAGTCATTAAGCATATATTTGGTGTTGATTTGAATGATCATAATATATATGCAAATGTGTTTAAATGAGTTGATGTGTAAATGGAAATGTATGTGTATGGAATGATGCCATTGTTGAATGTATAAAGGCAGCAAAATGCATAAGGTATTGGTCTCGGCACTAAGTGTGCGGGTATAAATGGACACGGTGACAAGATTGGCACTAAGTGTGCGGGTTTAAAATTGTACAGCACTAAGTGTGCGAGTTTGATTATATAGCACTAAGTGTGCGAGCTGAATGTATATAGCACTAAGTGTGCGGATTCACTATATGCTCTTGCATTACAATTGGCACTGAGTGTGCGACATTACCGAGTTAATCCCGGACAGCGGATCAGGTAAGTACCTTGAGCTCATGACGAATAGGCAATATGTTCATGCTCGGGGTTGAGCTTGGTAAGCTTTAAATCTATGTGATGATTGCAATTGTATGATTGTGGTGAAAATGAGTTGGTGTGTGAAAATGCCTCAAATATCTTATTGTATAGAATATGAAATGTGGATGTATGACTTGGTATGAGATTGAACCGAAAGGTCCGAGGAATTATAGTATAGTTTTGATATGGATGGAGTACCTAGCCTCGTTTATCGTTTCATGTTGTGATAATTTTATTAATGGTTGGTTGATGAATGCTTATGACTTCTTGAGTTATAAACTCACTCGGTGTTTTCTTGTCACCCATTTTAGGTCTCTTGGACTCGTATCGTTTATGCGTTTCGGAACCGTCGTTGAAGTCATCACACCGGCTGGAAATCTTTTGGTATTGTCTTCGTAGTTGAACTAGGAGAACGTTTGGCATGTATAGGCTATTTTGTTTTGTTGAATTGTGGGTTGTAAACTTTAAGCCATGCGAAAATGGCCTATGTGGTCGGTTGAGTGTGATTATAAAACCTATGGTCACGAGCCTTAGAAACCTTAATTTTGATAAGGTGGCCATAGTTGCATTACGTATGATGAAATAGTTGGCCATGGAAGAATTATGAAATAGTCATTGTTTCCTTTAGTAACAGATGCTGCCACCAGCAGCGAGGTGAGATGGAAAAATCACTAAAAATAGTAGAAGTAGAATTAAATAGTGAATAAATTATGAAATTTAACCTTGATGAATGTATTTTCATATGGATGAAACGAAACGACCATATGAGGCGTATTTTAAGTGATATTCGAGATTCCGTGAGACGGGGCCAGAACGGTTTCCGGGTCCCCTGTCGCAACTTTTAAAATTTACTATAAATTATCTAGAAAGAATTAGAAGTCATGCCTTATATGTGCAGATTCCATTTTGAGTCTAGTTTCATTAGAAACAAACGGCACCCGTATTAAAGCCCTGTACAGAGAGATATTCAAGTTGTAACGTGCGAAGGTCAGTGTAGTCGACCCCTGTAACATGGGTGACTTTAACTAATAAACTGTACCAATTGGCCCGACCAAAAATTCTAGAAATAAATCCATGGATGGATATATGAGTCTAAATTAAGGGAAAATTTATGGAATCAGTTTCTGAGTTTTGAAACTCGAGATATGATTTTTAAGGCGACAGTGATGCAGTTTTCCAGCCTGTCCGGAAATGCCAAATTGGTCGGTACTTTAAGAGGATTTGTCTCGTTAACCCCTCGTGTCCGACACCGGCGATGGTCTCGGGTTCGGGGTGTTACAATTTTATTGGTATCAAAGCTATGGTTTAGTCGGTTCTAGGACTACCATAGCGCGTGTGAGTGTAGCTATACATGCCAAATTGTTAGTGCTTAATAATGTGATGACTTCTGACGGTTGAAATTTTTGTTTTGATTAGCAATGGAACCCGGGATAGAGAGACCCTTGGCGGATGACGTTGAAAGTGTAGCGGCTGCTCCGTGCAAGGGACACCGCTGTTGAGCCTCGGTCATCCGCGAATAATCAAAATGAAGGGCGAAACAAGCCTTCTTCACCATGATGAATGAGTGGGTCGCGCAATATGCCCGAACCAACCCGGCTGTCCAACCATTCCCGAATTTAAATACTCCACCCCAAGAGTCCGCAATGCCTCCAGCATCGATCCTGTGAGGCTAAGCAAACCACCTGAGACTTGATTAGGAAGCGGGGCCGAGGAGTTCAAGGCCATAGTCACGATGATGCCGAAAGAGCCGATTCGGCTCGATAACACCATTCGAGTGTTAGATGAACTGTCATGCACACCGATGAATGTCTTAAGTGTGCTATATCCTTGTTGAGACTCACTTACTATTGGTGGAGGACTTTAATTTCCATAGTCCCAAATGAACGAGTTACTTGGGATTTCTTTCAATCCAATTTCGAAAGAAATACATTAGTCAACGGTTCATCGATCGAAGCGTAAGGAATTCTTGGAACTCAAGCAAGGCGGATGATCAGATCTCAATCTGAACATGAGTTCGTAAGACTTAGTCGGTATGCTCGGAGTGTGTAGCTGATGAGGTTGCTATGTGCAAAAGATTTGAAGAAGGATTGAATGAAGACTTAAAGTCGCTAGTGGGTATTTTGGAGATAAAGGAGTTCGTAACACTAGTCGAACGAGCACGCAAGCGGAAGAACTCGAAAGGAAAAGAAGAAGGCTGAATTTGAAGCAAGAGATTATCGTAAAAGATCGGCGAGTAAAGCTCCATTCTCGGCAGTAAAGAAGTTCAGGGAGGACACTAATAAGTCGAGGGCGACTGCGGGAATTTCCATCAGAGCCCGACCATTGACGGACTCCCGAGCTACTTCGGTAGCTAGTGTGGGCAATAATCGTCAAGAGAGACCTGAATGCCCCCAATGTGGAAGGCGACACCTAGGTGAATGTTGGGGTAAGTCTGTTAATAGGGCCTGTTATGGATGCGGTTCGAAGGACCACTTCATTAGAGATTGCACGGAGCTAGATGAGAAGAATAAGATGCAAGGTGCAAGACCTAGTGGAACAACGGCTAGAGGTAGGCCCCGAGAATTTCGGAGGTAGGGGTGGTAATCGAGAGGAGCCTCGATACGGTACTGTTCGATCCGAGACCCGTGCTCTGCTAGAGCATATGCCATCCGCGCACGAGAGGAGGCATCCTCCCCTGACGTTATCACTGGTACTTTTACTCTCTTTGATACTAGTGTGATTGCATTGATTGACCCCGGCTCTACTCGTTCATATGTATGTGAAACCTTAGCATCCAGTAAGACTCTACCTGTTGAGTCTACTGAGTTCGTAATTCGAGTGTCAAACCCTTTAGGTCAATACGTACTCGTTGATAAAGTGTGCAAGAGATGCCCCCTAATAATTCGAGAATCCTATTTTTCTACCGATCCGATGCTTCTACCATTTGATGAATTCGATGTTATTCTTGGTATGGATTGGTGACCGTACATGATGCAATGGTGGATGCAAAGGAAAACCATTGATTTGAGGAGTGCAAATAATGAGGTAGTCCGAGTCGAGTCTCTTGATTTAAAAGGAGTGCGAGGATAATATCTTCTATGACCGCTCGGAGGTATGTGAAAAGGGTGTGAAACATACCTTGCGTATGTGTTTGAAAGTAAAGAGACGGAAAGGAAACTCGAATCGGTACCAGTGGTTTGTGAGTATTCAGATGTTTTTCCGAGGAGTTACCGGATTGCCACCGATTCGAGAAGTGGAATTCGCATCGGTTGTACCGGTACTACGCCGATCTCAATAGCCCGTATCGTATGGCATTAACGGAATTAAAGGAATTGAAGGTTCAATTGCAAGAATTGACGGATAGAGGTTTCGCTCGACCGAGTTTTTCTCCATGGGGCGCACCAGTATTGTTTGTGAAGAAGAAGGATGGAACTATGAGATTGTGCATCGACTATCGTCAGTTGAATAAAGTGACGATAAAGAACAAATATCCGTTACCACGAATTGACGATTTGTTTGATCAATTAAAGGAGCCTCGGTGTTTTCAAAGATAGATTTGAGGTCGGGTACTATCGGTTGAGGGTCCGAGAATCGGACATACCCAAGACGCTTTTAGAACGAGGTACGGTCACTACGAATTCTTGGTGATGCCGTTTGGGCTTACTAATGCCCTGCGGTATTTATGGATTTAATGAATAGAATTTTCAGGCCATACTTGGATCGGTTCGTAGTTGTATTTATCGATGACATTTTGGTCTATTCGAGATGAAATCGAACATGCTGAACACTTGAGGCTAGTGTTGCAAATCTTACGAGATAAGCGATTATACATAAAGTTCAAGAAATGTGAATTTTGGTTGAAAGAGGTTAGCTTTTGGGGCACGTGGTGTCCGTGACGGTGTCGGGTGGACCCGAACAAAATTTCGCCATAGTCGATTGGAAACCTCAAGGAATGTTACCGAGGTTAGGAGCTTTTGGGGCTTGCGGATACTATCAACGATTTGTGAAAGGTTTTTCGATGATAGCGGCACCGATGACAAAACTACTTCAAAAAGATGTTAAGTTCGAGTGGTCGGAACGCTGTCAAGAAAGTTTCGATCGACTAAAAACCTGTTTAACCGAGGCCCCGGTACTAGTACAGCCGGAGTTCGGTAAAGAGTTTGTCATATACAGTGACGCATCCTTGCTTGGGTTAGGTTGTGTGTTGATGCAAGAAGGTCGAGTTGTGGCTTACGCGTCGAGACAACTAAAGTCGCATGAGAGAAACTATCCGACCCATGACCTTGAATTAGCAGCCATAGTGTTCGCCTTGAAGATATGGCGGCATTACTTGTTTGGAGAAAGGTGTCACATTTATTCGGACCACAAGAGTCTAAAATATTTGATGACTCAGAGAGATTTAAACCTGCGACAAAGACGTTGGCTTGAGTTGTTGAAAGACTATGAACTCATCATTGATTATCACCCGGGAAAGGCCAACGTGGTGGCCGATGCTTTAAGTCGCAAGGCACTGGTTGCTTTGAGAGCGATGGATGCTCATCTATCCGTTTCACCCGATGAGGTGCTAGTAGTCGAATTAGAGACCAAACCGTTATTGATTCATCAAGTACTTGAATCTCAGAAGGTCGACGCCGAATTGGTCGCTAAGCGAGCGAATGTGTTTGAATGAGGAATCGAATTTTCGATTGACGACCATGATTGCTTGACGTTCAAGGGTCGATTATGTATTCCAAGGAATTGAACTTGTTTGATGATTTTGAACGAGCTCACAGATGAGTCGAATGTCAATCCACCCGGTAGTACTAAAATGTACAATGACCAAACGTCAATTTTGGTGGCCCGGTATGAAACGAGACATTTCGAATTTGTTTCAAGGTGTCGATATGTCAACAAGTGAAAGCGGAACATCAAGTGCCATCAGATTACTTGACCGATCACGATACCCGAGTGGAAATGGGATCGAGTCACCATGGACTTTGTATCCGGACCGCCATTGTCGTGAGTAAGAAGGATGCGATCTGGGTCATTGTTGATAGACGACCAAGTCTGCTCATTTTATTCTGTCCGCACGGATTTTTCGCTTGATAAATTGGCGTAATTATCGTCTCCCAAATTATTCGATTGCATGGGGTGCCTATTTCTATCGTGTCGGATAGGGACCCAAGATTTACATCGCGATTTTGGAAGAAATTGCAAGAGGCTTTGGGTACCAAGCTGCATTTTAGCACTGCTTTTCACCCCCAAACCGATGGTCAATCCGAACGGATAATTCAAATACTCGAGGATATGTTGAGATGTTGCATCCTTGAGTTTAGTGGTTCATGGGAACGGTATTTACCTTTGGTTGAATTCGCTTACAACAATAGCTTTCAATCAAGTATTAAGATAGCGCCTTACGAGGCTTTATACGGACGTAAATGTCGTACCCCACTATTCTGGACTGAACTTAGTGAAGGTAAAATCTTCGGGGTTGATTTGGTTAAGGATGCCGAGCAAAAAGTTCGAGTAATTCGTGAAAGTTTGAAGGCTGCTTCGGATCGCCAAAAGTCGTATGCGGATTTGAAAAGGAAAGACATTGAATATTAGGTTGCAGACAAGGTATTTCTCAAAGTCTCACCCTGGAAGAAGGTGCTTAGATTTGGCCGTAAGGGAAAATTGAGTCCGAGGTTCATCGGTCCGTATGAAGTATCCGAACGAGTTGGACCAGTAGCGTACCGATTAATTTTACCCCCTGAGCTTGAAAGGATCCACAACGTTTTCCATGTCTCGATGCTTCGATGATATAGGTCTGATCCATCGCACGTAATCGCTCCGTCTGAGATTGAGATTCAGCCTAATTTGAGCTATGAAGAGGAACCAGTTCGCATTATGATGCGTGAAGTGAAAGAGTTGCGCAATAAGAAAATCCCGTTAGTGAAGGTGTTGTGGCATAAACACGGAATTGAAGAAGCCACTTGGGAGCTTGAGGACTCTATGAAAGAGCGATACCCGAGCCTATTTACCGGTAAGATTTTTGGGGACGAAAATTTCTTAAGTGGGGGAGAGTTGTGACATCCCTAATTTGACCCTAGTCGGAAAGTGGTTTCGGGACCACTAAACCGAGTCTTATAAGTAATTAAAAGTTATATTCTATGTTTATGATGTTAGTAAATGCATGTGTGAAAGTTTCATGCATTAATTTGATCATTTCTATGTGAATTTATTAAAATGGACTTGTATGAAACTTTGTTGCAAGGTGATAGGCTAATCTTACAATGGTCTAATAGTACATGCATGCAAAAGAGTGGTTTTGCATGTCAATTTGCCCAAAAAGGGAAGAGTGGCGGCCATGACAAGAATATGGGCAAGGAACATGTTTCCAACATGTTTAGTTAGTGGATCATGTAGAAAAATAAAGAAATGAAAAAAAAAGAGCATGGATGCCCCCTTGTTGCCGTGAGTAGAGGAAAAGAAAGGAGAAAATTTGTTCATCCATTCTCAAATCTTGGCCGAAAATACTAAGGGAAAAAGGAAGGATTTTTGCTTCATGCTTGGTTTAGAAGAGAACTAGAAGGAGATTTGGTCATACTTGTGTCAAGATTAAGGTATGTTTGAGGTTGTGTCATGAGATTCATGCATGTTTTAGTTGCTAACTTGATGTTCATGTTAGCCCATGGTTCAAATCCTTGTTATGCCATGGAAATGGTATTTGGCCAAGGTTGATATTGTGTTAAAGCCATTGCATGCTAAATGTGAAGCTTGTTGATGATGCATGTAATGATGGATTGACTACTCTTGAAATTTCTTTTAGCATTCTTGAGTAAGACATGGAGTTTTCTTTGTTTAACCATGACCAAAAATTGAAAAGGGATGGTGTGGGATGTATTCGCCATGGCATGCTCATAAGTGCGATTTATGCTTGTTGCATGATAGGTAAAAATTTGTGTTTTGATATATGTGTATATGTGTTTGTACATGATGTTACAAATGGATGTGAAAATATATGCTAGATTGGGAAAATTTGATTAAATGTTCATGAGATGAAATTAGGTGATTAAAAGATGTTAGTTGACATTGTACATATATATATATATATTCGCCATTAAAGTGAGTATGTAGGTAATGTTGAATCAAGTTTTGGTGCATATTCGGTTAGGTGTATAATCGACCAAATGGGCGATTAGTAAGAATGGTTGCGAATATACAAGCATACATATGCATGTGTAGTTGAATTATGAATGTTTAGCAAGATGGTTAAACTAGTGATTTATTGATTAAGCTCAAGGAGTTAAAGAAGGAGAATCAAGCAAGGAAAGACGAAGGTCATCGAGTAGCCGACTTGGAACTATTTTACCCAACACGAGGTAAGTCATTAAGCATATATTTGGTGTTGATTTGAATGATCATAATATATATGCAAATGTGTTTAAATGAGTTGATGTGTAAATGGAAATGTATGTGTATGGAATGATGCCATTGTTGAATGTATAAAGGCAGCAAAATGCATAAGGTATTGGTGTGACAGCCCAAAATTGACCCTAGTCGGAACGTGGTTTCGGGACCACAAAACCGAGGCATAAAAAATAATCTAAAATTTATTTTGATGCCTATAATATGTGTGTATTCATGTGTGACATTTTTGATGTTTTGATTTAGAGCTATAAATGTGAATTTCACTAGAAAGGACCTAGTAGTAAACTTTGAAAGTATGATGACTAATTAAAGCATGCATGCAAAACAATGGACTTGCATGTCAAATTCCCCCTTTTTATAGGTGGTGGCCGGCCATGACATGGTTTACGGTAAAGAAAACATGTTGAAACATGTTTTGTTAATGGAGCATGAGAGAAATGATTAATAATTAAAATGTGGGAAGAGAAACAAAAAAAATGTGTGTGAGTGTAGCATCCCCCATTGCCGTGTAGGTGATAAAGAAAAACAAAAAATTTGTTCATCTTTTCCCTCCTTCCTTTGGCGAAATTCTTAAGAGGAAGAAGAGATTTTTGCTTCATTTTCTTTGTTTAGAAGAGATCTAGAAGGAGATTTGGCTAAACTTGCATCAAGATTAAGGTATGTATGAGGTTGTGTCATGAGATTCATGCATGTTTTGGTTGCTAACTTGATGTTCATGTTAGCCATGGTTCAAATCCTTGTTATGCCATGGAAATGGTATTTGGCCAAGGTTATTATTGTGTTAAAGCCATTGCATGCTAAATGTGAAGCTTGCTAATGATGCATGCAATGATGGATTGACTACTCTTGAAATTTCTTTGTAGCAATCTTGAGTAAGACATTGAGTTTTTTGTTTAACCATGACCGAAGTTGAAAGGAGCATGATTGTGATGTATTCGCCATGATGCATTCATGAGCATGGTTTATGCTTCTTGCATGTTAGTTAAAATTTGTGTTTTGGATGGTTATGGATACCTTGAAATTGACCTTACACCTATATGTGTATATATGTTTGCACATGATGTTTTGGTTATGAAGAAAGTGATAAATATGTTTCTTTAAAGGAGAAATTTGTTGAAGAATGGTTGTGAAATTTGCATGTACATTCGGCCTAGTGCATGTATAGTATGAAAAACCTTGAAATTATTGTTGATTTGGTGCAAGTATGACTAAGTATAATCGGCCATATGAGTGCTTGATGCTATGTTATAATTAATGAGCTCAAGTGTGTGAATATAATTGTGTGCGGCCTTATAAGGGCTAAGTACCTTGGATTCCCCTTTGATATTCAAACGACTAAATCAATTTACTTGTTAACATAAAGCTCGAGAGCTTAGAGGGCCACAATTGGATAAGGGGAAGGAAAAAGTGATCGAATAGCCGTTGAAGCCGTTCGACAACATCCGAGGTAAGTCCTCAAGAAATGACCCTACTCGAATTATGTGAAATGAAATATGGATGTGTAATGATTATTGATTTATGTGTGTATGAGTATTTGAATGATACCCGGGCTAAGTCCCGAAGGCGATTATGCTAGTGATATGTTTGTGTTTGAGCCTTAGTAACGAAAACGAAACATGGATGTGTAATGACTATTGATGTATGTGTGTGCATGAGCAATTAAATGATATCCGGGCTAAGTCCCGAAGACATTTATGCTAGTAGTTAAATCCAGGTTAAGACCCGAAGGCAATTATGCTAGTGACTAAATCCGGGCTAAGGCCCGAAGGCATTCGTGCAAGTTGTTAAATCCGGGCTAATACCCGAAGGCATTTGTGCAAGTCGTTCTATCCGGGCTAAGACCCGAAGACATTCGTGCATGTGGTTATATCCGGTTGTATTCCGAAGAAGCTTGAGCTGAATGTGAGCGTTGGTTGCTGTAATAAATTTAATTAGTAGCTCGAAAAGCCCAAAGGATAAGGTACGTTTATATGTGCATTGGAAAAGTCGATATGTTTGAGTAACATTCGTTCAATCGACTAACGAATTTTCAGCTATTGAATTGGTTGATATCTTGTGAAAGTATACAATGATGAAGTGTGAAGTAAGTATGATTATGTGAATGTGTATTAATGAAATGATTCATTTGGCTATGTGAATGTAATGCTTTAGTTAAAGCTGATTTTATTGCTTGAGACTTACTAAGCATAAAAATGCTTACCCGTTGCTTTGGCTCTCGCTTTATAGATTTTGTTCGTTAGCGATCGGATACGGGATCATTGAAGTCGAAGTCATCCACACTATCAAAGCCTCCATTTTGGTATAATTTTGGTTGAACTTTGAAATGGCATGTATAGGACTACCCCTTGTTGGTTCAAATGTGTTGTGATGTACATGTGTACGGCCATGCGAAAATGGCTCGTAGAAGTAAAGTACGAACTTAGACCATTTGTGATTTGTATATATATATACGGTTTCATGATGTGATTATGGATTGGAAATGGGAGTGTTGGTCACATGATCAGCCATTGGAATGGCTAAAAATGATCATAGGTGAACCTATGTATGGCAAGACTAGTTGGTTCATGGAGACTACAAAATAGGTAAGACCTACCTTAAAAACAGGTGCTGCCAGCTGCAGTGATGGGAATGTGAAAAATCACCAAAAATTGTAGGAATGGTATTAAATAGTGGAAGAATTATGTAAATGAACCTTGATGAGTCTACTTTCATATGGAAGAGACGAAATGGTCATAGGAGTTACGTGTTAAGAGATATTAAAGTTATCGTGAGACAGGGCCAGAACGGTTTCAGGGTCCCCTGTTGCGACTTTGAAAATTTACCATAAATTATCCAGAATGAATTAGAAGTCATGCCTAATATGTACAGATTCCTTTTTGAGTCTAGTTTCATTAGAAACAAACGACATCAGTATTGAAACCCTGTACAGAGAGATATTCAAGTTGTAACGTGCGAAGGTCAGTGTAGTCGACCCCTGTAACATGGTTGACTTTAACTAATAAACTGTACCAATTGGCCCGACAAAAAATTCTATAAATAAATCCATGGATGTATATATGAGTCTAAATTCAGGGAAAATTTACGTAATCAGTTTCCGAGTTGTGAAACTCGAGATATGCTTTTTAAGGCGACAGCAACGCAGTTTTCCAGCTTGCCTGGAATGTCAAATTGGTCGGTGCCATAAGTGGTTTTGGCTTGTTAACCCCTCGTGTCCGACACCGGCAACGGTCTCGGGTTCGGGGTGTTACAATTGGTCTCGGCACTAAGTGTACGGGTATAAATGGACACGGTGACAAGATTGGCACTAAGTGTGCGGGTTTAAAATTGTACAAAGACTAAGTGTGCGAGTTTGATTATATAGCACTAAGTGTGCGAAATGAATGTATATAGCACTAAGTGTGCGGATTCACTATATGCTCTTGCATTACAATTGGCACTGAGTGTGCGACATTACCGAGTTAATCCCGGACAGCGGATCAGGTAAGTACCTTGAGCTCATGACGAATAGGCAATATGTTCATGCTCGGGGTTGAGCTTGGTAAGCTTTAAATCAATGTGATGATTGCAATTGTATGATTGTGGTGAAAATGAGTTGGTGTGTGAAAATGCCTCAAATATCTTATTGTATAGAATATGAAATGTGGATGTATGACTTGGTATGAGATTGAACCGAAAGGTCCGAGGAATTATAGTATAGTTTTGATATGGATGGAGTACCTAGCCTCGTTTATCGTTTCATGTTGTGATAATTTTATTAATGGTTGGTTGATGAATGCTTATGACTTCTCGAGTTATAAACTCACTCGGTGTTTTCTTGTCACCCATTTTAGGTCTCTTGGACTCGTATCGTTTATGCGTTTCGGAACCGTCGTTGAAGTCATCACACCGGCTGGAAATCTTTTGGTATTGTCTTCGTAGTTGAACTAGGAGAACGTTTGGCATGTATAGGCTATTTTGTTTTGTTGAATTGTGGGTTGTAAACTTTAAGCCATGCGAAAATGGCCTATGTGGTCGGTTGAGTGTGATTCTAAAACCTATGGTCACGAGCCTTAGAAACCTTAATTTTGATAAGGTGGCCATAGTTGCATTACGTATGATGAAATAGTTGGCCATGGAAGAATTATGAAATAGTCATTGTTTGCTTTAGTAATGATGCTGCCAGCAGCAGCGAGGTGAGATGGAAAAATCACTAAAAATAGTAGAAGTAGAATTAAATAGTGAATAAATTATTAAATTGAACCTTGATGAATCTGTTTTCATATGGATGAAACGAAACGAACATATGAGGCGTATTTTAAGAGATATTCGAGATTTCGTGAGACGGGGCCAGAACGGTTTCTGGGTCCCCTGTTGCGAATTTGAAAATTTACTATAAATTATATAGAAAGAATTAGAAGTCATGCCTTATATGTGCAGATTCCATTTTGAGTCTAGTTTCATTAGAAACAAACGGCACCAGTATTAAAGCCCTGTACAGAGAGATATTCAAGTTGTAACGTGTGAAGGTCAGTGTAGTCGACCCCTGTAACATGGGTGACTTTAACTAATAAACTGTACCAATTGGCCCGACCAAAAATTCTAGAAATAAATCCATGGATGGATATATGAGTCTAAATTCAGGGAAAATTTAAACTCGAGATATGATTTTTAAGGCGACAGTGACGCAGTTTTCCAGCCTGTCCGGAAATGCCAAATTGGTCTGTACTTTAAGAGGATTTGTCTCGTTAACCCCTCGTGTCCGACACCGGTGATGGTCTCGGGTTCGGGGTGTTACATGTAATGCCCCGGATTTGGGCCTAGAAGTATTGGGCCTTGAGTATGGATCTGTGAGAAGGTTGCATATAAGTATTTAATTGTGCAAGGAAATGACACAATTAAATGTCTACTTTGGTGGTTAATGGCCCTGAGAAGTGTTAGAGAAATCTTGGGTTCAAACCTGGGCTTTAGCAAAAATTTTGGTTTTAAGTGAATAAAACCCTGGATGTTGGGATGAAGGCTTTTTAAATTATTGTGTTAAATAAATGACATAAGGAAACATGTGGTCTAGTGGTTGTGGCATCATTAAGGTTGCAAGGAAGCTCGGGTTCAAGTCTTGACTCTTGCAATTTATTTTATCTTAAGTGAATCTGGATGCTAGCACATATGTCTTATAGTTAATTGAGGATAAAATGTGATACAAAAGGAGCCTATGGAGTGGTGGCAAGGTGGCGTGTAAGGGAACCAAAAGGTCTAAGGTTTGAGTGTGGCACAGCACAAATGAGGTATTTATTTTGTAATTGGGTTCGGCCAGTGGTTGAGTTGTAGTGGAATTCTGATGGAGGAGATTGTTGAGAAGAGATTGGGAGTGATCTTGGGAGTGGATCATGGAGAGATAAGTGGAGGATTATGTAAAGAAAATCGTGGAGTTTGATTGGGGGAGGAGTTGGCTGAATTTGGGAAGTGCTTTGGTCATGCAAATTCGGCTATAGGCTTTTAAGTGCCGAATTTGTGAGGTTTTTGTTCCCATTCTTGAAAATTGACGTTTCTTTTGATAGTTTTCTCTTTTGATTTTGGGGTCTTTTTGGTAGCTGACTTCTTCTGTTCTCTCTGCAACTTTGTAATATTTTTTCCCTTGTTTTCTTTTGACCAAATAGTTTCCCTCCCTTCTTGTTCATCTACCCTTTCGATTTTTCTTCTAGCTTATCTTTGACATTGTTTGTGCCGAATAACCTTTCTTTTCTTTGGTTTCCGAACATCTCACCACTCTGTCCATCTTTCCATTTCTTATTTCTAAGTTTTGGGGTAAGTACTCGAAACTTCTCCTTTCCTCTCATCTCGTTCTTCTTCGGCTTTCTTCTCTATTCATTGTCTGGGGTTAGGTGTATACCCCATTTCAGGTGTAAGTGCAAGGGTTGTTCTCTTTGTTCCCTGTTAATAGTTCTTCTCTTCCCGTCTAACATTGGCTTTTCGCTATCGGGTACTATCAGGGGTGATTGAATGACTTTGTACCTCGGGTTAGGGTATACTGTTTGTGGGCCAATTGCTACTAGTCTCCACTCGTAATTCTTCATTTCGGTAAGTGGTTCACTTGGTTTAAGTGGTTTACATTTAGGGTTTTATTTAACATAGTTAAGTGTTAATACAGATCTTTGCCAATAAGTGGGTGATCACTGGTTAAGGGAGGATTAAACCCTACTTGTTTAATCAAGGTAAATGTTATGTCCTATTGGGGATTTAGTGTTCATAAGAGGGTGTTACCTGTAACACCTTGATTTTAGGCCTAGTCGGAACAGTGGTTTCGGGACCACAAATCTGACAATGAAAATTTTATTTTTTATTATATTTTTATGGTCTACGATTTCACGAAATAATTTTGTAAAAAAATTTCGTTTGAAAATTTTGACGTTTGGGCACTTAATTTAGTCAAAAGGACTAAATCGTAAAAAGTGCAAAAGTTGAGTTCTACATACTAGAGGTGTCTAATTGTTATGAAATTTTAAATTGAGGGTCCTTAAATGGTAATTAGACCATTGGTTAATTGCTGGACAAAAATAGACATGAAATGGGTGTAATAAAATATTTTTAAGTTAGGGGTATTTTGGTAAACTAAATAATTAAAAGAATTAAAAAGGGAAATAAGCCAAATTAGCTATCATCTTCTTCATTCAATAGTTTCTACCAGCAGCAGCGGCCATGGTTAAGTTTGTTCAAACTCCCAAGCTTGATTATAAGTGCTCCCTAGCCCCGTTTTTAAAGTTCTTTACATTCTTGAAATCCCGGTAACTTGGTTAAGCTTATTCTAGCAATAATTTAACCTAGGGTTTATATTTGGAAAATAACCATAGGTGAAATGTGTTTATTTTGATGTTTTATGGTAGAATATGAAACTTGAAATTGTGTTAAACAACTTTTACTAAGCGATTTTACTTGAAAACGACTAAAACGACATAATCAGTAAACATACCTAATGTTCATAAGTACATGTTAGAGTGCGAATTTAATGTTGCTATAGAAGGAAAAAATGATCAGTATGTCATAAAACATGAGGAAATAGGATGAAGTTTAATTTACGAGTCTAGGGGCAAAATGTAATTTTGATAAAGTTTAGGCGCAAAATTTTAATTTTTCAAAAATATGATTTTGGGTTAATTTGAATAATGTGAGTCCTAATTAGGCTATATTTGAAATGATAGAGCAAGGAAAAATCAAAATTCAGGCTAAAATCGAAAAATATCAGGTTGTGGACAAAATGGTAAAAATAGCCATTTTCACATACGAGGTAAGTTCATATGATTTTTTTTATAATGCAATGTGTAATTTAATCTTATTGCCTTGATATTAAATGAGATGTAAGTTCATGTGTAAATGTTGGTAACATAATTGTCATTTTAAGTAATTTAATGTTATTTATACGATATGATGATTATTATTATGAAATATTATGCTTTGTGGTTATTGTTGAGTAATATGCAAAATTATGTGAATTACTTGATAAATATGAAATGCTACCAAGTATCAGTTCTGACATTCCGTGGAAGACGACAAAGATATGTGATTGAGGAAAATCCCGTTTGAACCTTAGGAATAGATTAAGATACAAGTGACATGTCACTAGGATATTTGAGTTCCGAACTCGTTGAGTTGAGTCCGAGTTCGTGAGATGTAACTAGGCATCCAAACTCGTTGATTTGAGTCTGAGTTCACTTATGGATGCGCACACCCGAGCTCGTTGAGTGGAGTCTAAGTTCACTTATGGGTGGGTTACATGGTAGCTTGGCTACACATATATTCCGCTGGCTATTGAGTTTGTCTAGCTGTGGGCATGACACTTATGTGCATGCATTCTGTGTATCCGATTATATTCCAAGTGTTCAACAGGTAATTTGGCAAAGTATTCATTGATGATCCCAATGAGATAAGCCATTGGTGAGTATGTCTTTGAGTTATGTTACAAGTTGTACAGGTATGTACACTAAACTTATGTGTGATGCCTTGACATGTGATGATCTATGATGTATATAGTATTTGGTGAATATTATGAAAATGACATGATTTGGAATAAGTCCTTGATACTTGATGACATTGAGATTATGGATTTATGCTTATGAAGCATAATTATGTGTTCTTACCATTATGAATGAAATGATGTTGTATGGATTTGGTGAATAATAGTAATGAATGAGTAAATTTAGCCTTGGCAGTTTTGGGTTACTGCAGTGGTGCAACTTTGGAAATTCACCATAAATTGTGGAAACTGAATTAGGGGTTGAATAAAATATGAGGTTAAAGCCCAATGAGTCTAGTTTCACATAGAAGAAACGGTATATGCAATCAAAATTTATATTATGAGATATTTAAATTGTTGTGAGATAGAGTCTTGATGACTTCGTGATCCCCTATTCTGATTTTATAAAATCATTAAAATTGTATAAAAATAATTATGGGTTGTAATTTATATTATTAAAATCCATTATCTAGAAAGATAGATGACAACATTATCAGAATTTTGTACTATGAGAAAAATAATTTTTAGTGAAGAGAGGTCAGAACTATTGGACAGCAAAACAAGTGAAACTTTAATGAATAAACTGTACTAATTGTCTAAACCAAAAATTCTGGAAATTTTATGGGAGAAAGGTATATGAGTCTAGTTTCAAGGAAAATTAATGAAACTTAATTTGGAGTCTCGTATCTTCAGATATAAATGAATTAGTAACTGTAACTTGGTAAAACAGCTTAACCTGAACAATAGTAAATTGTACGATTATGATGTTTTACTTTAAAGAAAAAATGTGGGTAATTGCTTATTAAATTCATGTGGACTTACTAAACGTAAAGCTTACGCTCCTCTCTACTTCTTCAGTTTTGGCAGGTCGGCTCAGGGTTGGAGATCGTCGGAGGCAAAATCACACTATCAAGCTATCATTTTTTGGAGAATTAATTCAAATATTAGAAATATCAAGTAAGTGGCATGTATAGGAAGTTGGTTTGTGATATGTATTATTATTATGAATTTGACCATATGTATCAGTCTGCATTGAGTCATCGTATATGATCATGAGATGCGGTCCTTATCCATTATGGTTTGTAAGTTTAATTAATCATGCCATGTCCTATGTTTTATGTGATGATATAGTTAGCTTTGTTTGTTATGCATGATTGGTAATCCATTAGATAAGTTAAATGCAGGCCAGTGGATCATGAATTAAATGGAAATGAGTAATGTTGCCTTGAATATGGATGTTTAATGGACAAATTGGTAACTACATTATGATAGTATAAAATGAGAGTAAGATTTAGCATGTCTAGTTCTAGTTAGTGTAAGAATGTATATTATATACAGGATGGTAAGCAAATATGTTTAAAGTGAATGACATGTTATTGCATGATTATGGATGTGTAAGTGCTCATTTATGCCACATTATTTCTTTAAATATGAGTCTATGCATGTTTTCGAAAAGTTTTGAATTAAATGAAATTTTATGGCCCGGTTTTCGTCTATGTGTATGGTTAAGTTTGGTAATGCCTCGTACCTTGTTCCAGCCTTTGATACGGGTAAGGGGTGTTACTTTACCCCTAGGTATTAAGGTAGTGACATTAAACGAAAACATTAATTGATGTAGGGTTGGTACCGGGAGATTTCTACGCTATTCTGAAAAAGTTGTGTAACTGTACACCGTAAACCATTACTATCAAAAGCTGGAAAAGGTGTGTAACCACACCCTTCCTTACTGTAGATTGGTAAAAATCGAAAAGTCAAAATACCAAAACGCAGGTATTCGAGGCCTCACGAGCGTGCGAATGCATGTGGGGCGATCCGAAACCATAAAGCGTGGGCGATAGGCTGTAGAGGCCGCCACGAGCACTCTTGTGGACTTGGGCCTCGATGAACCTCGATGGGCTAAATAGGCTCAATGGGCCCGCTTGTGAAAATTTAACTGTAGGTGAGAAGTAGTTGGGCTTGTCATGTCATGTACATGGCATAGGCCGTTCTGGGCTACGTTGGGCCGAAGTGGGGCATGTGGGCCCAATGGGCTCGTGGGCCCCAAACAAATAAAATTTGTGATAAGTGGCAAATAATGAACTGGGTAATGGTGTTTGCATAGCCGTGATTGAAATTGGGCTAAATGGGCCACACGGCCGTGTGGGCCTACTTGGGCTAAGTTATGGGCCATGGGCCCATTTTCACTGTTTTGGACATCTAGGTTACTTGAGTCGCTCGAGGAGACGGCAGACCATCTATGAGGTCGTAATCTGTACTGGGACCCCAAAATTAATAAAATGACCAAAATACCCTTAAAGGGTAAAATGATTGTTTTGCCCCTCAAGGGTAAATGACTGATTTGTCTGTGATTTGTATGACTGATTTTATGCATGACATTCTGCATACACGACATACCTTGGGATTGGGATATTGTTATGGAGGAAGAAACCGTATTGGTGGCTGTGCCACATATTTTGATATTAATAGCTTTGCTATGATTCTAGTTAGTGCCGCAACCAGTGCTAACACTGTAAGTGTAGGGATGGCATGGGTGATTTATTCCCCACAGGTAGTGCAGGGTTGGACGGAGGCAAGTGCAGGGTTGGATGGGTTATCATGCATTATTCATATGGGTTTGATATCGAAATGGGCTAGGCCCAACTGATATTGATTCTAAAATGGGCTAGGCCCAACTGATATTGACTCTGAGATGGGCTAGGCCCAATTGAGACTGTGATGGGTTGAGACGCAAATGTTAATGAATCGGGCTTTGGGCCCACATATATTCTGAACTGGACTGTACTATTATGGGATAGGGCTCAATCCCAGAATGGTTCTAAATTTTATTTTTTTGACTGACTGTTTGGATGCTAGGGGATTACACACTGAGTTTTCGTAAACTCACCCCGTTTATTAATTATGCAGGTAATCCCCAGCGATAGATGGATCGTTGCTACGAGGGACTCGAAGATGGCCACACACTACTTATGTTTTCAGATTTATTTATTTACTATTGCGTATTTTTCATTTGGGTTGTAATAGGGTCTCTCTTAATTATAGTTTTTATTCTAAACTTTGGGATTTTATCTACTATGTTTTATAATTGTAGAAGTAGATCACGGTTTTCCAAAACAACTATTTCCAAAACACTACATTTTCGCAACTTAACTTTTAAACATCACGTTTTCGTAAATCGGTTACTTTTAAAATTAGCTTCCGCAACCCAAAAAGGAATTTTGGGAATAAAATTAATGAGTTTCAATGTACTACGTTTTAGATAAGAAGGGTTTCTAATGAAAACATGGTTTTTGAAAAACACTTCAATGTGACACGCCAGATTCGACTATAATGTCTAGGCCGAGTTTGGGACATCTAGGCCGAGTTTGGGGTGTTACACGCTTCCATTCACCCTTCCTGTCTGTTAGGAATTTGATTATTTTGTTCATATTCTCTCTTTTGAAATACATAAGGTCAATTTGTTGAATAAAATCATAGAGATATAGCGGAACATCATAATACCTCACTATCTTGGGTGGCGAGATAGTCATCTCCTTCCGTCGAACAGAGAACTACATCCATGGTACCTTTCTTGGTGTATTCGTATCTACCTTTTTCAACACAGTATAGAATTTGTGAATTATCAGAAGATACATCGACTTGTTTGGGGTTGCGCAGAACTTCTCCTATCGATGGTATTGGATTAACTCGTGCATTTCACTCTTCAATGAGCCTATGGATTCGAAACCTCATTCTTGCAATGAAATTTTGTGTTGAGCTATAAGAAAGTTGCTTCTGATTTCCCTTTTCCAAAGGTAGGCGTGAATATCGGCTATGGATTTGCTATCAAAAAGGTTACTATGCTTGGTTTGAGGTTTAGGGATAGAGGAAAAATAGTGAAATTTTCAAAATCTCGAAGAAAATGTTAGAAAATGTTGCTTTGCATGGCTATAATGGCTTGAAGGATTTAGTAGCTGCTAAAGGAAATATATAGATTCCAACTAGAGCTTTACTTTCCATCTGTAATGCTTAGTTTGTGCAAGTGTACACAGTCATTCAAGTAATAAGTAAGTAAATAAGTTATCGTCTCCACATGGGTTGTGTATGTAACAGCCTGATTTAGACCCTATTTGAAATGGTGGTTTCGGGACCACGAATCTGATTCAGAAAAATATTTTAAAATTATTTTTTGTGTTTATTATGTGTGAATTTATATCTGTGAAATTTTCGTGTTTTAATTTTATAGTTTGAGTGCTCGATTTAATAAAAGAGCTTAATCGCTTAAAATGAAAATTTAATGTTTTAATATGTAGGGGCGTTGAACTTGTCTTATTAATATGAAGCATTTATAATGCAATTAAACCATAATTATATGTAATGGACATAATGACCATGATTTATAATGGTTTTATATGTTATAATAAAGGCTGAATATGTAAATTTATTAATATGTTAATATATCATAAAACATAAAATAATTATAATGCATTCATTTTTTGTTCTTGGTGACCGAAACTGAAGAAAAGAAAAAGAAAAGAAAGCTTTTAAGGGTTCGGCCATTTGATAGCTTAATCAAGGTATGTAACTAGCTCGATTTTTGATAATTTTTATGTTTTTGAGGTCGTTGCAGTGTAATGTACAAAGCCCATGCTTGAATTTTTTTATTTTGATGAATATTTTAAGTTATGCCATTGATGAATATTTGATCTTTGTGATGATAGTTGATGAAATATGAAAGATATGTTTTAGATTAACATGTTTTGTATTAGAATTTTTGATGATTTTGAGTAATTAGGACTAAATTACAAAAATAATAAATTGAGAGACTAAAATGTGAAAAAAATGAAATGTATGGACTTGTATGAACACATGGAACATTCGGCCTAGCATGGTATGTGCAAATTTTGCATGTTTTGTGTTTTCTGCAATTTGGACTAAATTGTAAAAAGTGTAAAATGTCAAGGGAAAAATTGTAATTTGCCCAGTTTTGTGTGTAACAGCCCGATTTAGACCCTAATCATAATAGTGGTTTCAGGACCACGAATCTAAGTCAGAAAAATATTTAAAAATTATTTTCTGTGTTTATTTTGTGTGAATATATATCTGTGAAATTTTCATTATTTAATTTTGTCATTTAGGTATCCGATTAAATAAAAGGAATTAATCGCGTAAATTAAAAATTTGACAGTTAAAAGCATAAGCGCTGAATTGTTAGTGGCTTTCTAAATGGAAGCCTTTATGTTGCAATTAGCCCAATTAAGGAAAGAATGGACGGTAATGGGTATGTATTATATGATTTTATTATTTTATTTCTAAGGTTGTAATAGTAAATTAGGTAATAATAAGTATATAATATAAACATATAATTAAAAGCCAAATTTCTATTCTTATTCTCATCACCGAATATGAAAAACAAAAAGAAAAGAATAAGTTCTCAAGGGTTCAGCCATCTTCCAAGTTGATTCAAGGTTCGTTTTTACTCAGTTTTTGATAATTTCTACGTTTTTTAGATCGTTGCTTCAAGTACTACAAAACCCAAGCTTTAATTTTTTATTTCGATTAATATTTTGAATTGTGCCATTGTTGATAACTTGTGGTTTTTGTTGTTTGATGATGAAAAATGGAAGATATGTTTTAGATTAACATGTTTTGTATTGGAATTTTTAAAAATTTTGAGTAATTAGGACTTAATTGCAAAAATGATAATTTGAGGGACTAAAATGTGAAATAAATTGAATATATGGACTTGTTTGAGAGAATTCGGCCCAACATATGTATAGGGAAATTTTGTGTATTTTTTGTTTTGTGCAATAGGGACTAAATTGTAAAAATTATAAATGTCAGGGGTAAAATGATAATTAGCCCATTTATGTGTTTTTGGACTAAATTGAATGAAAATATGTTTGAATGAGCTTAATTTGAATATATTTAGATCAAGAATCTAAGAAATCGGATTTGGCTTGGGGAAAATTGAAAATTGTCGACTAGTCGTCCCTTTCCGTTTTACATCGTCCGAGGTAAGTTTATAAGCAATTAGACGTACTTAATATTATTAAATGTAACTTATATATGCTAAAATGAAATATGTGAATTTATATTTTCAATAGCTGAATGTATACAAGCTTGGCTACTATATTTCAGAATTCGTTTTGACCAGGTTATCATGTCCAAAAGCCCTGTATGAACCTTAGGAATATTTAGGATACATATGTCATGACATAGGATTCCGATATATGTGTGCGAGTAAGACCATGGCATCGACATGTGATTTCGATATGTGTTTACGAGTAAGACCTTGTCTGGGATAGCGACATTGATATTTGACTACATGTAAGACCACGTCTGGGACGTTGGCATTGTACGATTTGTGTGATTATTCGAGTGTCCTATCCAATTCCGAATGGTTCATCTGGCAAAGATAAGTTATGTTCAAATATGTAAAATAAGTCAAATGGCCAGGTACGAATTGGTTTGTTGTTATTTAAAATATGGTAAGTGAGAAATTTGGTACTTACTACAAACTATGTGTAATGCAATTGAAGATTATATGTGAGTTAGATAAGTGTATCCGGCTATGTGCATAGTAATGAAATAAGTTTAAATTAATAGCATGTATGATTATATGTATTCGGTTACAAGTCAAATGTATGTGTATGAAATTATTTTTCTAATATATGAGCTTGTACATTTATATGTATGTGAATTAAGTTAATAATGGTCTTTTTAGAGTTGGAAGTTTAATGATAAAAAGTTAACTTGGCTATATGATTATTTGGTCAAAGTGACTTTTGCGATTGATCATTTAAATGCATGATATGAAATTTATATGTTTGGATCTATATATATATATTGATAATATACTTTGGTTTAGTTAATTAAATTGATGATATTATTAGGTTACTCTTTTGCTTATGACTTACTAAACTATAAAAGCTTACTCTGTAACACCCCGTACCCGAGTCCGTTACCGGAATCGAACACAAGGTGCACACAGACTTAACTATTTTCACAGTCCATTTAGAAATTTCTAGACAAGCTGGTTACTGCATCACTGTCGCCTTAAAAATCATATCTTGAGTTTCAGAGCTCGAAAATTTGTTTTGTAATTTTTCCCTGAAACTAGACTCATATTTCCATCTACATATTTTTTTCTAGAATTTTTGGTCAAGCCAATTGGTACAGTTTATTAGTTAAAGTCTCCCCTATCCCAGGGTTCGACTACACTGACCTTTGTGAGTTACGAATTGAATATCTCCTTGTACAGGGCTTTAATACTGATGCCGTTTGTTTCTATAGAAACTAGACTCAGAGAGGAATCTATACATATATGGAATGACTCCTAATTATCTCTGGTTAATTTACAATGAATTTCCAAATTCGGAATAGGGGATCCAGAAACCGTTCTGGCCCTGTTTCACGAGAACTTTAATATCTCTTAACATGTAACTCCTATGACCGTTTTGTTTCTTCCATATGAAAGTAGACTCATCAAGGTTCATTGAAATAATTTATTCACTATTTAATACCATTCCTACTATTTTTAGTGATTTTTCACATCCACATCACTGCTGCAGTCAGCATCTGTCTTTAAGGTAGGCTTTACCTATTTCATGATTTCCATGATTCAATTGCCCCTTTTTGCATACATAGCACAAAGTGTGTTCATGATTAACCATTCCAATGGCTAATCGTTTCAAAACAATTCCATACCTCATAATGATCGACATACAAACGATTATAGTACTATACTAAAAACGATATAAGCCATTTTCGCATGGCTATCCAAGTTTACACAAACCGAAAGGTACATGACCTTCAACAAAAGGGTAGTCCTATACATGCCATTTCAAAGTTCAACCAAAATTATACCAAAATGGAGGCTTTGATAGTGTGGATGACTTCGACTTCAATGATCCCGAATCTGATAGCTAACGAGCAAAATCTATAAAACAGAGAAACAGAGAAAACGGAGTAAGCAATTTATGCTTAGTAAGTTTGAGCAAGAAATTCCAGCACAACAAAAGCATATCATTCATAAAGCTAACGGATAGTTTCATATGCACAAATTCTCAATATCATACTCATTTCACATTCCAACCCCTATGTTCATACATAAGGGATCACCTTAGTCAAATACCGGAAACTCATTACTCGACTGAGCGAATATTATTCGAAGGAATCAACTAATTCAAGCTCATATGAACATACCTCATTGCTGGAATTTTTCAAGCGTATTAACTGAAATTTTACAGCAAGATCGCTTATTCTCGAATCACGTACCTTCGGAATTTAACCGGATATAATGACTCGCTCAAATGCCTTCGGGACGAAGCCCGGTTATAGCGACTCGCACGAATGCCTTCGGGACTTAACCCGGGTTTAGTAACTTGCACAATGCCTTCGGACTTAGCCCGGATTTATTAACTCGCACGAATGCCTTCGGATCCTAGTCCGGATATAGTCACTTAGCACAAAGCCTTCGGGACTTAGCCCGGACATCATTCGAATAACCGAGCACAATTATCAATAAATTATGACACATTCGTATTCCATTTTCAATAGCAAAACTCAAACACAAGGCACTTTTTACACTTGCAATTTCGGCTCAATAGCCACACACAAAGAGCATGATTTTAATTTGCTTTAAACATGATCTAATCAATTCAAAATTTAAGCTCTATTACTCAAGAACTTACCTCGGACGTGGTCGAACGATTTCGACGGCTATTCGACGACTTTTTCCTTCCCCTTATCGGATTTAGCTCCCCTTTGCTCTTGAGCTTAATTTAACAAATAAATTGGTTTTATCATTTGAGCATCGAAGAGGAATTCAAGATACTTAGCCAATATATATACTCATTAGGCATCAAAGTCGCATATGTACAAAATCATGAATCGAACTCAACACATTAGTTAATATTCCTCTTAGCGAATTTTCTAAGCCAAGAATAGGCATCAATATGCTTGCCTCTAACCGAATGCATGCACACCAATTTCCCCTCATGTGGCGAATATACATGTCCATGTTGAGGCCAATTATACACTTAATACCACACAAAACAGCATACATTTTACTACTAACGCATTACATATCGTAGCTCAATACACATCTCTCATTTACTTCATAATCGAGACATCATCACAAGCAAATATACACCTTGAAATAGCATATATGTCATACCAATACATCGTGTGCAAACATATATACATATATCTATGCTAGAGCCGAATCTCAAGTTGATTGTAACTAAACATGAACAAAATTTCAATACACAAATCTTACTTTCCATGCAATGAGCATAAATCACACTTATGGATGTACCATGGCGAATACATCACAACACCATAATTTTGGTTATGATTAAACAAAGAACTTAGTATCTCATTCAAAATGCTAAAAGAAAATCTAAGAGTCCTCAATCCCCATCACATGTATCATTATCAAGCTTGATATTTAGCATGCAATGGCATTAACACCACATTTACTTTGGCGAATTTCATTCCCATGACATAGCAAAGATTTGAACCATGGGCTACCAAGAACATCAAGCTAGCAACTAAAAACATGCATGAATCTCATGGCACAACCTCAAACATACCTTAATCTTGATGCAAGTATAGCCAACCTCTTCCTAATCCTCTTCCAAAACAAACATGAAGCAAAATTCCTTCCTTCCTCTAGTATTTTCGGTCAAGAGAGAATGAAAAGATGGATGAACAATTTTTTCTTTTCTCTTCCACAATGCACGGCAATGGGGGAGTTTCACTCACACACACACATTTTTTTTCTTTCTTTATTACCCATACTTATTTGTTTATTGTTTCTCCCTAATGCACCGACAAAACATGTTTCATGACATGTTTAGCCCATGATTCCTTGTCATGGCCGGCCACTACAACTTGGGGGAATTTGACATGCAAGTCCTCCCTTGACTACATGCACTATTAGGTCCTTATAGATTAGCCTTTCACTTTTCAAAAGTGTCACACAAGTCCTACTAACTGAATTCACATGCAATCGGCTAAATCAGAACTTGAAATTTTCACACATTCATAATTACATATTCTAGACAATAAATATTACATTCAAACATTTCGGTGACTCGGTTTAGCGGTCCCGAAACCACTTCCCGACTAGGGTCAATTTTGGGCTGTCACATACTCTGTGTGTGTTCATGTTTACCTTTGTTTTATAGATTTCGGATTGCAAGTTTCGAGCTTGAAAATCGTCAGAGAAGCTTATCACACTATCAACTGTCTTTGGTATTTTATAAGCTAAATTTTCGAATCTATGGCATGTATAGGCTAGATTATAGTTTGAAATATTATAATTTGGTTTTGTATAATCTAAGCCATGCAAAAATGGCTTGTTAATAAAGTTAATGTTTGCATATGTTTGGGCATTGTATAAGCATATTCTGGGAAGTATGTTTCATATTATGTGTGTGTATTGTGAATTTTGGATGCGCATATTTGGGTGATCTGGTTATGATAATTGGATAGATAAACATGTATGGGAATTCGATTGTCATACCTAATGAAGGTATTATATGTGATTTAGCATTAATGGGTATTTGATTATGTCCGACTAAGGTAAAAAGTTATTATAATACACTTAATACTTGTAATATAAGTTTTGTGTGTTTGGGTAAATATATTTGAAA
Organism: Gossypium arboreum; assembly: GCF_025698485.1. Taxonomy (NCBI): domain Eukaryota; kingdom Viridiplantae; phylum Streptophyta; class Magnoliopsida; order Malvales; family Malvaceae; genus Gossypium; species Gossypium arboreum. The sequence goes on along the minus strand of NC_069072.1, from coordinate 106,644,426 downwards.
ATTGGTTAAGTGATAAAATATAAGTGAAGGATATTAACTATATGAGTTTCGGCTTTTATGTTTATGAAATATGATAAATGGTTGTGTATATGGATGGTCTAACATGAGTAGTAATATATGAAATGGATATGCCATGTGTTTAAAGTTTGATTAGTGTCTTGGTGAGGTGTTTGCATTTTAAATAAATGTTTGTGATCCTTATCAGTCTAATTATATATTATGCTATAAATGTGACTTGTTATAAAGGTATGATGCATATTAGGCCATGTAGTTAGTTTAATTTAGAAGGTGTGTTTTTCTTTGATGCATTTTGGTTTGATGTTTGGACTTATAATTCGGCTTGGTAATGAGATAATAGATGGATGTATGTTCGGTATACGGTATGTATTAAATTGGTTAAGTAATGTATATGTCATTGTTGGTATTTGGCTATTAGGTTCGGTTAGTGAAGGTAAGAAATAAATATGCTACTTGACTATTTTGGTTAATTATTTTGGTATAATTTTTAAATGGTAATTGAGGATTATGATTTAGGTATGTTTTGGTTAGCTTATAATGAAATATTTAAAAGTGTAAACTATGATGTTTATATTCGACTAATGATAGGCAAATTATGTATAAATAAATATATGACATGTTTTGTTTGTGATTCGATTTTTAACGTCAATAGTCGAATTAGTACTAATATGGTCCCATGGAATTGGTTATTTATTAATGAATTATAAATGGTATACATTCATAGTCGGCTATAGATAAGTAATTGAATATATTATAAATGATGCATATGACATGTTTGCATATGATTCAGTTTGTAATGACAAGAAAGATATTTGTGTCATGAATGATATGGTTTGATTACATGAATGATATATATATTAAAGGAGTTTTAATGCCATAATATTTAGACAATAAGTTCGGCTAATAAAACTATAATGTACTTGTAAAATGATGTTTTTAAATTGGGAGTTCGAATATGGTTCAACTGATAAGTACATATGTGCAAAACTTTGTAATGAGAAAATAGGTATATTTATTCATATTGACTATTGCTAATGTTGTATATGTGAATGGATATTAAGTTGTGTAATATTGCTTATTTGGTTTTAAAATGTGCATGTGTATTGATTTCGAAGTATGGAATGTAATGAATATCTGTTTGAGTTGTGATATGACTGGTAATGCCTCGTAACCCTATTCCGACGACGGATACGGGTTAGGGGTGTTACAATGTGTTTTTGGACAAAAAGGAGTTTAATTTGAATATGTTTAGATCAAGAACCAAAGAAATCGAATTTGGATCAGGGGAAAACTAAAGTTGTCGATTAGTCGTCCTGTTCCAATTTTCATCGTTTGAGGTAAGTCTATAAGCAAATAGATATTGTTTATTTTAATCAAATATGAATTTTATATGCTGAAATGAAATATATGAAATTATATATGTGTTAGCCGAATGTAAATAAGCTTGGGAGCTATGTTTATGAATTCGTTTCGACCGAGTTGTGACATTCGAAAGCCCCGTACGAACCTTAAGAATAGCTAGGATACATATGTCATGACATAGGATTTCCGATATGTGTTTTCGTGTAAGACCACGCCTGGGACGCTGGCATCGATATATGTGTTTACATGTAAGACCATGCCTGGGACATTGGTATCTTATTTGATTCGTTTCAGACCTTGTCTGGGACAGTGGCATCGATATGAGATATCATGTAAGACCACGTCTAGGACGTTGGCATTGTTCGATATATGTGATTATTCGAGTATCCTATTCAATTTCGAATGGTTCAACGGGCAATGATAAGTTGTGATCGAAGGTATAAAACGAGCTAAAACAATCAGGTATGAGTTAGTTGATTACCTATTTGAAAATAAGGTAAGTTGGCCGGTTGATATGTGATGCAAATTATATAAGTTACTAATGTGAACATATGTACATTGGTGAAGTATATTCGTCCATATGTTATGTATATGCATGGGATGTTATATTTTGATTCATGAGTATATGTATATGTGTTATATAATGATATTTTGTCTTTGAATTTAACGATACATTGAATATATATACATGTACATTCGGTTAAGATAAGATTTATTTATGAAAGCATATGTTATATATGAAATGTTAAGCTTGAGATTAAATGTGATTATGATAGTATAATTTGGTTTGATTAAAATAAGTTGATAATGTCTTTGAGTTGTTATTTGCTTATGACTTACTAAGCTATGATAAATTATTGTGTGTATATGTTTGTCTTTATTTTATAGATTCTGGAATTAAGTTACAAGCTCGGGGATCATCAACAAAGTCCATCACACTATCGATGTGTTTTTGGTACTTTATAAGTTAAAATGTTGAACTTATGGCATGTATAGGCTAGATAATACTTGGAAATGTTAGATTTTGATTTGTATATATATATATAAGCCATGCGAAAATGGCTTGTTTATTTATGTTAAGTTCGATTTTAAGTTTGAATATACCTAAAATATATTTGATTGTGATTTTGATGTTTGGTCATTATATATGTTTATTTGTGAACTATGGTATATATATATTTGTCAATGTTGATGAAGTTATGCCAAAGTATATGTGTTTGGTATTATTAGTATGATGTGAAATTGTGGATGGATATTTTGTTGAGTGATATATTTAAAATATAAGTAGAAAATATATTAGGTAAATGGCTATAATTTGGAATATTGATGTTCGGTTAGGTGATGAAGTACGTATGGACAATATTTGTATGTCTTTGTTCATTGGTGGTAAATATGATTTTAGGTGTAATGAAAAGCTTGAGAAACAACCATGTTTGGATTTGGCAAATAGGTGAATTAACTTTCGGTGGCTGTTAAATATTTGAGGTGTCTTGTATTTGTTATTAAAGTTGGATTGTTCTGACTATATAGATTTATATATATTTAGCCAAATATGTGGCTATTAAATTAGTTTTGAATATGATTTTTGCTAATTTGATTGATATGTGATAATAGCATGTTAAAATTTTAGTTGGTATGCTAAAATGTTGGACGAATAGTTAATATGTATTGTATCAATATATATATAAATATAATTGATGTTTTGGTGTGAAGGTTAAAATAATATGTTTGATATTCGGTTTGGTTATTGGAAATGTTTCATATGTGTAAAGTGATTGAGCATAATAGATTTTAGGTGTAATGAAAAGCTTGAGAAACAACCATGTTTGGATTTGGCAAATAGGTGAATTAACTTTCGGTGGCTGTTAAATATTTGAGGTGTCTTGTATTTGTTATTAAAGTTGGATTGTTCTGACTATATAGATTTATATATATTTAGCCGAATATGTGGCTATTAAATTAGTTTTGAATATGATTTTTGCTAATTTGATTGATATGTGATAATAGCATGTTAAAATTTTAGTTGGTATGCTAAAATGTTGGACTAATAGTTAATATGTATTGTATCAATATATATATAAATATAATTGATGTTTTGGTGTGAAGGTTAAAATAATATGTTTGATATTCGGTTTGGTTATTGGAAATGTTTCATATGTGTAAAGTGATTGAGCATAATAGAAGTTGACATCAAATAAGGCATATATGTTTTGCATGTTATATATATATTCGGCTAAAGATTTAGCAAATGACCATATGAATATTAACTTTGGTTTTTAATAAGTAAGTTGGTTTAGATAGAATTATAACATGGATTGCATGTATGTTTGGTTTTAAGTAATGAATAATGAGATGTTTAAATTCATAAGCTTATATCCGGCCATTTGATAACGATTATGGTTGTATGTTATTTAATTTATGTGTAACTCGTAATTTTTGGTTTGATTTAGTATATGTTTAGTTGTGATGTTTTAAGATGATTAATTTCTATGTGTATCTATGATTATCCGAAAGTTGGGTTTAGTTTGGTAATACCTCGTAACCCCTTTTCGGTGATGGATACGGGTTAGGGGTGTTACAATGTATGTTAATCGATTATTTGTAAAGTTATAAGTTAACAATTTTGTGATAAAAATACAATAATTTGAGTGATGATGATTAAACTAGATTAATTTATCAAGATGGAAAATTGACCCCTAATACAATTTTAATCTAAGTATGCAAATATCTAAATATATGAATGAATATAGTAGCTAAAACACAACTTCAACAATCAATAACATGAATAGGCTAGGATAAGTAAATTAATCAATTTGATTCATTTTCATCATGCTTAACTGTTTTTGAAAAACATTCCATGGGAACTTGATCTTTCATGAGTTCGAAAACCAAATTAAGTTACTTTAGAACTTTTACTTAGTGAAACATGCATTTTATTGATCATATTAAACTAAGGGTTTCTTAGTATTTATGTGAAGTAATAGGGATGGGTTAGGTTTCAAAAAATTTAATCACATAAACCTAAAAACTATACAAGATAATAGAGCTCGTTAAAGTTATTATGAACCTTCAATTTAGTCGGGTTAATGCACATAAACCTAAATTAATCATACACTTTTCAATTAATATGTCACTAGTCATCGTCTAGTTAGAATCGCTTTTAATGCATCCAATCGCATATGAATGGAATACATACTTGAATTTAATTGAAACATGATCAATTGAGGCACAAACACTTTAAACATGAATCAAAAAAATCTCATTAAATTAATGCAATTAACCTAGCTAAACAGATTTAAGCTACCATTGCTGATGTCAAGATCACAAAACACATTACAAACATAATTAATTTAAAATAATAAATAAGTTAAGAATAAACTCTATTTTAAGTCGACAGTCTTGCGGATTGTGATTAAAGGTGTTTTCCTCTGCTCCTCCTGTTGTACCTTTGCTACTGGCTCCTCAAGGTGGTCGGCCAATAGACGATCTCTTTAAGGCTTTGCTGGCTAAAAACTAAGAAAAAATGGAATGATAGGCATAGTGGATGAAAAGAGCAAGAGAGGGAATGAAGAATGTTGTGAAAATGAGGGATGAAGGATGAGTAAGGCCTGATTGAAAAGGTGAGATAGGTGTGGTATTTATACTTGAAGTAGGTGGGAGAGTTTACTAAAAATGGCAGCAACAATCCCTTGGATTTCTCCCTCCTATGGCCAGCCATGATATGTGGAAGAGAAGGTGGTTTGGTTGCTTGATTGAAGCATGAAATCATGCTTGAATCATGCAAGGGGTGGACGGTTTCTCAAGCAAATCTTGTGTGTCGATTTCCAATGTTCTTCCAAGTGTAAGGACCTTTAAATAATTTTCCCAAAATTAATTTCATGGCTTCCTAATTGTGGTTGCCGAATTGGGCCTCTCTTCTCTTGAATTGGATGGTTAGTAACCTAACTAGCTTGTAGACTTGACCAACATGCATAGTCTTTTTTATTGGGTCAAGGTGGCATTTTGATGACCCAGTAAGCTTGGTCTTGCCATCCAATACATGAGAATAATAGCTCATGTCCATGCAACATTATAATAAACTCAACTCTATGGTCCCACGGAATAAGTAAATTTAACATTTTAATAAATAACATGAAATACTTTAATTTTATGCACAAAATTATATAAAAAAGTTTCAATTCGCTCAACTTCATTTGCTGCACTTTAATTTGCCATAATTGCACAATTATTTAGGAACTTTTATTTTTAGGAAACATTTCTGCATTTCATTTGCTGAACAAGTCTATAAAACCCGAACTATTTGTTCTTTATTTAGAAGATTGTTGAGAATAAAGGTGAAAAATATATTTCAAATAGTCCAACGATATATTTGGTAATTGTAATGTTTTGGAAAATTCATGCATACTCATACATTTTTACTTGAGGACAAGAAATAATTCAGGTTTGAGGGTGTGATAACTCTTGAAAAGAGTTATATTTCAGGCCTCTAAACTGAAGTATTTGCTTGTAATTAAGAAAATATGTTTGCATTTTAGACTTATTATTAGAGCATTTCATATTAAAGCTTGAATTGTGTTTCAACTATAAATGTATGTTAATTTTAATTGTTGAAAAGAGGTTTGGTAGTCTTTGGTCGTAGGTGCAAGTGAGATGAAAGAAACAAGAAGAAGGAAAAGAGGAAGAGGAAAAGAGAACGAAGGAGGTGAAACATTGCCATGGCGAAATGTGGGATAGATTGCCAACAGAATGCCATGGCAATTCTAGGAAGATGTCGCAACACTTAATCCACATCACTGTCAGCCAACTATACATGTACCAGATAAATCACCTTGAAAAAGAGGAGTGAAAGATGTGTGTGAGAGGGACGGATCTACCGTATAAAAGGAGGAAAGGGAAGGTAAGAAAGGACACACACAAATTGGGAGGAAAAAATAAAAGAAAAAGAGCGATTACTCTCTCTACAACAGAATCCAGTGGCATAATTAAAAAGAGAAGAAGAAGGGAGCAACTAAAGAATGTGAGATCAAAAGTGCGAAGAAAGGGAAGAGAAATCTTCCCTGGGTTTTGCAAAGAATCTGGATAAGAAGTTAGAGTGCAGAGGGAACTTTCTGTAGTTCTGCCTTTGTTCTATTTTCTTGGTTTTGAATTCTGTGGTTTGTGAAACTTGAAGTACGTTGATGAATGATAAAATTTTTAATTTCATTGCCCAACCCATGAGTGAATTATCTTCGGGTTGGAATTATTTGGGCGAATATTGAATTAACTATAATGACCATGATATGCTTGTGATTAAATTTACTATTTCATGCGATTCTTGTTTATTTGGAATGCATGCAAGCTCTAGACATAGTTGATTGCATGTTATGAACTTAGATGGATTTGAATCTGAAAGGATTAAATACATCAGATTATTAATCGATTGATACAGGTGAGTACTCGAAAGAATATTTGCAGCACTCTAGACATAGAAGATGCGATCTGTACAGGTATAGAACATTAGTTGGGTTATTATTTGTGAGTCTTGTAGACATACACAAATTCTGAATAATAATTAGAGTTTAACCCTCAAAAGAAGTAAACTATAGTAGTAAATATCTGGGTAGCAGTTTAGTCATAACTTTGCTATGGCATTATTATGTTATGAAAATATTCTTGAGTAATCCCAACCTTTATCATTCAACAGCAAAAATACTCTCTACTTGTTCTTTTTGAATTGCCACGACATTTAGATTGTTTGATCATTTTTCAGTTATAACTGATATTATTAGTTCATTCATTAATTCCCTTCACCAATTTATACTTTATTCCTTTTGCACAATTTCATTCGTTAAATCTTCAATATTATTTAACAATTCAAATCAACTTCCGATCCCTATGGAGATAATACTCACTCATTATTATATTACTTGAATCGATGTGTACACTTACACATTTGCATTATTTACACACAACAAGTATCTTTAGTTTGAGTTTAGGCAGTTCCTCGATTAACAACTTGGATTGTGTAAATTCCTGAACTTCCAATTCTAGCGATTCAAACTGTGCCGGTTGAACATAACTCCTCGGATTGGCTTTCATCAAAGCCAAACCTTCACAATATTTTTCATCTCCCAATGGTTCAAACCTTATGGTGTTCTTTAATGGGTTTTTTTAAAAATTTCTTTCCCATTCCAGAGAAACCAAGGTTTCTAATTCCTCTATCACTGAACATTCCTCCATTGGATCGAGAAATTTCATTTCCTTCGAAACATTAAATGTTACCTGATTGTCTTGAACTCTCATTGTAACGCCCCAAAAATCCCGAAAGCCAAAAATCCTGAAATCTCAAACTTTCTTTATTTTTAGTTGTGATAAAAATTGTGTTTTATGTTCCTATCCATGTGATAATTATAGTAGGTCTTATTTTTTGATGTGATGATATAGTTAACTTTGTTTGTTATGCATGATTGGTAATACATCAAGTAAGTTAAATGCAGGCCAGTGGATCATGAATTAAATGGAAATGAGTAATGTTGCCTTGAATATGGATGTTTAATGGATAAATTGGTAACTACATTATGATGGTATAAAATGAGAATAAGATTTAGCATGTCTAGTTCTAGTTAATGTAAGAATGTATATTATATACAGGATGGCAAGCAAATATGTTTAAATTGAATGCATGATTATGGATGTGTAAGTGCTCATTTATGCCACGTTATATGTCTTTAAATATGAGTCTATGCATGCGTTCGAAAAGTTTTGAATTAAATGAAATTTTATGGCCTGATTTTTGTCTATGTGTATGGTTAAGTCTTGTAATGCCTCGTACCCTATTCCGACCTTGGATACGGGTAAGGGGTGTTACATTTGGTGGTATCAGAGCTATGGTTTAGTCGGTTCTTGTAACGCCCCAAAAATTGGGCCTAGAAGAGTTGGCCTTTGAGTCTGGGATTCGGATAGAAGAAAACCCGAATATTGAGAAGTTTTAAATATTACTAGTGTTTTAAAAAATATATATTGATAAAATATTTATGTTATTACTAATATTTTAATTTTTATGAAAATTATTATCATTATAATTATTAGATACAAATATATTTATAAAATTATTGTTGTTAATTTAGTGTTTAAATTAACATATTATTAGAAAATTTTATCTGTATCTATTTTTATTGATTTATGAAAATTATAATTATTATTATTAGAAAATATATATATATATTATCGTATTTGAAATTTTCATTATTATGGTTATTATTATTATTATTTTAGTTTTAAATAAATTACAATAGATTTAAAGTGTGGGAAAAATTCGGACCAAGACTCTAGCAAAAAAAAAATTATTATTTTTGCTCCTTTAGGGATCTGGGCATTAAGGTTTATTAATAAGTTCGGCTAAAATTTGACATAAGAAGGAGTCCGCCTAGTGGTTAGGTGTGTTAAGCGGTAGGAAGGAGCAGGGTTCGATTCCTGCGTGCGCAAATGTGAGTTTTATTTTAGAAAAACCAAGGGTATCACAGTAGGCCTTATTAATTGTTCAAAGCTAATTCATCTTAGAAGCAAGCATCCGCCTAGTGGCTAAGTATGCTAGGAGGCGTGGGAGGAGCACGGGTTCAAGGCACGGCGTGCACAATTTGTGTGTTTTTTTAATATGCGATCAAGGCTATATAAGGGTTAAGATGAGTTGCAGTATAATTTAACACAAAAGAGCTTATGGCACAAAGGGCAACAAGATGCGTTAAAGGGACTAAGAGGGCACGAGTTCGAATCCGGTGTTGGCGTTATTTTGGTTTGTTTTAGGTGGACCAAGACTTCAGCAGTAAGGTTTATAAATAATCGTGACCGTATATAAGTAAAGAGAGAAGCATGGTGAAGTGGCCAGCAGACGGGCGAAGGCACAAGGGCGAGGAGGTCTGAGGTTCAAGCCTCACCTCGCGCATGGAAGGCTTGTATTTTTGCTGCTCACGTGGGGGAGAGTCAGAGTTTGACCGAAACACTACTAGCCATGGCTTGAGTCGGTCAAGCGGTGGACTACTGTTGATGGTGCAAGGAAGTTGGATAGGATTTAAATTGGTGGTGGCTGAAATTAAGGAGAAAAATAGGGAATTTAAACTTGGGAAGGATTTGTATGCCGAAATAGGATTCATGGTGGTACCAATTTGGCTATAGGCAATTAAATGCCGAAAAAGCTCTCAAATTTTGGCTAGGATGAATTGTTTTTTTTTTTTTTCCGCTCAAATTCTCTTATCATATTTTCTTTATTTTATTTTATTTTCTCAAACTTCATTCCTTTTGATTCATCTTTCTTTTCTTCGCCGAAGCCTAAATCTTCTATTGCTATTCTTAAAATTCTTTTCCCTTTTCTTTTTCTTCCACCGATCTCTCTCAAACCATTGCTAACCAATTACCCTTCGAAGGTGAACCACACTACGTGATAGCCGACTTTACTCCTTAGTCAATCCTCTATTCTTTTCTTAGTTATTCTTCTATTTTCTTCTTAACTCGAAATAAGCATACCTAAGAATAAGTTCTAAAAGCTGAAAACCCCATAGTCTTAGGAGCATAGCCGAATCTTTAGACCAGTAAAGGATCGATTTCTGCTAGGGTTTGAGGGTTAGATCTACATCAGAATTGAATAAGAACTAAAGTGGAATCGTTGGCTGAAGGAATCAGTGGTAAGTTTTCGAATCTATTTCTTTATTTCAGGAATTAAGAAAAGCCGAAACCCCTAAGGGTGGCTAGTGTTTTGGTTTAAGGGTTTTTTTGCCTCTTTCTTTTGATTGTGTAAGAGTTAGCATAGACAAGAGGACAAGAGGATGTACAACGAAGGGCTTGAAGACTAATTCGGTTGGCTCTTCAGATCTAACCCATATTTCGGCAAAAGCTAAAAAAAAACTCTGGGATCTAAGGCTGTGTTGGACGAGTATGGTAAGAGGTTAAATAAGTAGTTTATTTTCGATATTTAGAATGACATGGTAGTAATCCAATTGTAGGCAATTTGTGTGTGGATCTCGCCAACGTATCGTTCTAAATCAGGTGTGTAAACGACACCCACTCATAGACTAGATCGGTAAAAGTCGAAAAGCCGGCATTTATGAACTTATGACGTCTGCGCGCTTGTGAGTGGTTTGGTTGTTAATTTTGATAATCGCAAGCGGTATGATTGCAGAGTCGTAATTTCGTGCACTTCGGTATATTTGGGCTTAATGGGTAGAAAATAGGTTAGTGGGCCAACGGCCCGATTCGATAAAAACTTCGGTAAGTGCTTCATTAATGTGTTAATGGGTAGAATATGTATGTAAACTCTAGAATAGTAAATTTTATTAAACTACCCTAAGTATGAAAATTACCGTTTTACCCCTAGGTGCTAAATGACCGTTATACCCCTAGGGTTAATTTTGACCGAAATACATGATATTCGATTCATTTGTTATATTCCATGACATGTATATCTGCTTGCATGGGGTTGGGTTTTGTTATGGAGGAAGAACCTGTTCGGTGGTCGTGCCACATATTACGATATAAGCGACTTTCTCATGGATTATAGTTAGTGCCGCAATCGGTGCTAACACTCTGTAAGTGTAGGGATGGCGTGGGTGATTTATTCCCCACGAAGTGTAGGGATGGACGGAGGCAAGTGCGAGGTTGGATGGGGTTATCATGCATTAATCATATGAGACCAGATTGAAATGGGCCCAATCAGGTTGATATGGGCAAGGCCCAATATATCTCGACTTGTAATAGGGCTACGGCCTAGATTAATCTTGATATGGGCTAGGCCCAAGATACTCTATATCGTAAGGGGTTATGGCCCAAATTAATACCGATATGGGCTAAGGCCCGCTAACATCGATTTACGAATAGGGCTTAGGCCCAAGAAAGCTTGAAATGATTTGGGCTCGGTTGGGATACTTTACACATCGAGTTTTCCAAACTCACCCTCTTTTCCCATCTTTGCAGGTGAGCCTTAGATCGATGGACTTGGAGTCAAGGGATTCAGAGTGGCCACGAAGATTAAGTTTTTTTTCTTTAAAATAAGTTTTGCATTTATTATTTTGATTATTTTATTCGGTTAAAGTTGTAATAAGGCCGCTCTTTTTATTATTTTTAATATTTTGGGTTATTAAATTGGTTAGCTCTAGGGCGCGTTTTATAAAAGTTACTTATTTTTAAAATATCACGATAACCGAGCAAAGCTTCCGCAACGTAAATGTTTTCAAAGGAAATAAATATTTTAAATAGACTTAAACTTAATTTGTTGTTCGTGGACAAGTAATAAGCTTAAAGTGTGGCAATGGATGTATGCATGTCTAGGATTGGATCATGGAAGAGCTAGGTACTTAAGCAGTCTAATTGACTCACCTCCTCTTTTCTTGAATCCTACCTGGTGCGTAGTATCCATTCACTTTAAGCCATGACAAAGAAGGTTTGATTTTTTTCGATACTTAACTGTTTTTTTAAAATAACATGTTTCGCTTAACGCAAAGGTTTACAAGTTTTCAAAGTTTCCCATAAGATTTTACAAGGTTGTTAACAATGCTTTGATTATTACAATGAATCACATTTTGGAAAAAAAAATAAGGCTAAGGTTTTATTCAAGTTTAAACGGTAAAAGTTTCTAAACATCAAGAAGGGTTTTCAATGAAAACATGGCTTTCGAAAAACACTTCAATGTGACACGCCGGATTCGGTCGTAACGTTTGAGCCGGGTTTGGGGTGTTACAGTTCTCAAACTAACCTAGCATGTGTAAAAGTCTAGTTATACATGCCACGGATCCGTGATAGTGTGATGTCTCCCGACGCGTAAGAGCACTGTCTTATTTAGACAAAGGTACTGTTCAAGGTGATTGAAGGTATTTGAGTAAAATTATGATTATGATAAGTCTCAGTTCAGAAAGTATGGTTAAAAGTTTATGATATATATGTGATAACACGTGATATGAAAGTTTATGTTGTGATAAATATCTATATTTTCTTAATGCTCATATGATGTAGTGCACTTGGCTTACTTGACAAGTTGAATGGGATAATTGGAAAATTGGTGTAAACCAACATGAATGTTGTGTTGCCTAAAATGAATGACATGATTTTGACTATGTTGCTATGATGATGAAAGTTGTGTCATAAGTGTATGTATAAGAAAGTCGAGTCAGAGGCCCTACAACCCCTCCCCCTTATCGAAGTGGTGCTTATCATGGAATTTCATGAGATTTGTACTAAATAAGTTCCCGGTTTAAAAACCAAAGAGTTCAATGATAGAATAATTATAAGTATGATTAGAGATTGAGAATGAGTTGATAAGTAAAGTCAAAGCTAGAAAAGTATCAGGTTGACATAAAGATTATTGGAGCTATGCACTGTCCCAGTTAGAGAATGAATTTACTTTGGTAAATTGAATTACTCAGGTACAAGGTCAAGAAAAGTGTAAATCAAAATTTATTCAGAACTGGTCTTCTTTAATGAAAGGTCTAACATGAAATTTGTGATGGCAGAACTAGTTGTGGGAAATGATATTTGAAATGTGTAATATCTATGTGTGACAGTTACGACTGAACAGATTTAATAATTTCTTCTGAAATGTTCTATGTATTTATCCATTCTTAAAAAAAATTCTATGGCTGTTGATTTTTTGAAGAAATTCTTGTTATATGGAAATGTTTTCTAATATTGATGTTAGTGACTGGTTTATAATTTGTATTGTTGTATTTCCTCGGGCATTTTATTACATTTCTTCTGATAAGAATTGATGAGAGGATATGTATAATATTATGATACTGTTTCTTCTACTTGATGCTCCATTTGATATATATGTATGGGAAGATACATTGTTCTTGTTATATTTGATTCTAGTGGGATTAAATGATGTTTTCTTCTGGACTTCTTTTCTCTGAGGAATTTTCGAGATCTTCCCTATTTTCCTATGGGTTTGGTTTTCGATTTTTCGGCATGGTATCGTATCTTGGATTTCTTTATTCGATTTTCTTGTTATCTTTATTCTATAAATTTTCAATTATGACTTATGTTCAAAGTGCGTTCTTCAGCTCGTGATAATTATGACAAGTATGATTATACTTCCGATTTGATCTTGGTAATATGGTGACTTTAGCATTGGAATTTCTCAAATTTCCGTGTAAGGATTTGACAACAGTAAAGCGATAAGTGATAAAAACGCGAGTTTCAATCGGTATGATGGATTACTTATCTCAAGTAAGTCAATTATAGTTAATGTCTTCAGTTGAGATATTTTGGTTACTTGAGCTAATGCAATTGAGATGGTTTTGATTAGTGTAAGGAATGAATAGTAAAGGATTGCATGATGAATTGTTTAGTAACTAGAAGAAAGGATTACTTGAAATGTCATTCAATGGTGTTTAAATCAGCTTGAGTGTTTAATCTGTGTGAATTATTTATTTGAAAGATTTCATATGACAATTATGTCAGGATCATTTTTCCCAAATCTAATAATTGAATTTCATTTCTTTATGGGTAAAAGGAAAATAGTCTGAACTAGAAGTGTATAACTCTTAGAAAATTTTGATATGAGTTAAAGCTACTAAGAATGATAAAGTTTTCATCTTGCGAAAGTTGAAAATTTTATTACATGTTAGTAAGATTTGGACAGATGAGAATATTACTAACCAAAGCGTCTGAACTGGACTAGTCTGCATTGAGTAAAGATTTCCTAATTTTCAGTAATGCACTGTGGTATGAAGGGTGATGTATTTCAAGAAAATAAGGAAAATGTGATAGTGAGTAGTAAACTAAAAGAGTACAGTGAGGATCGACTTCTGATGTTGAATATTAGATTGGATCCGATTCATGGTATTATTATTCCGAGGCTTATACAGAAGGAACTGTACGAAGCTCACAGTGACAATTTGCCTATTTATTCAGAGAGTAATGACGTGTACTGTAATTTGATTCAGATGTTATTGGATTGTGATTTATCGATGATGAAAATCTGTATCATTATTTCGGAAGAGTGCATGTCCCTTTGATTGTTGGATTTCCTGGAATTCTAGTCTCCATAAACCAAATTGAGATCCGAGTTTTATGTCATGATATCATGGGAAACTGAGAAGCCTTTGAAAATTTAAGAACAATTGGGAGTTGAGTCCGTAAGCTTTCAAATCATATGAGAAATTAAAGAGATGTACTGGAGGCACAGCCTAAGCGAAGGTACTTTGGTATTGAGCATGAGATTGAGGAATCTAAGTGAAGACCACTTTTCCGGTAAGATTTTCAGGGACGAAAATCCCTAATGGGGGGAGAGTTGTAACACCCTAATTTTGGGTCTAGTCGGAACAGTGGTTTCGGGACCACAAACCCACGATGAAAATTTTATTTTTATTATATTTTTTATGATCTATAATTTCACAAAATAATTTCGTGAAAATTTCGTTCGAAAATTTTGACATTCGGGCACTTAATTTAGTCTTAAGGACTAAATCATAAAAAGTGCAAAAGTTGAGTTCTACATACTAGAGGTGTCTAATTGTTATGAAATTTTAAATTGAGGGTCTTTAAATGGTAATTAGACCATTGGTTAATTGCTGGACAAAAATAGATATGAAATGGGTGTAATAAAATATTTTTAAGTTAGGGGTATTTTGGTAAACTAATTATTAAAAGAATTAAAAAGGAAAATAAGCCAAATTAGCTATCATCTTCTTCATTCAACCATTTCTACCAGAAGAAGCCATGGTTAAGGTTTGTTCAAACTCCCAAGCTCAATTGTAAGTGCTCCTTAGCCCTGTTTTTAAAGTTCTTTACATTTTTGAAATCTCGGTAACTTGGTTAAGCTTATTCTAGCAATAATTTAACCTAGGGTTTGTATTTGGAGAAATACCCATAGGTGAAATGTGTTTTTTTTTGTTTTATGGTAGAATATGAAGCTTGAAATTGTGTTAAACAACTTTTACTAAGTGATTTTACGTGAAAACGAGTAAAACGACATAATCGGTAAAAATACCTAATGTTCATAAGTACATGTTAGAGTGTGAATTTGATGTTACTATAGAAGGGAAAAATTATCAGCATGTCATAAAACATAAGAAAATAGAATGAAGTTTAATTTACGAGCCTAGGGGCAAAAATGTAATTTTGACAAAGTATAGGGGCAAAATTGTAATTTTACCAAAATATGATTTTGGGTCAATTTGAATAATTTGAGTCCTAATTAGGCTATATTTGTAATGATAGAGCAAGGAAAATTGAAATTTAGGCTAAAATCAGTAAAATACCAAGTTGTGGACAAAATGGTAAAAATGGCCATTTTCATATACGAGGTAAGTTTGTGTGTTAATAATAATGCAATACCATACTTGAATTGTAATTTTCTATTGTTATGGCATAAATTTTATGATTTAATATGTTTAGGAGAAGTTGATGGATGGTATATATGATATGGAAAATGTGATGTTTGTTGTGTCATGTGAAATTGAATGGCAAATTATTATTACATGAATTGAATGTTAAATTACTTTTACATGGGTTGTATGAATTGCTATACAGTTTTGCCTGATGAGATTTTGACAAGTTTGTACGTAAATAACTTATCGATTCTTTTTATTTTATTATATTTTGTTATCATATGAAATGTGGCTGCCTATAGAATGATTATTTGTTGTAAATTACAAATTGAAAAAGGACTATGAATAAATTTGTAACTTGTTGGAAAGTGAGGAATTTCCCGCTTGAGCCTTCGAAATAGAAATGATACGAATGATCTATTTTGAGGTCACGTGTGTAGTACTAAGTGCAGGCTACGACGTGTACTGGATAATTGGTCGCATGTGTAGTACTAAGTGCAGGTTACTATGCGTACCCGATAACTTCGATCACGTGTGTAGTACTAAGTGCAGGCTACTACGTGTATCAGATGGTTAGGTCACGTGTGTAGTACTAAGTGCAGGATGCTACATGTACCGGATAATTGGTCGCATGTATAGTACTAAGTGCAGGCTACTATGCGTACCAGATAACCTTGTCTACAAGTGTGAAAATATGTGCAGGCAACTGAGTATAAGTTATTATTCCGAAGAGTTCAATCGGAAAATCGATTAAGTAAAAATACATGTGAACATGATTATATGATGAATAAGTGCAGGTATATTTTTATAAAAATCATGAGCAATGTGCTCGATATTTGAGTGAACTTCGATAAGACAAAATAGATTAAGTGAAATTATGTAAGAGTGAATTTTAGTAGTAAAATAGTGTTGGATAGTAGCAATTGTGTGACTTTGAAAATTCACCAAAAATTGTGTAAGTTGAATTAAATTTCAAAAAAATTATTTAATTAAATATTAATGAGTCTATGTTCATATAAAAGAAACAGGGGGAGCAAAAGAGTTCTATATTATGTGATATTCTTATTGTTGTGAGACGATATTAGAATGAATTAGAGATCCCCTGTTCTGACTTGGAAAAATTATTAAAAATTGTAAAAACATAATTATGAGTTATAATTTATATGAATATAATACTCAATGAGTCTACTTTCAGGAGGAATGGACAGTAACATCATATGAGTCCCGAAATATGAGATAAATAATTTTTAGTGAAGAGAGGTTAGAACTATTGGACAGCGAAATAGGGGAAATTTTAATGAATAAACTATACTAATTGGATAAACCAAAAATTCTTAAAATTTTATGGGAGAAAGGTATATGAGTCCAGTTTCAAGGAAAATTAACAAAACTAAATTTGGAGTTTTTTAGCTCTAGATATGAATGATTTAGTAACTGTAACTCGATAAAATAGCTTAACCTGAACATGTGTAATTGTACAATTATAGTGTTTTATCTTGAACAGCATGTTAGTAATTGCTTATTAATTTCATATAGACTTACTAAGCGTAAAGCTTACCCTTCCTCTCCATTTCTTTAGTATTGGCAGGTTGGCTCGGGGTTGGAGATCGTCGGAGGCAAAATCACACTATCAAACTATCATTTTTGGGAGAATTACTTCAAATATTAGAAATATCAAGTGAGTGGCATGTATAGGAAGTTGGTTTGTGATATGTATTATTATTATGACTTTGACCATACGTATTAGTTTGCCTTGAGTTATTGTATATGATCATGAGATGTGGTCCTTATCCATTATGGTTTATAAGTTTAATTAATCATGCCATGTCCTATGTTTTGATGTGATGATATAGTTAACTTTGTTTGTTATGTATGATTGGTAATACATCAGGTAAGTTAAATGCAGGCCAGTGGATCATGAATTAAATGGAAATGAGTAATGTTGCCTTGAATATGGATGTTTAATGGACAAATTGGTAACTACATTATGATGGTATAAAATGAGAATAAGATTTAGCATGTCTAGTTCTAGTTAATGTAAGAATGTATATTATATACAAGATGGTAAGCAAATATGTTTAAATTGAATGCATGATTATGGATGTGTAAGTGCTCATTTATGCCACGTTATATGTCTTTAAATATGAGTCTATGCATGCGTTCGAAAAGTTTTGAATTAAATGAAATTTTATGGCCCAATTTTCGTCTATGTGTATGGTTAAGTCTGGTAATGCCTCGTACCCTGTTCTGGCCTTGGATACGGGTAAGGGGTGTTACAGTTACAAAATATGGTGTCAGGTTGATCTAATCAATTTGCTTGGCTTTCCCCGGTCTAAGTTCATAGTTTGAATTTCTTGATCTATAATAACAAAAATTCACAAATTTAATCATTTTATCAATCTAGGCACTCAATAATCTGTACTTGAGCAAAATGACTATTTTGCCCCTAGACTTTTGCAAAATGTCCATTTCACCCCTAGTTTCGAAAATCAATTTTTATCGAATTTCCTCCTACCAAAAGCCTAACCGAACCCTTAATACTCTTATAGCAATCTAAAATTTCCACTTTCTCACCCATTTATCAATAAATTTCCAACTTATGCCAAATAGTCCTTATTATGGTTTTCATGAGGAAACCCTTCACAAAAGTTGTTTATTACACATCTAATACTCATATTCTTCCATCAAATTTTAGAAAACTACACATATGCTTTCATGGAAAAACCCTAAACTCTCCACCATTTTGCAAGATAGTCTCCTCATTTGAAAGCTCATGCTTCAAGGGGTCTAAAAATGTAAAAATCATCAACAAAAGTATGTAAGCCTCTTACTTGTAAGAGGAATAAGTGACTGAAATTTTGAAGCTCAAAACCCTCAAAAATGGATAAATTTTCAGTGGAGGAGAAATGGTGAAAAAGAATGATAACATCTTTATTTTATTTTATTTCATTTTAGTCAAAATAAATCACCAAACTTCACCTAATGCTTGACTATTTTAATTTATCGTCCCATGGCCGGCCATCACTTATTTAATGGCCTAATTTCACTTTAAAGATACTCAATTTATGATACATGGAAAATTTGACACCCTTAGCTATCAATTTAAGACTTTTGCATTTTATGCGATTTAGTCTTTTTTAGCAATTGGGCTCACAAACGTCAAAATTAACTCGCCAAAATTTTTATGCACTAATATAAACATGCTATAACATCTAAATAATTATAAAATAATTTAGTTAACTCTGAATTTGTGGTCTCGAGACCACTATTCTAATTAGGCCCTAAATCGGGCTATTATAGTTCGGGATCCATTTGCTATATGAAAAACACATTTTAACTGTCAGGAATCATCACACTATCGCAGTTTATCTATATATGGCATGTATAGTTGGCATGTATAGTTAGACTCTCACTTGCTATGTTAGTCCTAGAATTGACTAAATCGTAGCTCTGATACCAATAAATGTAACACCCCTAACCCATATCCGACGCCAGAATAGGGTTACAAGGCATTACTAAATAACACATCCAATTCACATACATTTACACATTCATTATCAAAAACCATTCGCAAACATTCACATTGTCCCTTGTAAGGTTCTATGAGACCTTAAAATACGCTTAAGAGTGGATCGGGACTAAATCGATCACTTATAAAAAGTTTTGAACACTTAGAAAAGTTTTACATTCATAGGTCACATGCCCGTGTAAGCAGACCGTGTGCCTCACACGGCTACCGGACACACCCGTGTCCTAGGTCGTGTGAAAACAGAGCATACATATTGACTTGTAGCACACAGCCGGAGACACACCCGTATGCCTTGGCTGTGGGAAAACTAAAGGGGTTATGGACTTGGGTCACATGGCCAACCACATGCCTATGTGTCTAAGCCGTGCTCAAGATTGACTTAAATTTGTAGGGCTACCCCAGGGGACACACGGCCATGTAACATAGCAGTGTGTCGCACACGGCCAAGACACACACCCGTGTCTCTACCCATGTGGACAAAACTAGGCCATTTGAAAAGCCAATTTTCCACCCTTTTTCTCATGCACACATAGCAACCAAATTGGTATCATTTCAACACATATATAAGCAATCAAAACATGCTATTCCAAACACATAACAAGCTATCAATCATCAACCAATTCAACTACTAAGTTCCATATATAAATATACCAAATCCATCATAATTTTCCATTCCTCAAATATTGATAACTAACCAAATCAACATCCATTTAATTATATCCACAACTATAGCAAATATATCAAAATAAGCCAACATATATGACATTATAAGCGTCACATAAATCCCTCAGCAAGCACATAACTTAAGCCAACATAAATGGCTGAAACATACCTACATTTACATCATTAACAAGACAAAATCACATGGCTAACATTATAGCTCAAAACATACAAAAATGACACTAGCCTATACATGCCATATATCATATATACAAAACTTCAAAAGTACCAACAAGTTGATTCGATAGTGTGATGATAGTTCCCGATGATCCCCAATGTCTGAGCTATCTTCGATACTATATAAAACAAAGACAAATATCACACAGTAAGCTTCATAGCTTAGTAAGTTCGTACCAAATATACTCAACAGTATATATGATACAAAACATCAATTAATAAACACTTAGTAGTTCTTATATCATCATTCAATTCTAATCCACCACCATTTAACATGTATATACAAATTCATCAAGCTTCATACACATATTATTAACTACCACATAGGTATCGTACATACCTGAACTTTCCCCTTTTTATTTATTTCATTCTCACCTCTTTGTTCAATACATTAATTCGTTCGGAAGTCTTTCAAATGCTCTAAGAATTCGTACACTTAGTGCATCAGTGATTAGCCGAAGCTATAACGATCTCGTACACTTAATGCCATCACCTTAAACCGAAGCTATCATGGTATCGCACACTTAGTGCCTCATATAGCCGAAGATATTCCAATTCGCACACTAAGTGCTATTTATAACCGAAGCTATTTTGAATGCACACTAAGTGTCAAACATAGTTGATTTATCGTCGTACGCAATCGTAGTCACAAATATACAATTTATGCAATATTAAAGCATTAAAAACATAATTATAACTTCATTTATCACGTACGAACTTACCTTGTACTCGAATTCATGAATCGGATCAATTACTCGATAAACTTCGATTTTCCCTGATCTGAATCCGAGTTCTTTCTTTTTTGATCTATATGTATTCAAAATTAACTTCTTCAATCACATATTTATTCAATTTAATCCACAAACACATATTTGGGCATTTTTGCACTTTAGCCCCTATATTTATTCAATTTAGTCCCTATTTCACAAAAACACAAAATACACAAAATTTAATTGCACTCAAGCCTAGCCGAATTTCCTAAGGATCTCTAACAGCCCAAAATTTCATTTATTTCACAACTTTACCCCTCGATTTACATTTTTCTCAATTTAATCCCTAATATGCATTTTTACTCAAAATCACTTTATAAAACATGTATATCAAGCACCAAGCTTTCATAATTCATTATCAAACATCATAAAACACTTGAATTCATCAATGGCAACTGTCAAAATCATCAACACTTTCAAAAATTAAGACATGGGTTAGCTAGAACACAAAGTAACGATCACAAAAACATAGAAATCATTAAAAAAAGAGCTAAAATCGTACCTTAATTAAGCTTATAAGTGTCGAACATCAAAACCCTATTTTAAGCTTTCTTCTTTGCTTCATTCAGCCATAATAGATGATAAAATGACCATCATTTTATTTTGTTTTAATGTAATTACTATTATTTCACTAATTACTATTTTAACCTTATATTATAACACAAAAATTCACTTAAAGAATGACTATTTTTGTTCATCCCAATAACCAAAGGTCAAATAACCACATAAGGACTTACACATTTAAATTCATAGTAATTAAAGTACTTTAACAAAGAGAATGCAACTTTTGCATTTTACGCGATTAAGTCCGTTTCTCAAATTAAGCTATTAAATGATAAAATTAGCTCATGAATTTTTCACACATATATGTTCACATACCATAAACACACAAAATAATATTGAAATAATTTTCCAACCTCAAATTTGTGGTTTCAAAAACACTATTCTGATTTAGCTAAAACTAGGTTGTTACAGATCTATGCTCATAAACACCTAAAAATAAATCACAAAAAATAAAGAATAAATTAGGAAGGTTAGAAGTTAGATTGAAATGAAATAAAAACCGAATTGAAAAGATTAACTTCATAAATATGATTAAGGAAACGATCCCCGTCAACGGCGCCAAAAACTTGTAACGCTCAATTTTTGCAAGTATACACGGTCGTTCAAGTAATAAGTAAGTAAATGAGTTATCATCTCCACAGGGACTGTGTATGTGAATCGATTATATGTAAAATTATAAGTTAACAATTTGGCGATAAAAAAGCAATAATTTGAGTGATGATGATTAAACTGGATTAATTTATCAAGATGCAAAATTGATCTCTAATGCAATTTTAATCTAAGTATGAAAATAATCTAAATTTATGAATGAATTTAGCAGCATACATTGATGCCAAATTGTGTATCAATATCGTTTTGGTATATTGCCATTTTCAAAATTTTGGACACAAGTCAATTTGTAAAGTATTGATCCTTAGGAATAAGTATTGATACTTTATATTGGTATCGATACCAAATTGGGATTATGTCATTTTTAAATCATGATAATTTGGTAAAGTATCGATACCTTTTGCTAGAAGGTAAACAATTCTCACATTTTGGTACTTTTTCATGCTCAGACCATAACCAAACTCAAATGGTGCCTTAGGCACACTTTCAACCTACATCAAAACAATTAAACTTTTACCTAACAATTCATACCAAGTGAATTATGTAGATTTCTAATACATGACAATTTCAATTACCAACCAAACTTACAATTAACTATTCACAAGTCAATCAAGCCACTAAAAATTAAATAGGTACCTTGCCAAACTTGTGACATTATCAACATATGAAATCATCAATCATTTCACTATCAATATGATCATTTATATGCTTCAACTATATCTAAACACATTGCGAAAGTGCACACTTTCATACACAACATATAACCATTCAAGTTAAACACCATTTAGAGTCGAAAATCATCATCATTCAAGATAAACACATATACATAACAACACTTATATACATGCTACACTGACCTATAAAAATCAAAATTCATGATTAAACCTGCTAATCAACAAGGTAAGTAAAAAAAGTACAAATTAACTAATTGTTTTTGAAAATAAACATATTTAATTATGCACAAAAAAATAGAACATTATCTAGCCTATTCATCTTTCGATTAATATTATTTTACCATAATCAATCTAACAATAAATTCACCATCACAATTCTCGGCAATGACGATAACAACTTGACCACCTATAAACGTATTATCGTTTATAGTAAAAATATCACACCAAAAATATAAGAAATTAAATTGGCAGTGTCTGCAAGCATATGGATCAAATTGTAATATAGAAGTGTTAGAACATACACCGATAAGTATTCCAATGATCGTACCCAAAGGATTGCAGTTTGGAGAAACTATTATTAAATTAATTATAGAAAATAATAACTGTCAAAACCATTTTTAAATTTGAAAACAAAATGGGGATCGACTTTTTGAAAACCGAACATGGAGTCGCCACCAATCTTTTTGGTTTAGGTGTGATTGAATCACCAAAAAGTTTGGTTATCTTAATAAAACATTTTGGTTTACTAAAACAATGATTTTGGTCTACGAAATTCGAGAAATCAGGTTCGGGAGTTGGTTACGTATGAGGAAGGATTAGCACCCTCATTACGCCCAAAATTGGTACCAAATCGATTAAATACTGCCCTTATGTCTAAGATTTGAAAATGTTTTGAAAAGTGGTTCTTTTTATAAACATTTGAATAGCCCAAGTTGGTCGTCAAAATTCTCTTGTTTTAGAGGAATACAGCATCACATCCAGTACAGTAGGACACGATCCTTTATGCCCTTGAAAACACGATAAATTTTGACTTCCAAAAATTTATATGTTGAAAATTACAAAAGGATGCCCAATTATTTAGTCTAATGAAAAACCGAAACCCAGCACGGTAGGGCACGATTCCTCAAATTTCCGAACATTGAACATTGCCTCGCTTTAGCATTTAGAAAACACGAGTGAAATTCCAAAGGAATATTCGATTATTTTGAACAAACGGGAAATCGAAACCCAGCACGATAGGGCACTATTCCCCGAATTTTCAAACATCGAACATTGCCTTGTTTTAGCGTTTGGAAAAAAAACACGAGTAAATTTTTAAAGGAATATTCGATTATTTTGAACAAGCGGGAAATCGAAACCCAGCACGATAGGGCACTATTCCTCGAATTTCCAAACATCAAACATTGCCTTGTTTTAGAGTTTGGAAAAAAAACACGAGTAAAATTTTAAAGGAATATTCGATTATTTTGAATAAACAGGAAATCGAAACCCAGCACGATAGGGCACTATTCCCCGAATTTCCAAACATCGAACATTACCTTTGTTTTAGTGAATCTTCAAATAAACAATTGCAAAACTAGCTCAAAACATATTAATTTTACTTGAAATAGAATGAAATAATTGATTTTTAAGAGTTGAAAGCCATAAAGCAAAATTTTGTAAACCAAATGGAAAACGATGATATGGGATACATTACACATACAATACTTGATGAATGAGGATAATGTATCTTATTTAATCAACTAACAAAAAGGGGTAATTAAATATGATTAATCTAAAAATATAGCCCAATTTTCAAGCATGTACGGAGAATAACTAATATAATAATACAAAACAACGAATAAATAATATGCAACGACGATCTATGAAATAATATATATATATATATATATATATATATATATATAAACCAATCAACATACAAAACAATATAGAAATTAAGAGCCACTATGAGGCAAATCGATATAAAAACTATATATAAAGAAAATCATAAGTGAATAGCACATACAAAATTTGAAATAATTTATATATATATAAAAGAAACTAAGTTTACACATAACTTGTTATTAAAATAGATATTATAAAAGAGGAAATTTGAATCAAATAATGTACAAAATATTTTTAAAAGAAATATCTATTTAAAGGTAACCATGTACATATAAAAAGAAAAATAATTTAAATAACATATACACTATATATAAAAAAGGATCGAATATGAGGATAAAATATAAAAATGCATATATAAAAATATATGAGAATTTTAAATGAATGATAAAACGATTTTAAGGATTCATCAAGTTTTAAAATGGAAAATATACATATATGTAACAGACAAAACGGATAGCATATATCTAAAATAAATAATATATGAAAACCTTAGATTAATAATAAAATAATTTAAAAATAAAAGATATTACAAATTTTTAATTCATATTTAAAAATGATTAAAGCCTAAGTAAATATATGTATACATTATATAATATAAGATAAATAAAATAATAAATGATAAAACCCTTTAATATAACTAATAAAAAGGAAACAAGGATTTAAGATAAATACCATATAGAATATTAAAATAAATAAAATAAAAAAAGGGGTTAAAATCCAAATGACTAAGGACCAAATCAGAACAAAAATAAAAAAAGATCATAAGGACCAGATTAGAACGCGCATCGCAAGAAAATGACTAAATGGGCAATTGTACCCTATCACCAGAACGACGTCGTTCTCACGTCCCACCTTCAAAAGGTCAAGGGACTAAATCGAACCAAAGTAAAACAAAAGAGTCCAAATTAAAAAAAAGAAATTGAATGAGATTGAATAGCAGTGGAAATGAGGAAGGACTAAATGGGCAAATTTCCTATTGATGGGAAACACGCGGATCCTTCCCGGGTCGGGTCATGCGCGCAGGTCATGCCATGAAACGACACCGTTTCAATACCAAATCTCACGGCTTGAAACGACGACGTATTAAACACATATATACACTAAGATTTACCCTAAAAAAAACCTTCATTTGACAGATTTAAAGCATCTTAAAAAAGCCCTTCTTTCAAAATCCCTTTGACCCTCTCCCTTCTCTCAACCAACTTACGAGCAACAGTGGAGTCAAGTGCACCCCGTCTCCGTCACGGCTTCAAACGGATCCCTAGGGATCTGTACGCCTCTAAACTGGAGAAGTAGCCACCGACTAGGTCGACGCCGGTCAACAGGTGAGAAAGCCTTTCTTTTGTATTTGTTATATTCGTATAACGGATCATAAAAAAAAAAAAATGAAAGAGGAAAATCAGAAAGAAAAAAAGATGAACCACCTTGAAAAAATCAGAGAGAAAAAAAGAATGAACCACCTTGAAATCTTTCTTTTTTTTTCTATTCGATTGCTTTGTATGCGTTTGTGTGCGTAATATGCCTCTGTCCAAACTTACGAACGATGAAATCCCTTGGGTTTATAGCCGAAGGGATTAAAATGGTAAAAATAAATAAAAATACAATATTCTTTGTTTTTTGTTTTTTTGTTTTGTTGTGCGTTCGTCCTTTTTGCAGGTACAAGTGTGCGTGGCGTGAGTACGGGGGCTGTGCTGGCGTACGGAGGTGCGGGGCTAGCTGCTAGAGTGCTGGAGCGTATGGAGGCGTTGTCTGGTTCTTGGCTACGGCGCAAAGTCCTAGCTAGGGTTTCTGCCTTGATTTTTTATTTTTGGGTTGTAGGGTATTTAGGTCTAGGTTTTGGGTTGTATTAGGTTTGGGCTATGGGCCATTGTAATAGTTTTGGGCTGTTAATATTTGTTGTAATATTTGGACTTTTATGATAGACTATTAATTTTGGCTTTATTCTTTGGACTTTTTGGTTTAATAATTTGGTATTTATTTTATAAATAGGGCCAGCACAAAATTGACCTATTACAATAACTAATCTAATAGAGTCACGAATTAGTAGTGTTAATCTAAATTAAAATATTAATTAAACTAATTAAATTAATAAACCTAAATTAACTTAATGGAATTTCCTATTCCTAGTGTCGACAATGCGAGCCTCTAGCCTATGATCGATTAAATATCTAATTATCAAATTAAATAATTAATTATCATCGATTGATTTATTTATCACATTTAGTAAGAATACCCTTTCGGTCTCATCTTCACTAAGGATTACCATCTAATTCACCTTTTCAATATCTTCCTAAGCATGTGGATACCCTCCTAGTCTCATTGCTTGGCACAAGTTATACACGACAGGATACCCTTCTGGTCTTACTTGTCTAGATATTCTATCAGAGGTGTCACTCCCTAATATACTAAGTACTATTAAATAAACAACCAATTTCGTATAAATAATTACTTAGTATTACTTCATTAATCGAAACATGCAAGATATGAATAAAGCACAATAATATATTCTAGTATTCATACATAGATTAATTGGTTAGATCAATGAAATATAAATAAAATAATAAAGAGAATGGATAAGAGAATGCTCATGAATAAATATATTGAAGCGCAGAGTTGAAGTAATCTCATATTGCAAGTGTTTTCACATCAAAATAGAAAAGTTCCGACTAAACGAATATGAAAAGAAAGTACAAAGAAGACTGAATAGTAAAAAATGTCTGTCTAAGTCTGCAAACCAATTCAGGGGGCCCTAAAGTTGCTTATGTAGGCAACAGGCTGCTTTGTGACCACTCAATCCTAGATACACTTAGATAACGATTAATACAATATTCTGGTAAATGCTAAGGTCCAAACAAGGAAATATCCCAAAATTTTTGTCCAAAGAATCAACCATATTTTGTCCTATCATCGCTGTGTCATTGTGACGTGGGAAGACTCCTCGTCACAATGTCGCCATCTTGAACTCCTTCTTATTTTCATCGTGTTGTCGTGACGACAGGAAACTCTTCATCACGACATCAAGTGCTTTCCCAGACTTGGTAGCTTTGTTGAGCTATCGGGCCCCCTTGTCTTGCGGCCTGATGATCATCCCTTGTATTCTTGGACCTGAATTGACATCCTACACACTTAAATAGCCCATTAGTCACTCATGAGGCTTGAGTTGGCCTTTCGGGTCATTGAAATAGCAGAAAATGCGTAAAAGCACTTATTTTATTAATATTTAGTTGCTAACCTACTAATATTGACAATGTAATAATTAATTATAAAACTCCTAGAAAACAAGCTCGTTAAGTGCCAAAATGTACTTAAACTACCACTAAGATTGGCAGCAAGTCAGTAATCCCTAAACTACTACTACGATTGGTGGCAAGTCAGTAAACCCGTTTCTGTCTATCATTTCCATTCTCATATACCTTCCGTTAAGTAGTTTATTATGTCTTCTATATCCACATCATGATTACATGTCAAGTCAAGCAACTTGATGTCATCATTTTCATAAAATAGGATGTCATAATATTCACATATTTTTGTAGGGAAAATGTCCACCTCTCGGTTCCTAAAGTAAACTCGGGCTATTTTAGGTGATTTTAAATTTGAGTAGAACTCTAAGACCACAGGTAGAATCGTTAGAGCCTTAGGTAGTAGGCAAAAGTTTTTCCACCAATGAAATCAAATAGGATCCCAAACCTCACCACCCAAGGAAGAGTTTGGGTTGAAACTGCATTTAGAGATGAACATTTATCCCTGAAGCATGAGAAAGAACTCCTCAACCTCTTTAGATACAAACTTGGTTTGATCAAACTCTAATAATGAAGCTAACTTAGGTTGGGATCGAGTTTGCTTTGTTTTCCTTAGTGACATTTCGTAGAGTGCAAAGATTTAATCAAGCAACAATACTTAAAATAAAAATTCTAACCAACTAGCCTACAACAATGCAAAACTACTTATCAAAAAGTTCACAACTTTCCTTAGCTTTTAACAAACTACTAAGCAAGAACAACAATAATTTTCAAAATTTAGTAGAAGTTGAAACTTTTAACCTCATTTGTTGTTGTTAAGGTAAGTGTGTTTGTTTTGTCATGGTGTCATCATCCCTAAATGAGCGGCAGAGAGCTAAAAGAAGAATGAAGAGAATACCCAAAGAAAATAAGGAAAGTGCTAAGGGAGTTAAGGTTTGGGAAATGACAAAAATTTGGGAATTTTGAGAGGTTTTGGGGGTTTAAACTTACAAACACTCAGGTCGCGATACCCAAAATCAGGTATTCTACAAACCCGATAGGGGTATCGTGATACCTTAGGTGGGTATCACAATATCCCTACAAATTTTTGTCCTTTCTATTTTTGAAAGTGTCCTGGGTATGGCGTTACCTAATGCCGATTCATGATACCATTAGGTGTTTTGTAAAAATTCAAATTTATGAAACTACCTAGGTTATCATGATATCGAGGGTCGATATTGCGATAGCCAAAAGATTTTTAGCTTCTCCTTGGACCTGTCTAGAGTATCGTGATACCTCACCCTTAGTGTCACAATTCTACTGTATAGTTCTCAAAATTTCCCAAAATTTCCATCCTAACTCCATCTAATCACAAAACAAGACCCTTAAAGCCATAGAGTCCAAGATGCAAGGAATTTAAAGTCTAACTAAATAGGATATTTAAATAGAATCTATGTTCAAAGATGAAAATTGTTTACAGATAAAAATTAGGGATGGACTATACCTCATTGATGACTTAACACAGCTCTTTAGGGTCATCACCATCATACATTTCTTGATCACTTGTCTTACTGTGACCTATTTCTCAGTTTAAATATTTGACCTCTTTAAAGGTGTTCTTGTTGGATATAGTGCCTTAAGTGTTGTATTTTTGTCTAAGTACACTTGTAATATTTTAAATAGATTGGTTAGTAAAATTATTCATGAATTAAATTAATACTTTGTATATTGTCTTCACATAATTTTTGCATACAATGCAAAATGGAAGCAGATGTTGCTTACTGGTTGTCTAATGTTTAACTAATATTAAGTGAAATGGAATAAAATATTTATAATTAATAAGCAAAAATAACAAACTTAATTATAAATCATTTGAGCCCTAATTGCATATGTCCAATCGATCCCTCCACTAGCTAGTTGAAACCAAAAATGAATTTCGTATTTGAATCAAAATGAACATAATGATTAGAAATAGAGAAATGAAAAACATTCATAAATGATTATGGTTTTCTCCGAAATGGACAAATGGAATTTACCTGTCATTTAATGTAATAGTCACTCAAAGTCAAGTCCGCACTTAAGGAGTTTATTTCCTAAGCAGTTTAGTATTTTAATTTACATTTTTAGTTTTTAGGCCTTAGGATAGAAATTTAATAAAAGTAAATTTTTTAACACATTTGTTATGTAACACCCCGTACCCGAGACCATCGCCGGGGTCGGACACGAGGGGTTAACAGACTTCGTTCACTTAATTTCACCGTTCATAAAAAAAATTTTCCAGACAGCTGGCTAACTGTGTCACTGTCACCTTAAAAATCATATCTTGAGTTCTACAACTCGAAAATCAGTTTCGTGATTTTTCCCTGAAACTAGACTCATATATACATCTACTATTTTTTTTCTAGAATTTTTGGTCGGGCCAATTAGTACAGTTTATTAGTTAAAGTCTCCCCTGTTCCAGGGTGCGACTACACTGACCTTCATGCATTACGACCTGGATATCTCCCTGTACAGGGCTTCAATACTGATGCCGTTTGTTTCTATAGAAACTAGACTCAAAAAGGAATCTATACATATATGGCATGACTTCTAAATGTCTCGGGTTAATTTATAATGAATTTCCAAAGTCGGAACAGGGAATCCAGAAACCGTTCTGGCCCTGTTTCACGAAAACCTAAATATCTCTTAACATACAACTCATATGACCGTTTCGTTTCTTCCATATGAAAGTAGATTCATCAAGGTTCATTTACATAATTTATTCACTATTTAATTCCATTCCTAATATTTTAGTGATTTTCACATCCACATCGCTGCTGCTGTCAGCATCTGCCTTTAAGGTAGACTTTACCTATTTCATAGTTTCCATGATTCAATTAGCCCTTTTGCATACATAGCACAAAGTATAATCATGATTAACCATTCCAATGGCTAATCGTTTCCAAACATTTCCATACCTCTTAGTGATCAACATACAAACGATTATAGTACTATGCTAAAAACGTATATAAGCCATTTTCGCATGGCTATCCAAAGTTTTACATACCAAAGTTCAAACAAACATAATAGCCTATACATGCCGAAATGTTCTCTTAGACCAACTAAGAAGAAGATACCAAAAAGTTGCAAGCTGGTGTGATGACTTCGATGACGGTCCCGAATACGCAAAAAGTCGAGTCCAAGAAACCTAAAATGAGTGACAAGCAAACACCGAATGATTATATAACTCAGTAAGTCATAAGCATTACACTACCATCCATTAATAAAATTTTCACAAGAGGAAACAACGAAATGAGGCTAAGTACTCCATCCATACCGAACTATGCCATAGTTTCTTAGACCTTACGATTCAATCTCATTCCAAGTCCTACATTGACATTTCATACGCTATTCAATAGGATAATTGAGGCATTTCCATACATCATTTTATTTTCGTTACAATCATACAACTAAACGGACTTTCACCTATTCCACGATGAACCTTATGTACGTGACTTCAATTATAATCATCACATAGGTTCAAAACTTACCACGCTCAACTCCATATATAAACATAGCGCCTATTAGCCATGAACTCAAGGTACTTACCCTTTCCGCTGTTCAAATCGATTCGGTAAGGTCGCACCCTTAATATAAATAATTGATAGAAAATATATATATATATATATATTTTATATAGTGGGTTCGCACACATAGTGCTTAATAATCAACCACGCACACTTAGTGCCATGTACTTTAAACTCGCACACTTAGTGCCATGCATTTCAAGCCCGCACACTTAGTGCCATTCTCTCAACCGTGAACACTTATTGTCCGCATACTTAGTGCCGAAAACCAGCCACTATATACGCTTCACTTCCTTTTTACATTCGACAATTTCATCTCTACATACATATACATTTGTATACATTTCATCTCATTAAACACAATTGCATAGGCATTACGATCATTTAAATCAATACCAACTATATGCTTAATGACTTACCTTGTGTTGGGTAAAATAATTCCAAGTCGGCTACTCGATGACCTTCGATTTCCCCTTGTTGGACGCCTCTCCTTTAGGATCTTGAGCTTAAACAAATAAATTAACTCATTCAACTGCTTTGCTACATATATTGGTATTCACATTTTAATGATTTTATGACATACGGAACGGCATGGTAAAATTTTTATCTTGCTACCTTATGCTCTTAGCTATTCGGCTAATAACCATATGCTATCGCCCTACTATCAATAATCCAATCACACATGCATATATATATATATGGCGAATGTACAAAGCTTAGACTCATCATCACCTATGCTCTTAATTTGATGGCGAATATGCATACATATATATATATATATAATATCAACTATACTATCATCTTTAATTCACCTAAACACAAAATTTCATCTCATGAACACTTGACTGAATTTTTCCTAATCTAGCATGGCTTCACATATATTTGTAACATCCTATAAATCCACATATATCACATTTCTACATAAATTTTCTTTTACTTTTCCTCTACTTCCATTCACAACATCAAAAGCACCATACACATGTATCATTACAAAGCTTCACACTTAGCATGCAAATGACATCAACACAAATCCACCTTAGCGAAACTTAACTCATCTTCATGCCTCATCACCACAACATCAAACATCAAACACCAACCAAGAAGACAACACCCATGGCCGAATATCATCCCCATCTCATAGCAAAGATTTAAACCATGGGCTAGGTAGAACTCAAACTAACAACTAAAAACATGCATGAATCTCATGGACAACATCAAACATACCTTAGTCTAGCAACCTCCCATGGCTGATTTTCTCAAGCTCTCCCCCTTCTTCTTAGAACATTCGCCAAGCCAACAAAATGTGAAAGGATGGACACTTTTTTTTCTTTTCTTTGTTTTCATCATATTCCTTTTCATTATTTATTCTTTCTAACATAACCACTAACTAAACATGTTTGCAACATGTTTCCATTCATAGCATGGCCGGCCACTATGCTTAATTTTTGGGTAAATTGACATGCAAACCCAGTATTTTCACAACATGCATTTATAGGCCACCTTACATTTGCCTAGCACATTTCTAAATTTTCTCACATAAGTCCTATTTGATAATATTCACTTACAATTAACAAAATCCAAACATGAAATTTTCACACATGCATATGTACATATAATGAGCATCAACTATGACGGTTAATTATTTTTATGACTCGGTTTAGTGGTCCCGAAACCACTTTCCGACTAGGGTCAATTTAGGGCTGTCACATGTTAGGTGTTGTAACCCAATGGCCCAACATAGGCATTAGGTTGTGCTAATATGTCCAATTAAGTGTGTATGATGAAGATATAAATGCCTAATTTATATGGAAGTAAGGGTTGGGTGATGCACAAGCTTCCCAAGACGTCAAGGCACAAAATGAATAACCAAGGAAAGATGTGGGTATTGTGTTGCGCCACGCAAGTGGTATGGCGTGACACATGTCGACATGTTGTCCAAGTTTAGTATGTTATTCTCGTCCGTGCAATCAAACTTATACGAAGACTTTGTACGTGTCAAAGACCTAATTTAGGCTACCAACAACTTTATAAATAGGACATTAGCGGTTGAATGTAACTAAGTCGTCCTAGATGCCTTCAAGAACCCAAGTAGCTTAGAAGTAATTTAGTTTATTTTCTTTTCAATTTTTCAATACTTTCTTGTTTTCCTCTTGAAATCAGTTTTGGTTTAAGAGTTTATCTCTTTTCAGTCAAGTATTTTAGTTTATGTTCTTTTGAATTTGTTTTATTTCTTTATTCCAATCAAGGGATTTACTACTTTTTTCCGCATTCGATATTAAATCCACAATTATTCAAATCTCTTTTCTGCTTCAAATTCATCGTGTTCTTTACATGGTTTATTTAATCGAGAAAGAGATTATGAATAACATGAGTGCCTAAATCCCTTAGGTAGATTAGCAAGTGGATAGGGATGTGATTAATAGAGGATTTAGGGTTTCCCAAGAGTGATTAGTTGGTATAAATTATGTGTGCTTAAACTACTAGGCTTGACAACCCTAGGAAGTTACCATAGGTAAGACGAGGTTGAGAGATAAGTCGAACTGAGTAAATCATAATTTTTCCTGGTTGAGAAAGTGAGATTAGAAGATAAGCGAGTATCAACCAATTGATTATTTAATTAGAGGCTGGGAGGTAATAATTGGTTAATTGATAGCTAATCCACTCTAAAACTCTAATTCGAAATTAGTTACAAACTCTAAAGCGAGTTAATCTTCCTGATTTATTTATTTATTCTATTTTTCTTTATTTATTTATTTTCGTTATTTATTTGTTTTATTCTCTTACTTTATTTTATGGTTCACCATAATATACTGAAATAATTAGTACTACTTAGACTTGTTATTGTAAAAGTGTTTTATTTATTTTTTCCATCCTCTATTAGGTATGATCCTTGGAATACTTCCAAGTATTTCGTTATAAAAACTATATTACAATTTGATCCGTGTACTTGTATAACCGCCGTTCTTAATTCTTATATTTTTTTGTGTTTTATTTAACTATAAACGATAACATATTTATAGGTGGTCAAGTTTTTGACGCCATTGCAGGGATGTTTTGACAATAAATTGTGAAAATATAGTTTTTTTACAATTAGTAAGATATTTAGGACAGTTAAGGCCTATATATATGATTTTAAGTTTATTTTCAAGTCGTGTATGACCCAAAGCTCAAGTACTTTAATTGAACCTTATCCAGATCTGGAGGAAAGACTCAAGTCTAATCGTCTAGCCATCAATACCTATCTGCTCGAGGTAATTAATTTACCATGAACAATACGTTATTTGAGGAGCCACGAGAACAACAAGGCAATAACCAAGAAGTGATCCTAATGGCTCAAAGGACATTGTGCGAGTATGCCCTATGTACACTAGACGCAGTGCAATGAAGCATAGAATGACCGGTGATTAATGCAAATAATTTCAAAATAAAGACGAGCATTATCCAAAGTCGAAGATCCGAATCAGCACTTGAAGTGCTTCCTTCAACTATGCGACACCTTCAAGTACAACGGGGTATCCAATAATGCAATGCACTTTGGTTATTCCCATTTTTATTGTGTGACAACATGGCTTATTGGTTAGACTCGTTACAATCGAGTTCCATCACTACATAAAACGATCTAGTGAAAAAAATTTCTTTATAAATTTTTCCCTATAAGTCAAACCATTCAACTATGGTTAGTAATCGCCAGTTTTAAACAATTTGAAAGTGAATCCTTGTATGAGGCATGGGAGCATTTCAAGAGAATTCTAAGGAAGTTCCAACACCATGGACTGTAGGTATAGCTCCAAATCCAAATATTCTACAACAGTGTTGACAAACACATTAGATCTAGTTTAGACGAAGAATTTGAAGGATCTCTCATGTTCTATATATATGGATGAGCCTACAAAATCATAGAAAATATGGCTATAAACTTGTACATGTGGCCAAATGAGAGGTTTATGTACAAATCTAAGCCCCTAATGGTGAAAGCTGTGAAAGAAAAGAACAACGATGATCGATTCAAAAAAATCCTTGAAAAGCTTAATCGTTTGGAGACATTCATCAAGCTAACGAGGGCCAAATGAGTGGAGTCACTGTTGAAATCCAACTAAAAGAGGCAGGCTACGTAAATAATAGGGGTTGGGACCCCTATTCAAACACTTCTAATTTTGGTTAGAGGGATCATCCAAACATCAAGTGGAGAGTTAACCAATGAGGGGCAAATCAAGCTTAAACTTGACTAAATCCTCCTTATCAACCTCCACCACTGTAACAACGATCCATGGGAAATAACCATGCTATATGTGGTCAAAGATTTGACCAACTAGAGGGGGAGATGCAAATAATGCAGATGGAAATTTGACAAGTCCAAACTGTATGCAGACGACTTGAATCCTGGATGGATAGCCTCTTCAACCAAATGATCCAATTGATGACAATGTTCCAAAAAAAAAAAAGGCCAGAGTATCCCTAGTAACACAAAGAACAACCCTAGGAAAGATGGGCAAGAGTACATAAAGGCAATCGCATTGCTATAGAGAAAGGAATTAAAGCTGCGAAGCAAGCCTATCCATGAAGAGGATGAAATTTCAGAAGATGTCAATGAATCCACGAAAGAGGAGGAGGGAACCAAGCACCATAAAACAATCGATGAGGCTGCCAAATGTCTCGAGAAGATTCGACTGATGTACAAGTGTACACAATCTTTGACAAGTAATAATGTGATAAGTATATCGAGTATCGTTTCCATAAGGATAGTCTACATAAATCAAGTATTGCAAAATTAATTACTAGTAAATTGGTTGCTGATGAAAATAAATTTAATTGATGGGTTTGATTAAATTAAACTAACCTAAATATGCTTAAAATTAAATTAAATTAATGAATGAATAAGTATGCAAGTCTTTCAAAGAAATCTCAATATCATGCACGTGTCAGAATAGTTCTCCTTACTAACTTAGAAATATTTAAATATTACTAATGATGTTGCGGGAATTTCCATGGCAACTCAATATTAATTAATCCTATTTTAATTACGAGTACATTGACTTCTCTTGAAGTTTGAAGTTTAACCTCTAGTCTGCATATGTCTATGTCTGTTACGACTTCAAGGTTACCTTTTCAGGCATCGTCTAAGAATTCAACTTATTAAATTATTAAGTACAGCATATGTCTATGTCAACAACTTAGTAAATTTAAGAAGCACAAAAACAAATTAATGTAAGGTAATAGTAATGTTTCTATATTGAAACATTTTAATCACATGAATCCTAGGATTATGCAAGGTAATAAGGTTCTCTCTAATTATTTCAAACTTTAACCTAATTCTATCGAATAGAGATTAAACATGCACCAGTCAGATAGTGTGTCAAATAATTACAATCAAGTTAGGATTTAATAATTAATTTAGTTGCATTCCCCACGTTTATAATGCATGAATAACATAGGCATAATTTTATTTGAATGCATAAATAGTCGAGACACATAACATCACTAACAACATAAATAATCTAATTTATGAAAATTAAATTATCAAAAACATTAACTTTAGCTGCAAACATGTTTCTTAAATAGAACAACAAGAAATTAAAAGAGTAAAGGGAAACAAATGCAAAGTCGTTTCTAGTGGTCTTCAGTGGAAGAGCTTCCTTGCTCCTCATTTTTGCTTCACTCCTTGCTAATAAATCAAGCCCAAATGCTCCTCCAATAGCCGAATGGGCTACTCTCAAATCCTTGCACAACTCACTCAGAAAATGGGAAGGGAAAGTAAAGAGAGAAAAGATTGAAAGAAGGATGAATGTGGAATGATGAGATAAGGGAGTGAGGAAATCACTTGGAAAATGGGAAGGGAAAGTAAAGAGAGAAAAGAGAGAAAGATGGATGAATGGGGAATGATGAAATGAGGGAGTGAGGGATGGTATTTATAGTAGTAGAGGGTATCTTGTATTTTGCGTATTTCGCATAGTGTTGTGCAATAAGAGGAAAATTGGCCTCAAAGCTTA
The DNA here is from genome assembly GCF_025698485.1 of Gossypium arboreum. Lineage (NCBI taxonomy): Eukaryota > Viridiplantae > Streptophyta > Magnoliopsida > Malvales > Malvaceae > Gossypium > Gossypium arboreum. The sequence goes on along the minus strand of NC_069072.1, from coordinate 106,607,051 downwards.
CAACCCAAATGCTCGATGTTGTAGCAGTCTTCTACAGCAAAATCCATTCAGAGGAGGGTTGATAATTAATCATCTAGGGACGTCCAAAATTAAATAGAACTATGGATAATGGACATACTTGACCCAGCCTAAAAATTGGATCAGTGAAATCGTCAAGCATTGAAGCCAAACCGTCCAATTAAGGAGGAAAGAGCCCAAATTCAACTAAAAGTAGCCCAACTATCCATTTCATGTTTAATTTAAGATCCTTAGACTTGTAAAAAAAATACAAAACAACCCCAACAACTTTGTTAATTGACCGTTCAACTCCCTCCTTGAAAAATGCCTTAAATTAGATATTTTTAGCAAAGTCGTCTTTCCTATTCCTGTTCTCAATGATGAAATTAGAGTTATCACCGAAGCCGTGCCTATACTAGTAATCTAAAATGACAACATAAAAATGATACCCCAAAAAATAAAAGATCCAAAAAGCTTTACAATCTTAATAGAGATTGGGGATCAATACTATAGCAAAGCCTTTTTGCAATCTAGAGGCCAATATAAATCTAATACCATTGTAAATTTCTCAAAAACTCAGATTCAAAAGTTAAAAAACACATTGATGATGCTACAATTAGTCGATGGATCTTTGATGCACCCAAAAGGTGTACTCAAGAATACATTGGCTAAGGTATGGGGATTCATAATCCTCGTCGATTTTGTAGTCCTTGATTGTGAGAAAGATCGGTAAATTCCCATTGTGTTGGGTAGGCCATTTTTGGCCACTTCTAAATCGACGATTGTTCTCGAATGAAATGAGCTAGTAATAAAGATCGATGATCAAATAGAAGTGTTCAAATGATAAGTGTTATTTAATTTAATCCCCAACGACCTTGATCAAAGGCATTTCCAAAGTTGTGCGAATGTAGGCACACAAAAGATGAGAGAATGTGATAAATGATGAGATTGCAATGGAAGAAGGAGCAAGTGGAAGGGCCAAGATGGGTGAGATCGACATCTGAAGTCAATGGTAAAATTCAAGAAATTACCAGACAAGTCTAGTAGTTCAACCTAAATTTTAACCATTGAGCCTAAATTTTAAATAATGTACACTAATTTGTTCTTAATTTGTTAGATGTAGGATTTAGATTTTATTTCATGTTAGAATTAGTAGAAAATAGGTTTTTGATGACAATGGAGGATCTAGACGTTAGTATAGTGCATGTATAGGAAACCGAGGACCTTCTACAAGTCTCAGAGAGGCCAAATTGAATCCATGTCATCATACATCAAGTCCATGATGCGACACAACCCATTTGAGCCCAAGAATACAAAAATTCATCATTGTGTCATGCCATATCCTACTTATGGCGCGACACGCCATCGTTTGAAAGCAAAATCAGGTGAAAATTTATTGTCATGTCGTGCCATGCACCCCTGTGGCACGACACACAAGCCATTTTTAGTAACTTTTCATTCTTGATTCAACGCAATCTTCAAATATTTTCACCAATATTGGATGGTGTGAACTCGAAATTATATAGGATTTTTCTAGTAATTTTTACTACCTTTTTACTTAAAATTAATATTAATCTTGAGTATTTGTTAAGTAATTAAGTTAATTTTGGTTAAATGTTAATAATGTACATGAATTTATAAAGTATACGAATTTGTTCTTTTTATATGATTTTGTGCATAAAATTAAAGTATTTCATGTTATTTATTAACATGTTAAATTAGCTTATGCAGTGGGACCATAACGTTGAGCTTATTATAATGTTGCATGGACATGTGCTATTATTCTCATGTGTTGGGCAGCAAGACCAAACTTAATGGGTCATCAAAATGCCAACTTGACCCAATAAAAAAGATGATACATGTTGGTCAAGTCTACAAGCTAGTTGAGTCATTAACCGTCCAATTCCAGAGAAGAGAGGCCCAATTCAGCAACCAAAATTGGGAAGCCAAGAGATCAATTTTAGGATAATTATTCGATGGTCCTCATACTTGGAAGAACATTGGAAATTGGCACACAAGATTTGCTTGAGAAACCATCCACCCCTTGCATGATTCAAGCATGATTTCATACTCAATTAAACTACCTTCTCTTCCACATATCATGACTGACCATAGGAGGCAGAAATCCAAGGGATTGTTGCTGCTATTTTTAGTAAACTCTCCCACATACTTCAAGTATAAATATCAAACCTATGTCACCTTTTCACTGATCCTTTACTCATCCCTTCATCCATCATTTTCACGACATTCTTCATTCCCTCTCTTGCTCTCTCCATGCACTAGGCCTATCATTCCATTTTCCCTTAGTTTTTAGCCAGAAAAAGCCTTAAAGAGATCATCTCTTAGTTGGCCACCTTGAGGAGCCATTAGCAAAGGTGCAATATGATGAGCGAAGGAAAAGAACTTCAATCAGAGTTTGCGAGACTGCTTACTTGAAATAGATTTTATACTTCCCTTACTTTTTGTTTTAAATTAATTGTGTTTGTAGTGTGCTTTGTGATCTTGACATCAAGAATGGTAGCTTAAATATGTTTAGCTAGGTTAATTCCATTAAGTCAATGAGATTTTTTTTTATTTAGATCCTACCCCGTCTAAATTGAAGGTTCATAATAACTTTAACGAGCTCTATTATCTTGCATAATTTTTAGGTTTATGTGATTAAACTGTTTCAAACCTAACTTGTCCCTATTAATTCACATAAATACTAAGAAACCCTTAGTTTAATAAGATCAGTAAAATGCATGTTTCACTAAGTAAAAGATTCTGAAAGGACTTAATTTCGTTTCCAAACTCATGAAAGATTGAGTTGCCATGGAATGCTTTCCAAACACTGTTAAGCATGATGAAAATGAATCAAGTTTATCAATGTAGTTATCCTAGCCTATTCATGTTATTGATTGTTGAAGTTGTGTTTCTGCTGCTAAATTCATTCATAAATTACATGTGATTGTTAAGGTTATAGTAGTAGATCTCGTAGCTCGGGTCCAATGACCAAGCCGGGCGAGGGGTGTTACATATATTATATTATTATCTTATCTATTAGTAATATACTGGTTTAGTATATCGGTTTAAGGTTAGGTTAGGTAATCGATTTTCGTTTGATAATAATTATATAATATATTATTATATTATGACTAAATTTTGATTTTATATATTTATTATACATATATAATTATAATATTAAAAATATTTTATATTAAATTAATGTTTTAAGCATCTATTTCACTTTATAATTTAACTTAAAAATTATTGTTAATTACATTTCTTATTAATAAAATTTTAATATAAATATGAAATGCCTATGAATAAATTTTCAAAAAACTAAAGAATTATCATTTATTTATATTATAAGTAATAGCTAAATTTTTATTAATTATTAATGTCTACTATGATTGTTCAATTATAAAGTCGAGTTTTGGGCTTTGAGCCGGATTTATCTCGGGCTTGAGCCAAATCGATCTTAGACTCGAGTCTTTTACAGGTTCGGGCTTGAGTCCTATCGGGCTTGGATTTTCTTGAGTTTAGATTTGTTACTAGGCTTTCTCAAACTTGGATCATTACGGGCTCAAATCGACATGAACGAACTTTCTGACTAGGACCTGTTCTATTAGCTCTTTTCGGATCAACATTAAAACCAAATTTGATATATTGACATTAGCCATTTGGTTTCTATTCGGCATATTAAATAATTTTCATATAATTCATTATTTTTAATGAATATTTATATTATATATAAAATAATAAACCTAATAAATATTATAAAATGTATCTATAATCAATAAAATGAAGAAAATTATAGTGAAATAATTTCTCAATTTGCTGCAATACTATTACAATTGACTTTTTTTTTTTTTTGCTACAAGAAGGATAAAAACCATAATTAGGTTAGGCAAGGTCAAGCTATTCCAGAACAATCATCATGTAGCATTTGAAAAATTTTATCTAACAATTGCATGTAGATATATCTACCCATAGACCTTGAGGACGCCATTGATTCCAAACCATCGGCTACCGGTTACCCTCTCTAAATACATGTGTAACTCGAACCATCCCAAATAGTTGGAATAGATCTTTAATAGCTCATAACATAGCTGAGTGATATTGTTCTATTGAAATTGCTTGAATTAAATGAATAGTTGCAATATTATCCATCTCAAGCGCCACCTTTTTTAACCCTAAATTCCAAGCTACTTGCAGCCCCTCAAGTAGATAATTAATTTTTTGAATAAATAATCATAATATATTATTTTTGGTATTTTTTATATCCACCTTATGGTGCATGTTTGGGGTTGGGGATTGCAGCTCCCAATAATGATATCTCTAAGGTTTGAACCATTTCATATTGTGAGTGTCATGTATCTTATTACTACACTCAACACTTGTTGATATCATAAAATATTAAATACATAATATAACACAAAGCGAAATTTGAAATCATTGATGTATAAAAAAATTTCTAAACTCTCCATATAGGATTTTTTTCTTTGTAAATATTATATAGTTTTTGTATATCATTTGACATCTAAGTTTGACACTTCTCTTAATGTGACACTTATGTTTTTCTTTTGTCCAATGTGATACCTATACTTGGACAAAGTTATACATTTTGATACTCACGAATAATGATATTAACTTTTTAGTATTTAATTCACTTTTTAAGGTTGATTTGATGAAATTTGATGAGAATTAATCACTAATATTATAAGGTCTAAATTTTCATGATTGTGTTAATAGAATAAAATTAGTATTAATTGTGAATTTTTAAATTTTGTGTTTAATTTGTTAAATACACTAAGGTGACTATGGTTTTCTTTAATTTGAAGAAAGTTGATTGCTAATATTATTAGTAAATTATGAATTTTATTAAATCAACTCAAAAATTTAAATTAAATATTAAAAGTTAACACTATTACTTTTAAATACTAAAATATATATTTTTACCAAATATAAATATCACATTAGAAAAAAAATACACAAATATCATATTAAAATGATGTCAAATATAAATACAAACTAATGTATTAACTATTAAGTCTATTATATATAAATAAATATAGTATAAGCAAATTGAATGCATATAATCAATTAACAATGATCCATCTATGATTACGATGATGTGACCTGTTTTTCTTTACCTTCTCAAAAATGGGTGCCTCTTTTCTTAATAAAGCAAACTAAATGCAATCAAGTAACCATTTATTTTTGGAAGAAAATGCATGCAATTAATTAACAATAGAATGCATTAGGTAAAGATAAAATAGAGGGAAACAATGAGTCGTAAACATATATTATATATACCTAGAATGATTTATTTCACAATTCAATTTTATAAAAAGGTATTTTAATTTTTTCATTTAATTTTTTTATTTTTTACTTGTTAAACTTATAGTGTTTATCAAATTATTTTAAAATAGAAAAAAATATTAACATTTGTAAATTTTACTAATATGACATACAAGTAGATTATCATGTGGATACTACATCAATAATTAATTATTTTTAAAATTTCAAAAGTATAAAATTATAAAAATCTTTTTAATTTTAAAAATTAATTAATTACTAAAATGGTATACTCTTGGTTAAAAACAAACATTAACTTTTTATCTATTTTGAAATGATTTATCATATAATACAAAATCAAAGTCTAAAAATAATAAATAATAAATAAAAGACCAAAATAACTTTTTATATAAAATTAGAGAGTTCTAATCAACAAGGGCCTACCATTTCATACGAGTATTTAAACAAGGAACTATACTTGGGTTGGTAGTTTGGAGTAGGTGAGGTATCCTCTAGCCAACCCAAGACCCGGTCTAACTAGACTAGTTCCATCTTTATTATTAATTAATTTATTAACTACATTCTAATACTACCAAAATTAATTAATCTATACCAAAGGTGTCAAGGATTTTCCTCATACCGACACATAGCACACACCTCCTATGCTTCTTTCCTCTTCTTCTTTTTTTTTTTCACATTTTATAAAAGTGGTAAATTTTAAGTTTTGATTCTTAACTTTAATTTCTACCATAATTTTATTTCTATATTTTATAATATAATTAATTAGTTCAAATAGTTAATATTGTTAATTTTTCATTTAAAATGTTACGTGGTTCCATATAAATTAAAAGTAATAAATTTAAAAAGTAAAAGGAAAATTTTCTTAAAAATAAAAATAAAATGACTAAATTTTAAATGTACGAAATGTATAGACTTAAATTCATATTTATTTGAATCAATCAATGTATCAGTTCGAAGAGAAGTATCAAATCAATTGACCCACAAATCAATACAGGCCGATTGAACCAAGTTACAAAGCAAATTGAGCTGGTTTTTTATTTTTAAAATATTTCTTTCTTTTTTAATATTTATTCAATCTAATCATATGAACTAGATGCCTAACCGATTCGATTCTGATTTAGTTTTGAAAATTTTATTTAGAGCATATTTTAATTTATAAAATTTTACTTTATAATTTGATATAAACAAATAATCGCTAACCATCATATATCATACTAATTAAAATTTTAAAGTTGGTAAGAGGGATGTATGGATTTTTAGTTTCTACAAGAATATATATTCAAAAGTTTGCGTTCATCAGCAAAATATTAGAAAATGAAATATAATTATATTCTAATTAAATCAATCACAAATAGTAAAATAATAAGTAATTGTAAACACAACGCAAAATTATGTAATTAAAAACTTACAAAAAATCTTAACTAAAATAAAGTTAAATTTATCAAATAAACATTAAACAATAAATAAAATATCTATTGAAAAATTAATATCATTTGAAATCTTTCAAATTTCTTTGTAATGATTTAAATCTAGACTATTTTTCGGAAGGAAAACAATCAAGAATAAGCTACAATTTAGGGTTTATCTATATTATCTCCTCCTTAAACAGGTAAATATTATAGTTGGTTATGGGACAATCATTGCAACTGACAACAAAAGGAAGTCAGTAATATCTCGCATAAATGTCCACTGGAAGTTAAAACTTTTACGGGTTGGCATATGCTCGCTACTACAACAAGTGTATCTTACAATTCAACGTGGACATCATCTAATGGAACACTTTATTTGGGGAGCAACGACATAAACATCAAAAATTGATTCTGATATTTATTGACATTAATGTTTATTATCATTTTGTCCTCGCACCAAAAAAAATATTTATTGTTTTTTAAATAACTTCCAATGAATTAAGTCGAAAAGCCTTTTGTAAATGTAAAATCAATTAAAAAATAATAATCATTTTTATTATAATAGAAATGTATTTTATTTTATGCAAAAAATTAAAAGTGAGAAAAAATTTTACTATTATATAGACAATTTTTTTAACTCATACATATTGGTATAATTTTTATTTTAATTTTCTAATGAATTAATTTAGAAATATTAATTGCAACACAATATCTAGCAATGATGTATATAAATTGTTTAATAATTTTTCCTTTAATATGTAAAATTTATAATACTTAAAAAATAGGGGATCATGTATCGTTGGAATCCTAGGTTAGTTTGAATCTCATACGGCCAAGAATTCTCCACACGACATGCCATACGGCCGTGTCCCTTCTGTAAGTTAATTTTGCAAATGCCACACAACCTTAGTCTACTACATGGTTGTGTAACCTTACACACGGTCTATAGCATTTCAAACAACTTGGCCACACGGCTGTGTGACCCTTGTTTTTAAGATTTTACAGTTTTGCCTAAAATTTTATGATTTCATTAGTTTAGTCTCAGAATAGCCCTCAAACTATTTTTAGAGTTTTATTTCTTCAATTCAACCTTTGAGAATATGAATATTGGAATCATGTTCTAATTGACCGAATTATTATTGTATACACATGATATTTGAGTAATATATGTGTATTGCATAGGTATTACTAATTCTATGTTCAGCATACTGCATGATATCGTTATCCGAACACATGATAATTATGTCTTTTGCTAGTGCACTAATTTGTTATAAGCATATTAATTGCCACTATATTGATCTGTTATGACCATATTATTTGTTACCACATCGAACTTTTATGAGCATATTAATTGCTACCATATTTATATGTTATAACCATGTCATATAGCATTGCAACGGGTGGGACATTATGTACAAAGGAAGATTGATAGTTTATCTACAAATTTCTATGCAAACCACAACCATGGCAGTCTATCTGCAAACTTGATGTGCACACACAACCATTAGCAATATTTGTCCTATTAATCGCAAATATGTTGTGTATCCACAACCTATTGGCAGCTATTACCTACAAGCATGTTGTGTATCCACAACCAGTGGAAAAATTTATCTGCATTATTTTGTTGTGTATCCACAGCCTAGTGGCAGCTCTTATATGCAAACCATTGGTGGTTAAACCGCAAACCATTAGTGTATAAGGTTGTTGGAGTTCAGGGGTAACTCCTTTTGTGATGTGTAGTTGTAACACCCCGTACCCGAGACCATTTCCGGAGTCGGACACGAGGGGTTAACGGGGTTAATCCACTTACTTGCACAGTTCATTTTAAAAATTTCCAGACAGCCGGCTAACTGTGTCACTGTCATCTTAAAAATCATATCTTGAGTTCCACAACTCGAAAATCAGTTTCGTGATTTTTCCCTAAAACTAGACTCATATATGCATCTACAAATTTTTTTCTAGAATTTTTGGTTGGGCCAATTAGTACAGTTTATTAGTTAAATTCCCCCATGTTACAGGGATCGACTACACTGACCTTTGCGCATTACGACTTGGATATCTCCCTGTACAGGGCTTCAATACTGATGGCGTTTATTTCTACAGAAACTAGACTCGAAAAGGAATCTGTACATATATGGCATGACTTCTAATTATCTCTGGTCAATTTATAATGAATTTCCAAAGTCGGAACAGGGACTCCAGAAACCGTTCTGGCCCTGTCTCACGAAAACTTAAATATCTCTTACATACTGTTCATATGATCGTTTCGTTATTTGCCTATGAAAATAGACTCGTCAAGGTTCGTTTACATAATTTATTCACTATTTAATTCCATTCCTACTATTTTTAGTGATTTTTCACATCCACGTCACTGCAGCTGTCAGCATCTGTCTTTAAGGAAGGCTTTACCTATTTCATAGTTTCTATGATTCAACTAGCCCTTTAACATAAATAGCACAAAATATGATCATGATTAACCATCCCAATGGCTAATCGTTTCCAAACATTTCCATGCCTCTTAATGAACAACATACAATGATTATAATACCATGCCCAAAGTATACTTAAGCCATTTTTGCATGGCTAACCAAATTTACACAAAACCGAAAGGTACATGACCTACAACAAAAGGGTAGTCCTATACATGCCATTTCAAAGTTCAACCAAAAATATACCAAAAGGAGCTTTGATAGTGTGGGCGACTTCGACTTCAAAAATCCCGAGTCCGATAGCTGAAGAACCAAAATCTATAAAACAGAGAATCAAAGAAACGGAGTAAGCATTTAATGCTTAGTAAGTTTGAGTCATGAATTTAGACACAACCAAAGTATAGCATTCATGTAGCTAAACAGATAATTTCATATGCACAAATTCTCAATATCATACTTACTTCACATTACCAACCCTTATATTCATACACAAAGATCAACTTAGCCAAAGGCCGGTAGCTCATTTATCAACTAAGCGAATACTTATTTGTAAGGGCTCGACTAATTCAAAGCACATACCAAAAATACCTCATTGTTGGGATTTCACAAGCGTATTAACTGAAATTTTTACAGCAAGATCATTCATTCCCGAATCACGTACCTTCGGAGTTTAACCGGATATAGCTACTCGTTCAAATGCCTTCGGGACATAGCCCGGTTATAGTAACTCGCACAAATGCCTTCGGGACTTAACCCGGATTTAATAACTCGCACCATGCCTTCGGGCTTAGCCCGGAATTAGTAACTCACACAAATGCCTTCGGATCTTAGTCCGGATTTAGTCACTTAGCACGAAGCCTTCGGGACTTAGCCCGGACATCATTCGAATAACCATGCACATTTATCAATAAATCATGACACATTCGTATTTCATTTTCGTTAGCAAAACTCTAACACGAGGCACTTATCACACTTGCAATTTCGGCTCAATAGCCACACACAAAGAGCATGATTTTGATTTGCTTAAAACGTGATCTAATCAAATCATAATCTAAGTTCCATTACTCGAAAACTTACCTCGGATGTTGTCGAACGGCTTCAACTGACTATTCGATCACTTTTTCCTTTCCCTTATCCAACAATGGTCCTCTAAGCTCTTGAGCTAATTCAAACAAATTTAACTTATTAAAGTCTCATTTTGCTAGCTTATGGCGAATATGACAAGGAGTTTGATAGGTTATATGGCCACCTTTAGCTCAAATACACAATGATCATACGCATTTTTAATCACATCAAGCAATTTAATACAATTCATTCGAACATCAAAGAGAAGCTCAAGGTACTTAGCCCATATATACATTAGACATTAGAGTCACATATGTACGAAATCACGAATCGAATTCAACATACTAGCTAATATTTCCCTTAGCGAATTTTCTAAGTCAAGCTAAAGCCATCAATAGGCTACCTATGGCGAACATACACATCAACTCATGCACTCATTCATGTGGCGAACATACACATCTATGCTAAGGCCGATTGCAACACTTAATACATTCTACAAATATGGTCACTTGTATTGACTAAACACCATTTGTTTCAAGTTCAAAACTTGGCTAATACACATATATACACTATTAAAGCATCCTCTCCTTTCCATTAATTCAACACATGCATTACCCATAATATACAAAATTATATTCGGCCTTAGCACACAACTTGCTAGCCCATTCTTCTCCATCTAGCAACTAATGCACATACGAGCTCATTTGTTAGACTCTACTTCATCTAACAACAACCTTATTTCTCTTCTATTTCCTACCATGGCCGAATGCTCAAGATACCTCAATATCAAAACTTTTAACTTGGGTTGCTTAAAGAGCTTGGTGATGAGTTCAAATTTATCTAACACCTCAAGCTACATAACACATTCCTTAATCTAGTGAACCACCATAACATCAAACACCAACCAAGAAAACAACACCCAAGGCCGAGTATCATCTTCATCACATAGCAAGATTTAGACCATGGGCTAGGTAGAACTCAAGCTAACAACTAAAACATGCATGCATCTCATGGACAACATCAAACATACCTTAGTCTAGCAAATCACCATAGCCGATTTTCTCAAGCTCCTCCCCTTCCTTTCTTTCCTCTATTCGGCCAAGGATGAACCAAAGGATGAACACTTGTTTCTTTTTTGTTTTCTCTCCTTCAACTCACGGCAATGGGGGCATGGATGAGACCATTTTTTTCATCACTCCTCCCTTTCATTATTCAATTACCATGCTCATTATTTTATTTTTCCTTACATAATGCATTAAGCCAACATGTCTATGACATGTTTCTTTTAACCATAACACCTTGTCCACCCATGCTCATGGTCGGCCACTACATATTAGGGGAAAATTGACATGCAAGTCCTCCCTTTGATTACATGCACTATTAGATCCTTGTAGATTAGCCTATCACATTTCAAAAGTGTCACACAAGTCCTTTTGACTAAATTCACATGCAATTTACTAAATCGAAGCTTAAAATTTTCGCACATTCATATTCACATATTTTAGACCATAAATATCACATTCAAATAATTTGGTGACTCGGTTTAGCAGTCCCGAAACCGCTTTCCGACTGGGGTCACTTTAGGGCTGTCACAGTAGTGGAGTTGGGTAGGACCTTTATTTTAACATATTGAAATTGCATTGCCATACACAAACATGTAAATACATAAACAGTGCACTCTAAATTAATAATTGATGGTGTTCTTTCTATGCTTTGTTATCTAGTATGTTTATCAATTGTTTGCATTAATTTTATTATCATTGAACTCACATTGAGCTTCGTAGCTCACTCCCCTTTTATTTTCATCCTTACAGGTAACCCATCAGGTTAGGATATGGACAAGGCATCCGGAGAGACTCGACGAATTTGTTTGGTTTTACAAAATATCTTAGATTTCTCATTTGATATTTTTATTTGGAGATCGTTTTATTGTATTTTCGAAATGTGGCATGGGATTTAGGATTTGGTGTTTTTTATAACATGCATGACATCTTATTTGGTTTTAGGTTATTGAAAAATGAATGTTATTTAATTACGCATGAACTTCGGTTTTTATTAAAACTAAGTTAGATATCACTTTTTCTGTTGCTAAAAATATAATTAAAATTTTAAGTAATAAATAAATGGGAAATTAACCAAGTTTTCTGAAAAGGTAATCACCATCACATAGAAAAGTTAATCTAAACCTATTTTTGATAGCTCATGGGTTTTTCTAAAAATATACTAAGCTTCTTCTGAAAATAAAAAAAAATGCTTTAACTTATCTATTTTAAAATCTCCAATTGTACTAGGCCATCTCGGTGGCCGATATAATCTCCCAACTTCAGACATAATGTCTAGGTCAGGTTAGGGAGGTTACATTTGGTGGTGTCAGAGTTTAGGTTTTCTAAACTCGGATAGTGGAAATGTAACAGCCAAAATTTGGGGCTAGTCAAAATAGTGATCTCGAAACCACAAATTCAGAGTCGAATAAATTATTTTATAATTATTTAGATGTTTTAGCATGTTTTTAATAATGCATGAAAAATTTTGTGAAGTAATTTTGACGTTTGTGAGCCCAATTGTGAAAAAGGACTAAATCGCATAAAGTGCAAAAGTCCTAAATTGATAGCTAAAGGTGTCAAATAGCTAAGGAATAAATATTGGAGGCCTTTAAAGGGCAATTAGACCCTTACAAATAGGGTGGCCGGCCATAGGGGACAATGAATTGAAAAATTTTAGTGTTAGGTAATTGATTTTTGATTTTTTGACTAAAGTAGAAATAAAATAATCAAAGGATGATATCATCTCTTTCACCTCTTCTTCTCCACCTATTTTACTAGAAAAAATAGGGCTTTGGGAGCTTGAAATTCGAGCTACTTAGTTGACTCACAAGTGATTTCCATACCCTTTGTTGATGATTTTTGCATTTTTGAGACCCTTGAAGCTTAAGCTTTCAAATAACGGTACTATTTTGCAAAATGATTAAGAGTTTAGGGTTTTACCATGAAAGGATTTGTAATTTTTACTGAGTTTTTATGGGGAAAATGAGTCTTAGGTGTCTTATAAACAACTTTTGTGAAAGGTGTTAGCTTGAAAACACCTAAAAGGATTATTTTACATAAGTTGTAAAATAGATGATAAGTGTGTGAAATAGTGGGAATTTGGAGTTGCTATAAGAGTAGAAATGGTTCGGCTAGGCTTAAGGTGTGAAGAAATTTGATAAAAATCAATTTTCAGGCTTAGGGGTATAATGGTCATTTTGTAAAAGTCTAGGGGTAAATTGGTCATTTTGCCTAATTATGAATTGTAGAGTGCCTAGATTGATAAAGTGACTAAATAAGTGCATTTTCTTATAATAGATCAAGAAATACCGAATTTAAATCTAGACTCGGGGAAAGCCAAGCAAATCGACTAAATCGACTAGTCGCCACATTTTGTAATCCAAGGTAATTTACATGTAAATAGTACAATTACATTAATAATATATGTATTTGAATTGTATTGAAATTATTATATCATAAATTTCTTGATTGTGGAAATAAGAAAATGTGATGAGAATAGAGATAGTAGAATTCCCGATTGAACCTTAGGAAATAAATCGAATATTCATGCCATGACGTTTGGGTCACTTGTGTGAGCTAGTGTAAGACATGTCTGGGACATGTATCAGCCACATTATGAAAGCCAGTGTAAGACTATGTTTAAGACATGGCATCAGCATTGAGACTAGTGCTAGTGTAAGACATGTCTGGGACATGCTTCGGCCTCGAGACGTAAGCCAGTGTAAGACATGTTTAGGACATGTATCGGCTATGAGATGTGTCAGTGTAAGACCATGTCTAGGACATGGCATCAGCACCTAACCCTATGTTTGAGGTTGAATGAATATCCGATAATGTTTCAAATGGTTTAACAGTGAAAGTATGATTTCAAGTTAACAAGGAAAGTATAACCGTGTTGTGAGTGGTACAGGTACCTATATGGTATGTATGAAATGTGAGCTCAATATATGCTATATGAGGTGTATTGAATATTGATGAGTAAGTTTTTTTTATGCCACTTGTGTATTATGATACTTGTTGATGAATGGTAAAGTTATGTTGAATATTTATTTATGTGCAACTTACTAAGCTTTATGCTTACTCCCTCTCCTTTTTCATTTTCTTATAGTGCTGCCTATCTAGCTCAAGGATCAACGGAAGTCAGAGATATCTATCACACTATCAATTGAAGCATTTGGTATAGTTTGATTTATATTTCTGAATATGGCATGTATAGGGAATTAGGCTTGTGTTTTGGGTTATTATGAATTTGGCCAAATATGTTGGCTTGGGATAAATCTCTCATTTTGTATTAAGCATTGAATGATGGCTAACATTCATTTTGATTTATATACAAAGATGTTATTTTCATAGATGAGTGAAATGCACAAATAGAATGTTGTCTTTTTTGGCTAATTTGGTTGCATGAGATAGTCTTATAATGGTTTTGGTTGCTTTTGTGTAGGTTGTGTAAGTAAGGGTGGCAAAGAGGCTTTATAAATATCCTTATATTGTTCACACGGGTAGACACACAGGCATGTGTCTAGGCCGTGTGTGGCACAAGGTCTTCCTTTTGGGTGTGTGGTTTAGCCGTGTGTCCCTTGTATGAAAAAATTTTAAGTCAGTATGCATGGTAGTAAAATAAGGGCAGAGACACGGCCGTGTGTCTCAGCTGTGTGAAGAACACGGCCTACCACACGGGCGTGTGCCTTGGCTGTGTGACATTCTGGGGTTGTTGACGTCAGAAACAGAATGTCTATGTTTTTGCACACTGGCTAGGACACGGGCATGTCATGGCCGTGTGAAGGGCACGGGCCAGGGACACGGGCGTGTGCCAGGCCATGTGAAAACCCTTGTAGGTGTGCATTTAGAATTAATTCCACACAGGTGTCAGACACGGGCGTGTCCCTGTATTGCTTAGGCTGTGTGAGCACACGAGCCATCAACACAACCATGTTAAAATGGCCACACGGGCGTGTTTCCCTTCTACACGGGCGTGTGCCCTGTTTCAAGGTCAAATTTTTTATAGATGATTTAAGGACCCGGATTGATCCCGAATAGTTCCCAATGGTTGATTTGGGGCTCGTAGGCCCATAATAAGAAGTTTAAAGTAGAAATTGAAAAAGTTTTAAATTGGACCAAGTCTTGGTGACTTGGTGGAATGTTTGTGTGCATGAGATAGAGTTTGGTAATGCCTCGTATTTTGCTCCGGCGTGGGTTACAGGTACGGGGTGTTATAGGAAAATTGAAGGAGTTTTCATGCATGCATTAAATGGGTATTTTGGGAAAAACCATGTCATAAGTTTTTGCAAAAAATAACTTTCTATAGGAAATTAAATCCGAGACTCTGATGATGGTCTTATTTAGTTACTATTATTTTTGAGACTTTACATGAATTATAATCTTTAGATTGTAGATATTTAGGAAATAACTAATGCTTAAATTTTTATATGAAAACTATAGATATACTTTAGCTTCAAAACTTTTGTGAGAACATAATGAACATTGAAGGTGGACATGGTAAAGGGAGGCCATGTAGGTGCACCAGTTCAGCCACCCACTATTCAGGGAGAAAACCCAATCCCTAAGGAGGAATATGTTGAGAAATATACCACCAACAGTGGTAAAGGTTATGAGAACAGGGACAACACAGTGACACAGGCAATGTTGAGGGTGCTGTAAAGGGTTTCGAGAACCCATACTGGATTGGGGAGTTGTGGATCTGTTGCGGAGAGAGTCCGATCAAATGGGGGTGAAACATTTAAAGGTCTTGCTAGAATGACTCCTACTATGGAAGAATACTGGATGGAGTTGATGAAAAGAATTCTAGAGGATTTAGACTATATTCCAGAGCAAAAGTTGAAGGGCACTGTGTTATTACTCAGGGAAGAGGCCCACCATTGGTGGCAGTTTACTATAAGGGGTACGTAGACTGAACATATAACCTAGGAATATTTCTAAGAGGTCTTTCAAAACAAATATGTGGGCACTAGGTATGTAAGAGACCTGTGGATTCGAGTTTATCGAGTTAAAGAAAGGTGATAAGACTGTTGCAAAATACAAGGTTGAATTTTTTAGACTTAGCCACTACGCCCAAGGAATGGTCACCATAGAGTAGGACAAGTGCATGAGGTTTAAAAATGGGATAAATTTCAAGCTCAAAATTCAGGCTGCTTCATACCAAGAATGAGTGTTTGAGACCTTAGTGGAGAAAACCAAAATTGTGGAAGAGATCAAACAGGTGGAACACGAAAAGTGGGAGAAGAGTAAGGTCCCATATAAGAGAGATTATGGCTCCACTGGTTTGAATGCTTGACCTATAAATTGTGCCAAAAAGGGTAGACTACAACAAAGGGTCGCGATAATTAACTATTAGGTTAAAGGTTACAACTGTAACATCCCAAACTCGGCCTAGACATTATGGCTAGATTGAGAAGGCTACATTAGCCACCGAAATGGCTAAGCTAACTTAAGTTACTTTTTAAGACTTTAAATAAACTGATTTTAGAGAAAATCATAGTTGTACTTTAAGTTAGCTTAAAAGCATTCCTTCATTAGGTCTTGTATGCTTAGGATTCATTTTATTGTTGACGGTGTTGTTTTAGAAAAACCATTTGCTTTTCACTCTTCTTTAAAAAAAAAAAACTCAAAGTTAAACTAATACAACGGAAAAACCATTTTTCAAGTCATTTTGGAAATTTAGTTGCCTTATCAATTTGTTTTTCAAAAACAGTTCCTTTGCAATGTAGTGGAAACTAGGGAACAGTATCAAGTTTTACTTAAGCCCAATATCATGCATTATCTGGCTATTACGCTTGAGTAATTCATGCATGCAAAAATCCCTTAAACAAAATTTACCAAGCCACAGGCCAGAAATAATTAAAAATTACAAGCCAAAACCAATAAAGATTTATTAATACTTAATTAAAAAATAATAATCCGTGGTCCAAGTTGATTCTTCGAATTCAAGTCCGGTCTTAATTTTGAGGTTTACCTGAAAAGTTAAACACTATTGGGGGTGAGCTTATGAAAAGCTCAGTGTGAGTCTAATATTATTTAAACGGGCAAAAAATCAAATACAGTGAAACATATTAGCATTAACAGAAGAAAATAGAACCATCATAGGAATTTCATGTCATTACATAACCATTATCAAATTGATGTTAAACGGTGTATGAGCATAGGTCATCATTCATTCGAGTAACAATCATTAATTTCAATACCATTCAATACAACAAAATATAATGCGTAGCATAAATCAATAACATTTGACTATGTCGTGCACATGATGCAATGCAAAAAGGTTCCTACCCATACCATCTGCTACACACCACGAGTTCCCCAAAACCCGTCTTCCAAACTTCAGAACAATATGAACATAGCTCAATGTGGTAAAACCACCGAATAATCAATAATGCAGAAAATCTGCCGGATATCAAATAGTGCCATACAATTGCCAATAACATATAATATGCGATAAAATCGCTAATCTCCTCAGTACTCTAGGAGCAGTACACTGACTATGGATAATGAAGACTTAATATGCCACTGATACTCCATAGAACTCCTCTGTCAATCACAAAATCCCAACCTGGCATATGCAATATGTCACACAATCTCATACATAATCATATCTTAGTAATTTTCATATTCATATGACATGTTCAGCATGTCCTCAATAATCACATACTTTTAGTAAATGAAAACACTGTTCCAATCTTTCAAATTACCATTGTGTTGGTATCAATCAATAACATTCAATTTCACATACTTTATAGATTTTCATTGTGCATAAATAACACCCTTTTCAGTACACAATATAACAAATATCTCATGCATTTAAATCATACATAAGCTTAATATCTCAACACACTGTATCATTTAGCCAAACATTCTCATATCTCCTAACTCAAACATGCAATTACAAACTCAATCAAACATTCATACTATCAAACTAGCAATTTTGCCAACATGTCAGTCTTTTAATCCTCGAAACATACCTGGTTCGACCACTCACAAAATCAATAATTTGGATATTAAAACAATCCAATCATCAAGCTAATTTATCATATATAACATGATATTTAAAATTTTCAAATAATTTTATGAGTTTAGGACCCACACGTTACTTTTTGCTTCCTCGCAGCACGCTAGCGAATCTTCCAATTTTTCTTAATAATTCCTTAAATAATCTTAAACCAAAATTTAGTATAAATTCAATAAATTTTCCATTAAACCAGCCCCCAAAAACCAACTTATGAGTTCAAACCAATCGTTGAAATTATAACTATTTTATGAATCCAAACTAGTTAGATTCCTTACACTGTATCAGTGCGAACCGTACGTACAATTGTTCTTCGCATTTATAGATGGTTTGGGGAATTTGGTGCAGCAAATAATTCAATAATATACTTGAAAATAATTATCTAATTAATTATTAAATTCCTTCATTTAATCAAATCATAACCTTTACCCAACAACTATGTCAAAATAACAAACTAGTTACTTTTAATTGCACTTACGCTTCACGATTTGTGGGATCCAAATGGCCAATCGGTCCAGAAATTTTTCCCTAATTTAAATGGTTTTAAAATATTATTAGGATAGTTCAAGAACTCAAATTAATTATGGGAAAATATAGGCAAGAACAAAGAAACAAAACAACCCCCTTTCTTGCACATAGGCGCACGCACCACCACGCATGGTGGCCAAAATTGGGGCTGAATTTTAAAATGGTTTGAGACCTCATTAAATTATGGAAAAATACCTTTGAAATCATTTAAAATTCCCAAATTACAGATCTATAAATTTAGGTTTTGAATGGACAAGATTAATTAAGAAATTGAAGAGAGAATAGACCTTACCCAAGCTAGTCGAGAGAAACGGAAATGGCACTTTATTGGCAATATTCAAGATCGATCTTGGAGTTCAAGATTTCAAATTTGGGGCTGATTTTAATGAGGAAAAATGAAATCAATATGGTGGAGAATATGTTAACAAATCTTGTGGAAAAAAGAAAAAGAAGAAAGAGATGGTAAAACTAGGTGTAGGCGACGACAACAATGGGAGAAAGAAAGGAACTTGAAGAGAAAAGAGGAGAGGAAAAGGGTGAATGGCTTGGTAGGTAATAGTTGAATTAAAGGCTGAAAAATACAATAAAAATTTATATTTATACTTAAAAATACAGTAAAAAGTTATATTTATACTTAGTGTTCAAGGGTATGGATGGCACACACATTAAAAAAATAAGGGATTTTGCAAAATTTAATTATTTCGCAAGGGAAGGGATTCGAACTTGGGACCTCATTTAATTTCCATCCTTTCTTATATTTCTTTTAACCATTAGGATTTTTCTTCATTCTTGAAATAGTTTTTCAATATTTATTTTAAAAACAAGGCATGTCGCATATTAGGGTTTAAGGCAAAATTTGTAAAATAATAAAAATGGTGACAGAGAAGGGATTTGAACTTGGGTTTCAAGAACATTTCACTAACACTTAACCAACAAACCAATACCTCATTTATTTCCTAAAAATGCATAGATAAATTTCAAAAATTAAGGCATGACAACTCTCTCTCGATTCACAAACCCGATTCTACTAACCCTTAATTTTTGGGATGTTACAATAATTATATGTATTGTGGTAGGGGCCACCCGGGTGAGTGTTGGAAGAAATTGGGTGCTTGTTTGAAATGTGGGTTAGTGGGTCATATGGTGAAAGATTGTCCTCATTTAGACAAGCAGGTGCAAGCTCCGGCCCAAAGTTAAACCCAAATTCAGATAGCAAGTCAATTACCTCCAAGGGGTTAAGGGTAGAATAGAACCGCAAATACCGTAACTACTAGAACAAACCAAACTGAGGTTAGACAACCTACCCTCATTTATGCCGTTAGAGGTCACGAGGATAGAGATGCGTTTGATGTTATCACAGTTAATTTTACCATCCATTTAGCTTCATACTTTGCCCTAATTGGCATAGAATTCACCCATTCGTATGTTACATGTAATATGTCTCATAAATTTAGTGTTGGGGTAGAGGAAACTAGTACTTATGTTACCATACTAAGCCGTTTAAGACAATCAATTTTTGTAAATAAGGTCTATAGCAAATTTCCATTGAAGGTTCAAGGGGTAGTTTTTCCAGCGGATCTTATGGAGTTACCTTTTGGGGAGTTTGATTTGCTTCTAAGTATGGATTGGTTAATAGAACACCAAGTTAGCCTAGATTGTGCTTCTAAGAGGGTAACCTTAAAAATGACAGAGGGTAGTGAGATTTTTATGGTTCGAGAGCAATAAAACTATTTTTCAAATGTAATTTTTTCTATGGTCCTCAAAAAGCTAGTCTGAAAAGGGTGTGAGGCTTATCTAACATATGTAATGGATGAGAATGCCGATAGCTCTGCCATAGATAGCCTCTGAATTGTTAGGGAATTTCAATTTGTGTTTGTGTAAACTAAAAAATATATAGGATTTTTCCAATGTAATTTATCACCTTTTAATTTAAATTGGTTGTTAAAACTAAGTAATTGTTTAATAAATTAATGAAATATGTAAAAACATGAAATTAGGACATTGAAATTATTAAAATGTGATTTTATGCTTTATTATATAGCTTTCATGCATAAAATGACTTATTTTATGTAACAGCCCAGTTTAGACCTTAGTCGGAATAGTGGTTTCGGGACCACAAATTTGAGTTAGAAAAATATTTTTATATTATTTTTCTGTATTTACAGTATGTGGTTAAGCATGTGTGAAAGTTTCATATGAAAATTTGATCGTTTGTGTGTTTAATTTGATAAAAAAGACCTAATCGCAGAAAATGCAAAAGTGGTATTCTATTTGATTAAGTGTCAAATTGTTGTGTCTCATTCACTGTGAGGTCCTTATGTTGTAAATGGACCATTGAATTCATGAATAGACATAGATGGACATGGGATAGTGGAATTTTAATGTTATTAATCAAGGTTAATTTAGTAATTAAATAAATAATGTATATTAAATAAAACCAAAAGATGAAAACATGTTCATCTTTGTTTAATGTCAATCAAAATTAGAAGAAAAAAAACCAAGGGAGAGATTTTAGGGTTCGACTACTACTAAGCTTGATTAAAGGTTCCTTTTTGTTCGATTTTTGATAATTTCTTTGTTTTTGTAATTGTTGCTTTGAGTTCTAGCTAGCCTATGTCTTGATTTTTGAATTTGTTGATGATTTTGAAAGATGCCATTGATGAATTCATGTGTTTCATGATGTTTAATGATGAATTATGAAAGCTTGGTGCTTAATACACATGTTTTGTAAAGTAATTTTAAGTAAAAATGCATATTAGGGATTAAATTGAGAAAAGTGTAAAATCGAGGGGTTGAAATGTGAAATAAATGAAAGTCTTGGGCTGCTAGAGATCCCTATGATATTCAGCCATATATGGGTTTGTTGAAATTATGTGTATTTTGTGATTTTATGAAATAGGGACTAAAGTGTTAAAATGTGAAAATGTGAGGGCTAAATGTGTATATATGGATTGAATTGAATGATTTTTTGAATAAAAGGGTTAATTTTGAATACATATAGATCAAGAAAAAATGAATTCAGATTTAGATTGAGGAAATCAAAAATTATCAAGTAAACGATTTGAATTGTCAATCATGAGTACGTGGTAAGTTCTTACGTGATAAATGATGTTAAAATTTAAGTTTTAATGCTTTGATAATGCATAAATTCTATATATATGATGGTTTCAAAATGACGATAAATCAACTATGTTCGACACTAAGTGTGCGATTCAAATAGCTTCGGCTATAAATAGCACTAAGTGTGCGAATTGGAATAGCTTTGGCTATATGAGACACTAAGTGTGCGATACCGAGATAGCTCTGGTTAGTTGAGATGGCACTAAGTGTGCAAGATTGTTATATCTTCGGCTAATCATTAATGCACTAAGTGTGCGAATTCTTAAAGCATGGAAAGACTACCAAACAAATTAATGTATTTGAATGAGAGGTGAGAATGAAATGAATAAATACAAGAAAGATCAAGTATGTATAATATCTATGTGGTAGATGATACTATGTGCATGAACTTGATAAACTTGTATGAACATGTTAAGTGTGATGGAATAGAATTGAGAGATGATTTGTGAACTACTAAGTAATTATTAGATGATGTTTCATATTATATAAACTGTTGATTATTTTTGGTACGAACTTACTAAGCTTTTAAAGCTTACTGTGTGAAATGTTCTCTATTTTACAGTGTTATAAAGCTAGCTCGGATCTGGGGATCGTCAGTGACATTAATCACACTATCGGACATCTATTTTGGTATATTTTAAGAGTTGTATATATGGTATATGGCATGTATAGGTTAGTGTCATTTTGGTATGTTTTGTGTTGTGAATATTAGCCATGATTTTTGGCTTGTAGATGTTGATATGTATGGCCTCTTAAGTTGGCCTAAATGGTGTGTTTGATAAGTAAGTTATATGATATATATATATATATATTACTTATATGATGGTTTAATTGTGAAATGTTGAAATGGTAAATTTGTGGTATGAAATAGGTGATAAAATGATGAGATTATACTTTGGAACTTATGTGAGTTTTAATGATTTTGGTATATTTTGGTTGTGGAATTGAGTAATGAATTGGATGATATTTGGAAGTTATGGAATATGTATGAATTGGTTGATTTGGCTACCTATAAATGTATGCAAATGATGCAAAAATGTTGGGGGTTTGGCATGCTTGAAATAGGTGGGAAATGTGGCTTAAACCAAGCCTAATTTCACCCCACACGGTTGAGCACACGGGTGTGTGTCTCGACCGTGTGTCTTCTGTAACTTAGTTATTCAAGTCAGTCTCGAGCACGACCTAGACACATGGGCATGTCTGATGGCTGTGTGAGGCACATAGGTTTGTGTGGCCATTTTGAAGGGTACATGGGCTAGACACACGGGCGTGTGGTCGGCCGTATGACCCAAGACAGTTTCAACCACGGCCCAGGCACATGTGTGTGTTTTGTGGCCGTGTGGTTAAGTCAGCGTGTATGCCCTGTTTTGCCACGGCCTAGACACACGGGCGCGTCTAATGCCGTGTGAGACACATGGCCTGCTCACACGGGCGTGTGATCTTTATAAATTTGAAAAATGTTTAAGTTTCGAAAAATTTTGTATGAGCTCGGTTTAGTCCCGACTCCTTTCTAAAGCATGTTTAAGGTCTCGATGACCTAAGAAAGAGACTTTATCTTGATGTTTGATTATGATATGATGAAGTATGATTTTTAGATTGTGAAATCAATTCGAAATGTTCCGATTGTCTAGTAATGCCTCTTAACCCTAATCCAGCGATAGATACAGGTTAGAGGTGTTACATTTGATATTTATTTGAATATATTATATTTTTAAGACATAAAATAGGTCATGCATGATTAAATTAAATAATAAAATATAAAATTATATTTAATAATTCATTTTAAAATATTTCGTTAATAATTTGGCTTTGAATTAATTTTTTAAATTGGATAAATTTTGTTCTTTGGTCCTTTAATTTATCTATTTATTTTGGACATGTTTGATAGATTTGCCGGATTACAAAAAAGTAGTCCAAATTGAAGACCAAGTCAACCCAAATTCGGCTACACATGGCTGTCCACATAAACCACTTTTTGGTTTAATTACACAAGGTCCTTGCAATGTTAAAGAAATTAGAGATTTGCCCGAAGATTTAGATCTGACCGAGTTGCCATGGAATAGTTTTTTGAATGTTATTAAGCATGTTGATAATGAATTGAGTTTAATTAAAGTAATTGTCTTTGTTTATTTATGTTATAATTGTTGTAAATTGTGTTTAATTTTGCTAAAATTTATTCCATTCATATAGTTTGCATAGTTAGGGTAATTTACATTAGGGGTCATTGCATTTAGTTTAATATATTTTAATCATCACTTCTCAACTATATTGTGTTTTTATTTACCAAGTTGTTAGTCTAATTTTACAATTAAGAGATTTAACACAAATACAATCCCTGTAGAGACGATAACTCGATACTTACTTATTACTTGATAATGACTGTGTACACTTACACAAACCTATACGTTACAAGTTTTTGGCGCCGTTACTGGGGATTGTTAACTGTTGCCATAGTCTTTTTTTGTGAAATTATTTACTTCCAATTTGGTTTATTCCTAACATTACTAACTTATTCTCTTTAATTTTGTGAATTTCTTCTCAGGTGTTTATGAGCATAGATCGGATTATCGATTTACTCCCTGTAGACCCTAAAATTGAGCGAACTTTCAGACAAAGAAGACGTGAACAAACAGCTCAAAGACAAGTTGAGATGGACCTTGGAAATCAGAATCAAGACCAAGGTAATGAAGCTGATCATGTACGAAATCCCATCCTCATTGCCAATGATAGGGATCAATGCATCAGACAATATACTGTGCCACTTTTCAGTGAGTTAAATCTAGGAATTAGAAGGCCAGATATTGAGGCAATCCAATTTGAATTGAAACCAGTGATGTTTCAAATGCTCCAAACGGTGGGCCAATTCAGTGGTATGCCCGCGGAAGATTCACATCTCTGCCTTCAATTGTTTATGGAGGTGAGTGATTCATTCAAGATATCCGATGTGACTAAAGACGCATTGAGGTTGAAGTTGTTTCTATAATCATTACGAGATCAAGCACGAGCATGACTCAATTCATTGCCACCAAGTTCCATATCTACATGGCAAGAATTAGTAGAGAGATTTTTGGTTAAGTATTTCTCACCTAGCAAAAACACTAAGTTGAGGAACGAGATCACAACATTCCAACAATTGCATAACGAGTCTTTGTGTGATACTTGGGAGCGATTCAAGGAGTTACTTCGTAAGTGTCCTCATCATGGGATTCCTCATTGTATCTAGTTAGAGACATTCTATAATGGTCTCAATGCACATACAAGATTGATGGTAGATACTTCTGCGAATGGTGCAATTCTATCTAAGTCTTACAATGAGGCCTATGAGATCATCGAGAGGATCTCAAGTACTAACTATCAATGGCCAACCAATTGAACAGCTTCAGGAAGACGTGTAGTCGAAGTTCATGAAGTTGACGCCTTCACTTCGTTATCAGCTCAGGTATCATCTATTTCCTCTATGTTAAAACAGTTTACCGCTGATAGTGCTAATAATTTTGCAACTCAGCCACCAAGTCAGTTTGAAGTAGTTTCCTGTGTGTGTTATGGGGAAGTTCATTCTTTTGAGAATTGTCTGTCAAATCCCGAGTCAGTGTACTATGTGGGGAACCAACATCAAAATAAGAGTGGGCAAGGACCCCAGTCCAACTTCTACAATCCTTCATGGTGTAATCATGCTAATTTTTCTTAGAGCAACCAAGGAAATGGACTGAACAACAACTTATTACAGCATAGACCCAACCAATCTCAAGGGTTTAATCAGCAAGCTCCAAAACCACCTCAAGCTGAGGCATGAAATAGTTTGGAGAACTTGTTGAAAGCGTATATGACAAAAAATGACGCTTTGATCCAAAGCCAAGCAACAACAATGAAAAATTTGGAAAACCAAATGGGTCAGTTAGCTATAGAGCTTCGTAATAGACCGCAAGGAACCTTGCCGAACGATACTAAGAATCCAAAAAAATTGGGTAAAGAACATATCAAGGTAGTGGCATTGCGAAGTGGCAAAATTCTAGAACCCCGATTGACAGATTTCGAAGATAAGCCCATTGAGAAGAATCAACCAGCTGTTGAAATTCCTACCCCAAAAGAGTCAAAACCTATAAAGACAAACAAGGTAAATCCTAATTTAGTAAATTCAAATACTTTAACAACTTCTTTGAATGTAGATTTACCTATTTAGAAGAGCTATCTGATTCAATCAAAAATTCCATTACCTCCATATCTGCAAAGATTGCAGCAACACAAGCACAAACATGAGGTGCAATTCAAGAAGTTTTTGGATGTTCTGAAGCAGTTACACATCAATATTCCGTTAGGGGAGGCTTTAGAACAAATGCTGAATTATGTAAAGTTTATGAAGGATATACTATCCAAGAAGAAACGACTGAGTGAGTATGAGACTATTGCCTTGACAAAGGAGTGCAGTGCATTCGTACAGAACAAACTACCACCGAAATTGAAAGACCGAGGAAGCTTTACTATACCCTGTAACATTGGTGAATTTTACTGTGGTTAAGCTTTGTGTGATTTAGGAGCAAGTATCAACTTCATGCCTAAGTCTATTTTCAAGATGCTAGGGATAAGTGAAGTAAAACCTACAACTGTGACGCTTCAGCTAGCGGATTGATCTTTAGCATATCCCGAGGGAAAGATCGAGGATGTTTTGGTAAGAGTCGATAAATTTAATTTTCCTATTGGTTCATTTTTTTAGATTTTGGAGTAGATAAGGAAGTGTTGATCATCCTTAGGAGACCTTTCATAGCCACGAGTAGAACGTTAATTGATGTACAAAAAGGTGAACTCACCAAGCGAGTTCAACACGATCAAGTGACCTTTAACATTCTTAAAGCGCTGAAATTTCCCGACCCAACAGAAGAATGTTCAGTTAATGAAGACATAGAAACTTTGGTTTCTATGGAAAGCAATTTTGAAGAAGATCCATTGGAGAAAGCTTTAGATCTTGTGAATAGCTCGTTTTTGGTCAAATTGAAACAGTGGTTTTGGAACCACAAATCTGAGGTCAAAATATTTATTTTATTAATATTTTAATGTCTGTGGCATGATAAAATTATTGTGTGAAATTTTCATTAAGAAATTTTATCATTTGATTGGTTAAATTGATAAAAAGGACTAAATCGCGTAAAGTAAAAAGTTAGAGTTCTATAAGCAAAAAGGGTCTATTAACTATGAAATTAAATGGTTGATGGATTTATGTTGCAACTATCCCATTATATTAGTAAGTGGACAATTATGGACTAGTAATAAGTGATATTTGTGAACATTAATAAAGGTTGATTTAGTAATTAAAAAATTTAAATGATAATTCATAAAACAAAAAGGCCATTTAATTTATTACTCATCTTCTTTGTAACACCCCAAACCCAGCCTAGACGTTATGACCGAATCTGTGTTCACATCTAAATGTAACATCCCAAGCCCGGCCTAGACGTTATGGCCAAATCTGTGATGCCACATAGGAGTGGATTTCCAAAACACAAATTGATGAAAAATCCGTTCTTTATAAAAACTTCTTTAGGTTCTAAACAAATAGTTAGGAGGCCTAGTTTATTGAAAAGACTCGGGTTGTTTAAGTAAAATATTAATTATACCAGTTTATTATTAACTTTAAAACTATGTTTGTTACGGAAACTTTTAAAACGTGTTGCATAAGCATAATGTTTTCAGAAAAACATTTGTTTGTATTTTTTTGAAAACCCGAGTCCTATTACTAATAGGTAAGATAAAATAAATAAATCCCCAAATTAAAATAAAATTTAAAAGGCCTTATTACAAAATGAAAACCCAAAAATTTAAATCTTAATCATAATCTATAATAAAATACTACGTCGAGTGGCCACCCCTGAGTCCTCCGTCGCCTCGATCCATCTAAGCCTGGGGATTTCTTCTACAAATAACAGACGGGTGAGTTTACGAAAAATCAGTGTGTGAAATCCCAAAATAGCAGACAATCAGAGTAAAATCTGGGCCTAAGCCCTTTCAGTTTTAGTTAGGAGCCTTAGCCCCTTTTTAGTAACAATAGCAGTCTGGGCCTTAGCCCATTTCAGTGATAAAAGCAGCTGGGCCTTAGCCCATATCACTATAATATGCAGACAAAGAATCCTACCCAGACCGTCAGCTACACATCAAGTCCGTACCAGCCCTACACACCATGTGGGGATAAAATTGACCCATCAAGCCCTACACACTAAAACGTACCGTATTCAGTACTAAGCAATTTGCGGTAGAGTTGCCAGAAATAGGCTTATAGCCTTTCAATACATTTCCTTCAAAACTTATATCCCACCCCATGTAATGCAACATAATATAAGTGTATGCAGAAATATCATGCTAAAAAACAGTCATACATAATACAAGGGTATTCCAATCAATTTACCTCACAGGGGTATAATGGTCATTTTATCAATATGGGGTCTAATTATACTTATCAGCCCAACAGTAGGTCCATAGTCGTCTTAGGCAACCGTGCAACCTTAATAGTCAAACAGTGATATGGGCCTACAGTCTATATTGCCGGCCCAAGTGGGCCTACATGCTCGTATAGTCTAAAAAGCCCAGAAATGGCCTTAGCCATGTGGTCTACACAGCCTTGCCCAATATTTATCACACTTTCGTGCGATTCTCCAGAGTGAGGCCTATAGGCCAATTGGGCCTACACAGCCCAGTTTGGCAAAAAATGGCCTAATATCGTTTTGGTCCATGAAAGCACTCATGGCCATCTTGTCAACTACACGACCATGTTTTGTTACACAGCCCGCCACACAGGTGGCCTCACGCCCGTGTGGTGTTGACATCTTAATTTTTGGCTTTTCCGCTTTTGCTATTACACATATAAATGTAGTGTTCACACACCTGTTGCGAAACGTGCGCTCGGCCTAAGAGTTCCCCCTCCAAACCTACATTCAACCAGGATATTTCGTTAGTCACTTGACACAAGAGTTATTCACCCTTTTCGATCCTCAACTTAAAATAATGTCTAAACTTGCCTTGATTATGAGAGTGTGGTTAGCCTTGTTGAACCGATGACTAAGGCTGCTTTACCCTCCTAATTGAAAAGTTGCATGGACAGCGAAACCTATTATCAATGATCACATAAACACATGATTTGCAACATTATGATGGCTTAAAGAGAACACAAAACCCATGATAGGGGAAAGTAGGATAATCGACAAACACTTTTCCAACCAAACCATGCACCAGTTGACCTTAAAAATAACACCTAGAGTTACCTTAATTGAGTAATGATGGCAAAGTTTTGACTGCCTCAAGATCCACTCATAACTCCTTCCCTTTCCGAGGAGAACTAGAAACCGAAAAGATCTTCACACCTAAGACAAGGAAGATAATGACTCAGCACGAAAGGGAAAGAGTATTCGGCCTTAAGTAATACCATGGCACTTAACAATTTTTCAGATCACCAAAACCAAACTATGTTAGTAGGGTTGGAGTAATCGACCTATCTATCAAAAAGGTAGATATCGCAACAAGAATAGCTTGAGGGAAGAGGAAGAAAGAGGAGCAAGGAGTGTATGGTCACTATAGAAGATAAACTCAAATGACCACGAGAACAAAAGAAAGGAAGCTGATAAATTCGGCCAAGGAGAAATGATTGAGAAAAGCGAAGACGAAAAGAGAGTAGAGAGCAATTGCCCCAAAATCGAAATAGAAACAATAGAGAATCGGCTTAAACTACAAAGTACCAAGGGGAGAAGAGGAATTGAAACACACCTGAACCAAAAATGCACTAGAGAACAACAACAATAAGACACTTTAGAAACAAAGAGTGAGAGGACTTCGAATTTTGCCAAACCGCAAAAGAAGTGACCAATTATGACTCATAGTTGAAATCTTGAGTGGTCAAAATCCCATTCGGCCACAACTCCTCCCACTTCCAAATTCCACAAAATCCTTCTAAAATCTCTCCTTAACCTTGTCCTACAATCCCTCCACGACCGATTCAAATTCTCCTTCATACATTAATGTTTCGGTCAAACACTACTACCTCCCAAGGCAAACAGTAAAAATAATCTCCCTATACACAAATAGGGATTTGAACCTCAGACCACTAGCATATACAACATGCCACTTACCACTAGATCAGTAGGCTTTTTGTAACCACATACACTTTAAGAAGCCTACTGTTTCTAGCCAGGGTTTATTCAAGTAGAAGCAAAATTTTTCTCAAGCCAAGGCTTGAACCCATGACTTTCCAAACACTCCCAGAGCACTACACCACTAAGGCAGACATACATCCATATCACACACACACAAAAACAATTTTAACAGTGGTTTTCAAGAATTGGGGCGTTACAATTCTATCCTCCTTAAAAAAAAATTCGGCCTCGAAATTTACCTGGTCAAAATAAGTAAGGGTATTATTGTCGCATTGTCTCCTCGGGTTCCCATGTAGCCTCCTTAGAACTGTGGTTCCGGAAAATAAATTTTACTAATGGAATTGATCTTCTTCTCAAGACTTTCACCTCTCGATCCAAAATTTGGACTGGTTCCTCCTAGAAAGTCAGAGCTGGTCTGACTTCAATCTCCTCTACCGGTACAACATGCGAAGGATCAGAGCGGTAGCGTTTTAGCATAGAGACGTGGAGCTCATCGTGAATCCACTCTAACTCTGGAGGTAGCTCCAACTGGTACGCTACTGGTCTTACTCGTCTCAATATGCGATAAGGCCCAATAAACCTTGGGATCAACTTGCCTTTACGCCCAAATCTCAATACCTTCTTCCATGGCAAAACCTTTAGAAAGACAAAATCTCTCACAGAATACTCAATTTCCTTACACTTCAGATATGCATATAACTTCTGTCTGTCTGATGCTGCCTTCAGTTTATCTTGAATTAATCTAACTTTACCCTCGGTATGAGATACTAGCTCAGGACCCAGAACACACCGCTCACCCAACCCAGTCCAACACGAACGAGTGAAACACCTACTACCATATAGTGCTTCGTAAAGTGCCATCTGTATGCTAGACTAGTAGCTGTTATTATATGCAAATTCTGCCAATGGCAACTAATCCTCCCAACTGCCTCAAAAGTCAATCATGCAACTCCTTAACATATGCTCTAGTATCTGAATCACCTTCTCTGACTGTCCATCTGTCTAAGGATGGAATGCAGTACTGAAGTCCAGTTGTGTACCTAGAGCTTCATGTAACTTCTTCCAGAACCGAGAAATGAAGCGAGGATTTTTGTTGAATATTATGGAAATCGGTACCCCATGCAGTCTCACTATCTCAGATATATACAACTTAGCCAGTTTTTGTAACGAATAATCTGTGCGAACCAATATAAAATGGGCAGTTTTAGTCAATCATCCACTATAACCCACGCCGAATCTTTCTTAGAAGGCGTTAGGGGTAGCTCACCCACAAAATCCATAGTTACTCTTTCCCACTTCCACATCAGAATCTTAATCGGCTGAAGTAACCCAGAAGGCAACTGATGTTCTGCTTTAACCTGTTGGCATGTCAGACATTTCCCCACAAAGTCAGTAATCTCATGCTTAAGACCTGGCTATTAGTATATCTTACAGAGATCTCTGTACATCTTATTTCCACCTGGGTGCATAGCATAGGGGCTACTATGCGCCTCTCACAGTATAGACTGCCTCAAATCAATATCCTTAGGTACACAAATTCTGCCTCGAAAGTAAAGTACCCCTTCATTGTTCAGCCCAAAATCTACAGTATTACCATTCTCGACCTAACGGAACCAAAGACCCAATGACTCATCTTCCAGCTGTTTATTCTTATTCTGCTCAATCCACACTGGTTTAACTTGGAGCTCAGCCAACAAGCTACCATCATCAAATAAGCTAAGACGAGCAAACATTGCTCTCAGATCAGTCATAGCCCTACGGCTCAGTGCATCTACCACCATATTAGCCTTACCAGGGTGATATTCAATCGAATAGTCATAATCCTTCAGTAACTCAATCCATCTACACTGCTGAAGATTCAACTCCTTCTAAGTGAGGAGATACTTGAGGCTCTTGTGATCTGTGTAAATGATACACTTCTCACCGTACAAGTAATGCCTCTAACTTTTCAATGCAAATACCACTGCGGCCAACTCCAAGTCATGCGTTGGGTAATTCGCCTCATGAGTCTTAAGCTGGTGAGACGCATAAGCTACCACCTTACCTTTTTACATCAACAGACAACCTAAACTAATGTGTGATGCATCGCTGTAAATAGTAAATTCTTTCCTATACACTAGTTGAATCAAGACAAGGGGCCTCCATCAAAACTTCCTTGAGCTTTTTAAAGCTCTCTTGCTACTCATCAGTCTAGATAAATGGTGCATCCTTACGCAACAGCTTAGTTAAGGGTGCGAAAATTAGTGAAAACCCCTCTACTAATCTTTGATAATACCCAACCAGTCCTAGAAAACTACGAATTTCTGATATAGTCTTAAGTTACTTCCAATCCAACACAGTCTCAATTTCTCGAGCATCAACCCAAATTCCCTCAGTAGATACCACATGACCAAGAAACGTTACCTCACATAACCAGAATTCACACTTGCTGAACTTGGCATATAGTTGCCTCTCCCTCAATATTTGCAGAACTACTCAGAGATGTTCATGATGTTTGACGTTAGTCTTTGAATACACCAGTATGTCGTCGATAAATACGACAAAAAATCGATCCAGATAGGGTTGAAATACTCTGTTCATCAGATCCATAAAAGCTGCCGGTGCATTCTTCAACCCAAAAGGCATTACCATCAACTTGTAATGACCACAACGAGTCCTAAATGTCGTCTTGTGCACATCGGCCTCTTTAATTTTCAGCTGGTGATACCCCGACCGAAGATTTATTTTAGAGAAAACCGTCGCTCCTCGTAGTTGGCCAAAGAGATCATCAATCCTTTGTAGAGGGTATCTATTCTTAATGGTCAACTTATTCAGTTGTCAGTAGTCAATGCACATACGCATGGATCCATCTTTCTTTTTTCACAAACAAGACTGGTGCTCCCCACAGAGACACACTAGGTCGGATAAACCCACTATCTAGTAACTCTTGTATTTGGGCCTTAAGCTCTACAAGCTCTTTCGGTGTCATTCTATAAGGGGCGATGGACACCAAAGCTGTAACAGGGAAGAGCTCAATCCCAAACTCCACTTCACATTCTAGAGGTAACCCTTGTAACTCTTCAAGAAAAACGTCCAGAAAATCTTTAACAGTCCTAATATCCTTTACCGAAGAGTCCCCAACATCCGAAATACTAACGTAGGCCAAGAACGCCTCACAACCCTTGCGAAATCTTAGTACAGAAATTACATTACTCAAATAATTTAGCCGTTCCCCAATTATCACGATCTACTCATCAGCTTTAGTTCTCAGTGCAACTCGTTTAGCAACACAATCCAAGCTTACTCGATGTTTAACTAACCAATCCATGCCAAGTATTAGGTCGAATTCTCCAAAAGGCAGCTCCATAAGATCGGCCAAAAAGACAACTCCTTATATTTCCAAGTGAACATCTTTCAACAACATATTTACCCGAATATACTGTCCCAATGGACTTAGAACAATAATTCCACTAGCAGTATTCTCAACCGAAATCCCCAATTTCTTAGTAACAGTATAAGCGACGGAGGAATGAGTAGATCCTACATCTATTAATGCAGTACAAGGTACATTATGGATAGAGAATGTACTCGTTATAACATTTGGAGTATCATCATCCTCACGGCGATGTGCAACATAAACTAATGCTGGCTGCCTCGCTTCAGTATGACCAGCACCTTTGTCAGGTGCTCTGCGACCACGTCCCATATCATTACCACCTCTGGCCTGACCACGGCCTCTTGGTGGCTGCTGAACACCTCTCAGCGGCTGACCAGTACCCATACCAGTAGCATGCATCTGATCGGGCCTCCGTGGACAATCCTTAACCCTGTGCTTCAAAGATCTATATCTTAGACATGCACCCAACTTTCTTCAACACTCGCCCTGATGGCGTTTCCCACAATCAATACAAAATTACGGTCCAGCTGCAGCAGCAGCAGGGGCCCTAAGTCTGATTGGTCCATTAGTTCTAGGCTTTTTCCTAAGCCTCTGAAAAGAATTTGAGGGCTCAGCATCCCTCTTAGCTCTGCCTTTCTCTCTGTTCTGGCGCTCAACGCGTGTCACACCCTCGATGATTTTTGCCTTGTCAACCGGTACTGTAAAATCTCGCTCCCTCCGAGGAGCTGTCAAAACCCTTAAACCATCCCTGAGGCCATCCTCAAATTGAATACATCGCTCATATTCCATTGCCACCATCCCACGTGCATAACGGCTCGTAAAAATGCCTCATATTCAGCCACTGTCCTATCTCTCTGAGTTAAGTTCAGAAATTCCCTTCTACGGCCATCTATATAACTGGCACTCACATACTTAGCCTGGAAAGTAGTCTTGAAAAACTCCCAAGTCAAACGATCAGCTTAAGTGCCCTCATTGACAGTAAACCACACTGGTAGGCTTCATCTCTCAGCAACGGTATTGCACCTTTTAGCTTTTGATCAGGGGTGTAGTCAAGGTCATCCATGATCCTTTCTGTGGCCTCCATCGAATATTCAACCACATTAGGGGCAACTCTAACAATACCCCTGAATATTTTCGCCCCGTTAGACCTGAGTCATTCCGTAACCGACCCACGGCACAGATTACCAATAACAGGCCCAGCGACCCTCTCCAAAATTCTCAACATTGCTCGAGATAGTACGTCGTCCCCAGCTGCTCGATTTTGAGACCTCGTCTCAACCATAGGTGAAGTTGGTGCCTCTTTAACTTCCTAATTAGGGTGGTGTCCAGAAGACGAAGACCCAGCCTAAGCACATCCACAGCCTTTGCCGCGGCCTTTACCACGATTAACTCTAGTGCTTATTATCCAATGGCGTTTTTATCTGTTTTAACAATTTTATGCTAGTTAGCTTATTGTTTCAGTGTTTATTAAAGATATTTTATTAATAGTATTATTTCAGAGTTTTTTTTTGCAGTTCACAATTTCGAAGGTTGCTCTAACTACAGAGTCTCAATACAGTTTTACTACCCTAAGTAGTCTCAATAATAACATTTCAGTATTCTTATTTCAGTATAAATAGTCAGAAGACTTACAAGATTAGCGCGGATACTCGGTGTACCACTCCTTCAGTAACATATTTCCATGTTTTCGAAAACTTAAACCTACTGTCGAGTTTTGTAACCTGGCTCTGATACCACTAAATGTAACACCCCAAACCCAGTCTAGACATTATGGCCGAATCTATTTTTATCTGTGTTCACATCTAAATGTAACGCCCCAAATCCAGCCTAGACATTATGGCCAAATCTGTGATGCCGCATAGGAGTGGATTTCCAAAACACTAATTAATGAAAAATCCGTTCTTTATAAAAACTTCTTTAGGTTCTTAACAAATGGTTAGGAGGCCTAGTTTATTGAGAAGACTTAGGTTGTTTAAGTAAAATATTAATTATACCAGTTTATTATTAACTTTAAAACCATGTTTGTTACGGAAGCTTTTAAAACATGTTGCATAAGTATGATGTTTTCAGAAAAACATTTGTTTGTATTTTCTTGGAAACCCGAGTCCTATTACTAACAGGTAAGATAAAATAAATAAATCCCCAAATTAAAATAAACTTTAAAAGGCATTATTACAAAATGAAAACCCAAAAATTAATCTTAATCATAATCTATAATAAAATACTACGTCGAGTGGCCACCCTTGAGTCCTCCGTCGCCTTGATCCATCCAAGGCTGGGGATTTCCTGTACAGGTAACAGACGGGTGAGTTTACGAAAACTCAGTGTGTGAAATCCGAAAATAGTAGACAATCAGAGTAAAATCTGGGCTGAAGCCCTTTCAGTTTCAGTTAGGATCCTTAGCCCCTTTTCAGTAACAGTAGCAGTCTGGGCCTTAGCCCATATTAGTACAGTATGCAGACAAAGAATCCTACCTAGTCCATCCGCTACACACCAACTCCATACCAGCCCTACACACCATGTGGAGATAACATTGACCCATCCAGCCCTACACACTAAAACGTACCGCATTCAGTACTAACCAGTATTTGCAGTAGAGCTGCCAGTAATAGGCTTATAGCCTTTCAGTACACTTCCTCCAAAACATATATCCCATTTCATGTAATGCAACATAATATAAGTGTATACAAAATATCATGCTCAGAAACAGTCATACATAATACACGGGTTTTCCAATCAATTTACCTCACAGGGGTATAATGGTCATTTCATTAATATGGGGTCTAATTATACTTACCGGCCCAACAGTAGGTCCATAGTCGTCTTAGGCCACCAGTGCAACCATAACAGTTAAACAGTGATAATGGGCCTACATTCTATATTGCGGGCCCATGTGGGCCCACATGCTCGTATGGCCCAAAAAGCCCAAAAATGGCCTTAGCCATGTGGTTTACACAGCCTCTCCCAGTATTTATTACACTTCCGTGCGATTTTCTAGAGTGGGCCCACGCGGCCCTGTTTGGCCCAAAATGGCCCAATATTGTTTTGGTCCATGAAAGAACTCTGGCCATCTTATCGACTACACGACCATGTTTTGTTACACGGCCTGCCACATGAACGGCTTCACTCCCATGTGGTGTCAACATCCCAATTTTTAGCTTTCTGGCTTTTTGGCTTTTCGGCTTTTGCTATTACACATCTAAAGGTAGTGTTCACACACCTGTTGCGAAATGTGCCCTCGGCCTAAAAGTTTCCCCCCCAAGCCTACATTCAACCTGGATATTTAGTTAGTCACTTGATACAAGAGTTATTCACCCTTTTCGACCCTCAACTTAAAATAACGTCTAAACTTGCCTTGATTACGAGAGTGCGGTTAGCCCCATTGAACCGATGACTAAGGCTGCTTTACTCTCCTAATTGGAAAGCTGCATGGACAGTGAAACCTATTATCAATGATCACACAAACACATGATTTGCAACATTATGATGGCTTAAAGAGAACACAAAACCCATGATAGGGGCAAGTAGGATAATCGGTCAACACTCTTCCAACCAAACAATGCACCAATTGACCACAATAATAACATCTAGAGCTACCTTGATCGAGTAATGAGGGCGAAGTTTTAACTACCTCAAGATCCACTAATAACTCCTTCCCTTTCCTAGGAGAACTAGAAACTGAAAAGATCTTTACAATTGAGACATGGAAGATAAGGATTCGGCACGAAAGGGAAAGAGTATTTAGCCTTAAGCAATACCATGGCACTTACTGATTTGTCAGATCACCAAAACCAAACTGCGCCGGAAGGGTTGGAGTAATCGGCCTATCTATCAAAAAGGTAGATATCGCAACAAGAATAGCTTGAGGGAAGAGGAAGAAAGAGGAGTAAGGAGTATACGGTCACTATAGAAGATAAACTCAGATGACCTCGAGAACAAAAGAAAGGGAGCTGATAAATTCAACCAAAGAGAAATGATTGAGAAAAGTGAAGATGAAAAGAGAGTAGAGAGCAATTTCCCCAAAATCGAAACAAAAACAGTAGAGAATCGGCTTAGTCAACAATGTAGCAAGGGTAGAAGGAGGAATTGAAACACACCTGAACCGAAAATATACTAGAGAACAACAATAATAAGAGACTTGAGAGAACTCTGAATTTTGCCAAACCGCAAAAGAAGTGACCAATTCCCACTCATAGCCAAAATCCTGAGTGGTTAAAGTCCCATTCGGCCACAACTCCTCCCATTTCCAAATTCCACAAAATCCTCCTCAAATCTCTCATTGACCCCGTCATACAATCCCTCTATGATCGATTCAATTTCTCCTCCATACATCAGTGTTTCAGTCAAACACTACTACCTCCCAAGGAAAACAATAAAAATAATATCCCTATACACAAATAGGGATTTGAACCTCATACCACTAGCATATACAACAAGCCACTTACCACTAGATCAATAGGCTTTTTGTGTCATACTTTAACCATATTTACTTTAAGAAACCTACTGTCTCTAACCAGGGTTTATTCAAGTAGAAGCAAAATTTGCTCAAGCCAAGGCTTGAACCCATGGCTTTCCAGACACTCCCAAAGCACTACACCACTAAGGCAGACATACATCCATATCACACACACAAAAATAATTTTAATAGGGGATTTCAGGAATTGGGGCATTACATTCTTAACCGAATATTGAAGAGGAAAAACCATGAAAATAGCTTCAAAGTTCGGCTAGCTATCATCAATTCTTATCAAGAAAAGAGGAATTTAGACTTAGATCGGGGAAAAAACAAAGTGATTGATATAGTTGGTCCGTTTCGTTATTATTGTACACTAGATAAGTTCGTATAATTGAACTTAAATGTGCATTTATTTAATTGATGGATGTATTGTGATTTTATTTCTCTTTGTAACACCACTTACCCGTGTCCAATGCCTGGACAGGATACGAGGCATTACCGGACTTGAACATACACTACTATGTAAAACCGGACCATGAAATTTTGTTCAAATTTAAAATTTATTCAAAAACATGCATATCGTACCTTACATGGGTCTACAAAATCCAAAACATGCATCGAGGGCGGTTTGGGACTAAACAATGAAATTTAGAAAAAATTTCATAAAACAGGGTCACACGCCCGTGTGGACATAAGACACGCCCGTGTGCCCTTGACACAACCGTGTCCCTAGGCCGTATAACCCTCTGTTTATGACGTCAACATCAATTAAGGGTCACATGGCCAAGTCACACACCTGTGTGCTAGGCCATGTGGCGAATTAAATTTACACATTTAAAGTACAAACTTCACATGGCCTGGGCAAATGCCCATGCCCTAAGGCCTTGTCCTCCACACCGTTGAGACACACGACTGCGTCTCTTCCCGTGTGTTTACTACCATGCATATTGACTTGAAATGTTAGGCTACAGGGGACACATGACCGGACAACACGCCCATGGGGTTGACCGTGTGTCACACACAGTCCAGACACACGCCGGTGTATCTACCCATGTGGATGAATTTTGAGGCTATTTACCAAGTCCTCTTGTCACCCATAACTACAAAAACACATTCACATATCTATAGTGATAGATTAGGCAATGGTTGGTTTACTTAGACCTCCAAAACTTTACATCATGCATGACATTCACATATCAAGGTATACATGTTTAAAACTCCCCACTTGACAAGTTCAGTCATTTCATTTCTTTACCTTTGTTCATATTATGACTATGATAATTGGTATCATTTATCCATCAAGCATGAGTTCCACCTTTTATCATTCACTGTTAGCATACGAATAATAACACATCCCATGCATGTATCAATATTTAGAAATTTTAACCCAATAATCAAAATGAGGCATGTTTCATGGCCATATACAAAAGGGAATAATATACCAAAAGGAGCCATCATTTTGGCTAACAAATATGACACAAGTAATAAAATGCTAAGTCCCCTATACATGCCATACTTAAAAACATTAAACCAAATATACCCCAAAGGATTTTTTGGTAGTGTGACTCGAGCTCTGACTTCCATGATCCCAGAGCTCGCTTGATGATGCTAAATGAAAAAAGGAAAAGAGAGAAGGGTAAGCAGAAAGCTTAGTAAATTGTATGTAAATAATAAGCAACATAAGTCAAGATAATCATGGGTTACACATGTTATCAATTATCACCACAATATCATATTGCACACATGAAGATAGTCAAAATTTACATTAAATGTCATTAAACATCATGCTTATCTTACTCCTTTCTACTCATGCTAAACTTCCCATCATGAATCGAGTTCAATACTCATGGGATTTACGTACATACCTGTACCATACATTCTTACTCATATCACTCCACTTCTTAACCCAAAATCTTGAATGGCCCGTTGAACCATCCGGAATACTAAAGGACACCCAGGATTATCATACACCAAATAAAGTACCAATGCCATGTCCCCGAAATGGTCTTACATGAATCCACATATCATTGTCGATGCCATGTCCCAAACATGGTCTTACACTAGCACATATATCATCACCGATGCCTTGTCCCAAACATGGTCTTACACTAGCACATATATCATCGCCGATGCCATGTCCTAGACATGGTCTTACACTGGCACATATATCATCGTAGATGCCATGTCCCAGACATGGTCTTACACTGAAACATACATTATTGCCGTTGCCATGTCCCAGACATGGTCTTGCACGAAATCTCATTTAGCACGATGTCACGACATCCAAGTCTTAAGTATTCCTTTGGGTCACCCGGGGCTTCCAGATACGAGGCTATCACTAAACTTCCATTAGATCAGCACAAGTCAATTTCATTAAAGTATATATATATGTATCATATAATGTCAAATATTAAATACGTAACATTAAAGTTATTGAATTACTGACACACAACTTACCTCGGTGCAAAATATGACAATTTGCGATTTAGTACACAACCTTGCCTTTTCGTCGGTCAAGGTCAATCCCTTATCCCTCTTGATCTATAATAGAAAATTTAGCTCATATAATACACGCACTATTCAATTCAGTTCAAAAATCACGATATGGAAAAATTAAAATTTTGCCCCTAAAATTTTAAAAAATTACAAAATTGCCCCTAGGCTTGTAAAATGAAAAGTATCCCATTTTCTCATTACCCAAGCCTAACCGAATCATTTTTTCTCTTATACCATCCCAACATTTTCATTTATTCACACATTTACACATAGTTTTTACAACTTTTACAATTAGGTCCTTCTGATTAATTTCACCAAAAACCACCTAGTAAAAATTGTTTATCACACCTCAAACCTCCATATTCTTCTATTAGACATCAAAGCACAAGCATGTCATTCATGGGTATATTTGTGAACATGAACCCTAGCTCAAGTTAAGGGTAGAAATAACTAAATCGAGCTACGAGGATTTCAAAAATATAAAGAACATTAAAAATGGGGCTAGGATGCAATTACTTTGAGCGTGAAAGATGAAACCCTATGTAACAGCCCGATTTAGACCCTATTCAGAACAGTGGTTTTGGGACCAAAAATCCGAGTCAGAAAAATATTTTAATATTATTTTTTGTGTTTATAATGTGTGAATTTATATGTATGAAATTTTTTTGTTTTAATTTTATCGTTTGAGTGCCCGATTTAATAAAAGGGCTTAATCGTGTAAGTTATAAAAGTTGCTAACTATTTATTAAAGTGTTAATTTGCTATTATCTTTATAATGTGGGGTCCTTAAAAGGAAATTAAACCCATATTATAAAGGATGGATGGTTAAAGGCATGGTTTATAATGGTTTCATATTTTTTAACAAATGTTAAACTTGTAAAATGTTAAATAATATATATGTTATAATAAAACATAAATTAAAAAACCATGCATTCATCTTTTTCACATGACCGAAACATCAAAGGAAAGGAAAGAAATAAAGCTTTAGGTTATTCGGCCATTTGATAACTTGATTAAGGTATGTAACTAGCTCGATTTTTGATAATTTTTATGTTTTTGAGATCATTGCTATGAAATTTACAAAGCCCATGCCTTAATTTCTTATTTTTATGAATATTTTGAGTTATGCCATTGATGAATTTATGAGATTTGTGATGTTAGATGATGAATTATGAAAGATATGTTTTGGATTAATATATTTTGTATTGGAATTTTTGATGAATTTTAATAAGGGCTAAATTGTAAAAATAATAAATTGAGGGACTAAAATGTAAAATAAATGAAATGTATGGACTTGTATGAGCATAAGGAAGATTCGGCCTAAGCATGGTGTACTCAAAATTTGCATGTTTTGTGTTTTCTGCAATTTAGACTAAATTGTAAAAAGTGTGAAATGTCAAGGGAAAAATGGTAATTTCCCATTTATGTGTTTTTGGACTAAATCGAATGAAATTATGTTTGAATGAGTTTAGTTTGAATATGTTTGGATCAAGAACCAAATAAATGGGATTTGGATCGGGGGAAAACTAAAGTTGTCGAATAATCGTCCCATTTCAATTATCGTTGTTTGAGGTAAGTTTATAAGCAAATAGATATTGTTAATTTTAAATAAATATGAGTTTATATGCTGAAATTAATTATGTGAGAGTATACATGTGATAGCTGAATGTGTATATGCTTGGGAGCTATGTTTACGAATTCGATTCGACTGAGTTACAACTTCTAAAAGCCCCGTATGAACATTAGGAATAGCTAAGATATATATGTCATGACATAGGATTTCTGATATGTGTTCTTGTGTAAGACCACGTCTGGACATTGGCATCGATATGTGTTCTCATGTAAGACCCTGTCTGG
Source organism: Gossypium arboreum (assembly GCF_025698485.1). Classification (NCBI taxonomy): domain Eukaryota; kingdom Viridiplantae; phylum Streptophyta; class Magnoliopsida; order Malvales; family Malvaceae; genus Gossypium; species Gossypium arboreum. The sequence continues at coordinate 106,564,818 of NC_069072.1, read as the reverse complement.
GATAGTGGCATTGATATGTGATTACATGTAAGACCACGTCTAGGACGTTGGCATTGTACGATATGTGTGATTATCCGATTATTCTATCTAATTTCAAATGGTTCAATGGGCAATGATAAATTGTGACCGAATGTGTAATTGAGCTAAAGTGATCAGGTATGTGATAGATAAATGTTTATTTGAAAATAAGGTAAGTTGCTATTTGGTATGTGATACAAATTATATATTTGTATTAAAGGTTAATTGTGTATTCGGCTATGTGATATTTAATGTTAATGAATTTATAATGAAATGTGAAATCATCTATATGATATGTGCATTTTAGTAATTTATTTGCTTATGACTTACTAAGCTATGATAGCTTACTGTGTGTGTATGTTTGCCTCTGTTTTATAGATTTTGGAGACTAGTTACAGGCTCGGGGATCGTCAGTGAAGTCTATCACACTATCGTCTGTTTATCGGTATTTTTAAAATGCTAAATTTCGAACCTATGGCATGTATAGGCTATACTACTTTTCGGATATGTTTAAAGTGTTGTGCCATGTGAAAATGGATAATTTGATATATAAGTATTTGCTATCTTGATCATGGTTCTTGTGTGTGCTAAGTTCGGTTTGTATGCTATGCTCAAATGATGATTTTATTTGGTTTGGTTGAATCGGCTATGGTATATATATAAGTATGAATTATGCTTGATATGTTACCTATTGTTTTAATGATTTGGCTATGTATTGTATTTGATAGTAATGATTTAATTTGGTTGATGAATATGTTCGGTTAAATGTTGAATTTAGGTAATAGATTTATATTTGATTGATGGTTCAACCATGCTTTGTATTTATATGTGAAACATGTTTTATTTAGATTTACTATGTATTCTGGTAACTAGGTAATTTGGTTATGGCCTGTGATAAATGTGAGTTCAATATGTGTAACATCTCGAAATAGGGCCTAGTCGGAATAGTGGTTTCGGGACCACAAATCTGACATCAAAATATTTATTTTATGATTATTATGAGGCCTAGAATATGAGTATATGCATGTGTTAAAGTTTTATGAAGAAATTCTAAGTACAAGATGTCCAATTGGAAATTAGGGACTAAATTGAATAAATTGAAAAACTTGGATTCTAGAAGCAATTTGTATGAAATTGCTTTAGATTATGAATTAGAAGGTCTTGGAGAGAAATTTTCCTAAATTTAAAATTTTTGGACAAAAATGGGCTTGCATGGATGAAATTTTAAAGAAATGGCATAAGGGCATTTTGGTCATTTGTCATTTGAATGAATTAAAATGGGAAAAATCAAGCCAAAATTAGCCATTTTCTCCTTCATCCAGCCGAAAATTTAGGGTTCTCCATAGCTAGGGTTTCAAGCTTTCCAAGCTCAATAGTAAGTGCTCCCAAGCCCCGTTTTTCATGCCTATGTATTTTTGAAATCCCGGTAGCTTGCTCTCTCCATTTCTATCCATATTTCATGCTAGGGTTCATGTTTAAAAAATTACTCATGCATGAGTTGCTTGTATTTTGATGGATTATGGAGGAATATGGAAGATGAATGTGTATTAAACATATTTTCCTAGTTGATTTTCATGAAAAACCCTTATAGGGACTATTTTGCAAAAGATGTAAATGTGTGGTAGAAATGAGAAAATAATGGGTAATGTGGGCTACCATAAGAAGGAAAAGTGTTCGGCTAGACTTGGGTAAGATAGAAAGTGCATGTGTTTCATTATACGAGCCTAGGGACTATATCGTAAAAATATCAAAGGTTAGGGGCAAAACGGTCATTTGGACCGGGGTAGATATTAAACTTGAAATGTATAATGTGGGGTATTAATGAGTTAATTTTTTCTGTTATAGAGCCCGAGGAACAAATTTCGGAGGTCGATCGTGGTAAACGCAAGGATTTGGAATAACCGAAACATAAGCCTGAAAAGAATACCAGGTAAGTTCGGATAACTTAAAGTAAACCCCTAATATGCATAATTGAATGATTTATGAATGCATGATGATTGCATTTATTATTAGCATAAAGTATCATGGAAATGCATATTTGATGGTAGCATGTGAAAAATGTCTCGGATGAGGTTGACAAAGGGAATTTGATGGATAAACCCTCATTGATATGTGTAAAGAGATCCTGCATGTGCTTCAGTATGGATTTAGCCCGGACGAGTAATCCGTGATCTCGAGTATGGAAAGGATCTAGCCCGGACGGGTGTTCCTTGAATGATCGAGCCTCCCGAAGAATATATGTGCATTGAGGATTTAGCCTAGACAGGTAACCCTATTAGGGTTTGAATTTAGCCTGGACTGGTAATTCAGATCTAAGCTCATTAAGGGTGTTTTTCGCTATAAGGGATTTAGCCTGGATTGGTAATCCTGACATCACCTTAGGAGTTTATGATATGAGGGATTTAGCCTGGACTGGTAATCCTGCCATGAGATGTGAGGTTCGTGGGAGTGCATATATGTGAAATGATCATTCGTAAGAATTGACGGATAATGGGTATTCCATCGAGATTTCCTAGAAACTCAACGGGATTAATATGATGTATGTCAATAAGATGATGAATGATGAGCTCATCTACATAAATTACATGATGTTTTGTTATGTGACTAACTTATTGATTGAGTGCATGTGATAAGAAATCATTTCATAATTGATGATTTCATGATTTAAGTGTGGATGTATGCTAATTACTCGGTAAGTTTGCTTTTTGGTTATTGGAGCTTACTAAGCATGAAAATGCTTACCCCCTCTCTTTTCCCCATTTTACAGAGCTCGAGGACTCATAAGGATTGGAAGACGGTTGGAGAAGCAACACACTATCAACTAGTCAAGCTTTGGTATAAAGACACTTCTACTTTGTTAATGGCATGTATAAGGCTTTGAGTATTTTGTCATATGTGTCATTTGAAATGCCAAATGAAGGCATGTAAAGATGTATTCATCTTTTTGTAGAAGGCCATGGAAATTGGCATATTTGGAAGTAGGCTATGACCTACCTTTATATATATGTTTATGTTCTTATATGATGGGTTGCTACAACTGGCAATGAGTTCAAAAACGAGCCAAATTTTGAATGTGCTACAATAACATAAGAACCCATAAATACTAGATGGGAAATAACCTTTTTGTATGAAACCAACGCTATGAGGTTTCCATACAACTAACTTCATCAAGATCATTTACAAGTGTATAATCATGTTTTACTTTGAACTTGGTATCTATTAAGAAAAAGAAGTAGAAATGGGTGACTAAAGGCTTGGAAAATAGCCTATTAAGGTCCACATGGTTAGATACACGAGCGTGTGTCTAGGTCATGTGTGACACACGGTCCATCCCCATAGGCGTGTGGTATGGCTGTGTGTCCCCTGCACCTAAAATTTAAGTCAAATTAGCATACGGGTAGGACACACGGGCGTGTGTTTGGGCCATGTTAATTTAACGGAATGCTCAAGTTTTGGACACGGGGTGAGCCCACGGGCAGGCGTTTTGGCCGTGCCTAAAAGTCAATGTTTCCCATGGGTTAAAGACATATACGTGCCCTAGGCCGCACGGGCGTTGGTGACCACACGGCCCCTCATACACTGGCGTGTGACACTTCTAACTAATGAATTTTTTTTAAAGTTATTAAATGTTCCCAGTCCTATCCCGAACTATCTCTATGTATATTTAGGGCCTTGAAGGCCCATTTAAGGGACAAGATGTGAATGCCTGAAAGTTTCAGATCTGAGCTAAACCTGGTGAGTCGATTCAGTATGTTTTAAATGTAAAGTTTCGGTAATACCTCGAACCCTATCCTGATAACGGATACGGGTGAGGGGTGTTACAATATGCTTGCGTTAAGTGAAGAAATTGTTATGAATCATGTTAGTAAGTTAATCATGATTCGACATTTATATATGTAAGTATATGATGTATTGGTTTGACATTTTTATATATTAGATGAGATATATTTGTAATATGTTTGACTTGATGTGCAAATTATGGTTGATATATATGTATATTGATTTATTTCTATGAAAGGTTATATGCGTATAAAGTGATAGATTAAAAATGATGAAAATTTAAACATTGAACAAAGAATATGTATTAAGCATGATTACAATCGACTAATGCTCTGAAAAATGACCAAATAAATAGTGATTTGTGCATTGGTAAAACAAGAAGACTATATGAGTTTTATGTGATTCATATATGTCTGACTTGGTTAAAAAAAAAATCGATGGTTGAGTAGTGTATAGGTTAGTCATTAAATGATGAGCATAAGTTGATTGATTTATAAGTTTACTATTCGGTCAAATAAGAATAACATTGAAGTTGTTTGTATGTGAAATTCGATTTTCCTTATGGAAATGATTCGTGAAATTTTGTATGTATTTTGATGGATAGACTATTTGGAGTTCTTTTAAAATATGTCTAAATTGACATAGGACCTATTGATCTTGCGCAAAACTACAAACATGAATTTATAAGTAGATTTGTTCATGTTTTAGTCATTTCAAATCATATGTAGTAATGTACATATGCGATGAATGATTTGGTTAAATTTGATATATCCTTATTGTGTCGAATGGAGTTTTGCTAAAAATGATATCTACTTTAATATGTTTGTTTTATATGATTTATGTATGTAATAATAGATTGAATTATTTGTATTATCATTGATATGTGCATATGTTATGTGGTAAATGATATATTTGAAACTATTTGCTTGTGAATTACGTAATTGGTTATATGTTTGAATAAAATGTTATGATATGATTCGTAAAGAATTTAAATTAGTCATATATGTTAATATTTGATTGGTTTAAGAGTTTGAGCAAGTGTATGCATACGATTGTTCAGAATTTGTGTATTGCCCGGTAATACCTCGTAACCCCATTCTGATGACGAATACGGGTTAGGGGTGTTACACCCTAGCTATGGCTCTTTATGAAATTTGGCAAGGATGGAGAAGATGGACCCAATTTTTTACTATTTTTCCCTTTTAATCCTTTTAAATACCAATGGACCCAAATACCCTTCCATTAAAACTTTGATATATTCACCCTCCCATGTCCATTTTTGTCCATAATGACATATAATGGTCTATTTACTAAATAATGACATATAATGACATATAATGATTCAATTAGACACCTTATCGGTAAAATTTCTCATCGCTATTTTCACAAAATTATTTAATCACACAGTAGACCTTAAAACTTTATCGATATAAATATTTCCACCTTGGATTTGTGGTTTCGAAACCACTGTTCCATTTAGGTCCTAATTTGGGATGTTACAATTCTCCCCATTAGGGATTTTCGTCCCCGAAAATCTTACTGGTAAAAAGATGCGGATATTGGTTTCTCATGGCCTCCTCGGGCTCCCACGTAGCCTCCTCTAACCCATCCCTATGCCATAACACTTTTACTAATGCGATATTCTTGTCTCTCAACTGTTTGACTTCCCGAGTTAGGATCTTGATTGGTTCTTCGCCATAAGTCATGTCCAGCTAAATCTCAACCTCTGTTGGTGAAATCACATGTGAGGGGTCCGATCCATAATGGCGTAAAATAGACACGTGAAATAAATCATGGATCTTTTCCAATTCCGACAATAAAGCCAATCGATAAGCTACCAGTCCTATCCTTTCAGTGATCCCGTAAGTTCCTATGAAACGAGGACTCAACTTGCCTTTCCTACCGAATCTCAGAACCTTCCTCCATGGGATACTTTCAAAAATACTTTATCACCCACTTGATACTCAATTTCTTTTCTTTTCAAATCCGTATAAGACTTTTGTCTATTCGATGTTGCTCTTAAACAATCTTTAATTAATTTTACTTTGTCATTGGTTTCCTTAACCAAGTCAACCCCGTGCAATTTACTTTCCTTGAGTTCTATCCAATACAAGGGAGTTTGACACTTCCGGCCATACAACGCTTCATAGGGTAAGTACTTTTCCCAACTACCTTGGAATTCTAGAACACAACATCTCAACATGTCTTCCAAAGTTTGAATTCACTCTTTTGGATTAGCCGTCGGTTTGTGGATGGAAAGAGGTACTAAAATTCAACCTTGTGCGCAAGGCTTCTTGCATCCTTTTTCAAAACCATGAGGTAAACCTCAAATCTCTATCTGATATGATCGATTAGGGTATTCTGTGAAGTCTCACAATTTCAGAAATATATAACTTAGCCAATTTATCAAGCGAGTAGTCGGAACGTACCGGGATGAAATGAGCCAACTTCGTCAATCGATCAACAACAACCCACACTGCATCTTTCTTACTTTGGTGTAAAAGGTAAGCCTGATACAAAATCCATGGTAATTTGGTCCCATTTCCACTCAGGAACCATGATAGGCTGTAGTAATCCTGAAGGCACTTGGTGCTAAGCTTTTACTTGTTGACAAATTAAGCATCTCGCAACAAATTCAGAAATATCTCTCTTCATATCGTTCCACTAATATGTTTTCTACAAGTCGTTGTACATTTTCGTACTACCGGGGTGTACTAACAGTCGAATATTGTGTGCCTCATTCAAAATCTTATGAATCAACTCGGTATCTTTAGGAATACAAATCTATCTTGGAACATCAAGCAACCATCAGAATCAACCCAAAAATCATATTTTGAACCCGACTCACACTGAGTTCTCTTGGCTTGCAATTCATTATCATTACTCTAAGCTTCACAAATTTCTTGAAGAAACATCAGCCTAGCTCTCAACTCCGCTACGACAGCACCATCATCTGATAAAGCTAACCGAGCATCCATGGCTCTCAAAGCAAACAAAGATTTTCTACTTAGGGTATCGGTGACTACAGTCACCTTTCTCAGATGATAGTCGATTAATAACTCATAATCTTTTATCAACTCTAACCATCTCCGTTGCCTAAGATTTAAATCCTTTTGAGTCATCAGATATTTCAAACTCTTGTGATCAGTGAATATTCCGTAAGTCTCACCATACAAATGGTGTCTCCAAATCTTTAATGTAAACACAATGGCGGCTAGCTCTAAATCATGTGTTGGGTAATTTTTCTCATGCGGTTTCAGTTATCTAGATGCATAGGCTATCACTGTGCTTTCTTGCAAAAGCAGACATCCCAAACCATTAAAGGATGCATCACTAAAGATCACAAACTCCTTTCTCAACTCAGGTTGAACTAACATTGGAGCTTCAGTCAACAACGCTTTCAGTTTCTCAAAACTCTGTTGGCACTTATCTATCCATTCGAACTTAACATACTTTTGTAACAACCTCGTCATTGGAGTCGCAATCATCGAAAATCCTTCAACAAACCATCTGTAATAGCCAGCCAAGTCTAAAAAGCTTTTGACCTTTATCACATTCTTCGACAATTTCCAGTCAACAATGGTTGAAATCTTACTCGGGTCAACTCTAATACCGTCTCCCAAAATAATGTGTCCTAAAAACCTAACTTCATGAAGCCAAAATTCACTTTTCCTGAACTTGGCATACAACTGTTTGTCCCTCAAAGTCTGCCAAATAGTTCTCAGGTGCCCGGCATGCTTTGCCTTATCTTTTGAATAAATCAATAAATCATCAATGAACACCACAACAAATTTATCCAAATAAGGCCGAAATGTAACACCCCCTACCCATGTCCAACGCTGGGACAAGATATGAGGTGTTACCAGACTTAAACGCAAACAGTCAAGCAATCCGAGCTATAAAATTTTGTTCAAATTTAAAACTTTTCAATTTCTATCTTAAAGTCCCTTATTTGGGGCCGCGGGGCCTTAAACGTGCTATGAAAGTAATTAGGGACTAAATCGGGAACTTTAGAAAGTTCGAGAAAATTTATGAAATTTTTTCCACGAAGTGGAGCCATACGCCCGTGTGTCTTCAACATGCCCATATCCTCAGGCTGCGTAACTCTCTTACTATGACATCATCATGCAAAATGAACCACACAGCCAAGCCACACGCCCGTGTCCTAGGCCGTGCCCTCCACACGACTGAGACACATGGCCGTGTCTCTGCTCGTGTGACTAACACTTAGGCTATTTTCCAAGCCTTTGTGTTACCCTTAATTTCCACAATTCATTATATATATTAAGGACACAAATCATGGCATCATTTTAATGATTTAACCTCCTTCATTAAGATATATTCTTAACATTAACATGTCATTGTTCACGTATTTCGCATACTCATGCAATATTAAGTCTAGATGCAAACATCTATAACCATTAATCTTACTATTGCACCACCTTTACTAATAGTCTATAATTATTCACTTATCATTTGTGTCATTAGACCTTGAGCATTCAAGTTCAATCAACATCATTATCTTTTTTTTTCTATATCATGCATTTTCTCATAGCAATGACCGGTTCGATTGGTCATGAAGCATTCATCATACACACATGTTATACACCAACATGCACTTTCAACAAGCATATCCACATCACAAACATTAGAACTTAACATGGATAAATAGGCTTACAAGCCATAATCATTATAAGCCACATCTCATGGATATATATAATAAATCATTATAAGCCAATACATTTGGCTACTCATAACAACATCTATCATAAAACTAAGTCCCTATACATGCCACTCACTTGGAATCGTTAGCATATATATATTAATATTCCAAAGATGATGTCTCGATAGTGTGATACTGTCTTCGACGATCTCCAACCCAAAGCCAACCTGAAAACACTAAGGAAATGGAAAGGAGGGAGTAAGCTTTACACTTAGTAAGCTCGCATGAAAAATAATAAGCAATGTGATAACGTGCTATTTTTAATTTCTTTCTGTTTATTCAAAGTCCAGTCAAGCTATTTTCCTGAGTCATGGTCACTAAATTATTCGTATCTAGAGCAACAGGACTCCGAATTGAGAACTGTTAATTTTACCTGAACTTAAACTCACATATCCTCTTACCATAAAATTTTAAAAATTTTTGGTCTAGCCAATAAGTACAGTTTATTCCTTAAATTTACCCCTATTTCACTGTCTGACAATTCTTACCTCTCTTCACTATGAATTAATTATCTTATAGTACGGGACTCAGATGATCCTTCTGTCTATTTCCCTGGAAAATAGACTCATTAAGGATTTTAGGAATATAAATGATAACCCATAATAATTTTTGTACAATTTTTAATGATTTTATAAATTTAAGACAGGGGAGTCTGAGATCAGTCTGACTTTGTTTCACAAAAATTTGAATATCTCATCATATGAGATTCCTTTCCTACAACATTTCCTCTATCAGAATCTAGACTTGATAAGCTTTAATTTCATATTTTAATTAGCCTCTAACTCAATTTTCACTATTTTTGGTGGATTTTCAAAGTCAGACCACTGCTATTGTACTAATCTATCTTAGTGCAACATAATGATAACCATCACAAATTTTTCATACAAATTATTCTCATAAATATCACTATTCATTTGCACTCTCATCACAAGTTCATTTTATTTCACATGGCAAATACGTGCTCATGGGTTTCGAGTACGTACCTGTGCTATCTCTTAGCACAACCACTCATCCAAGCATGACAATCATATACATCATACTGGTATCATCTAAGAATAGATGAGTTTATCATTTCAAGTGTTTCCATTCCATTTCTCATATTAATTCCCGTTGAATTCATCGGAATCTCAATGGATATCATATTTATTGTCAAGTCATGAAAGTGATCATTTCAAGTACGCACTCTTGTGAACCTCACTCATTATGGCGGGATTACCAGTCCAGGCTAAATCCCTTACAATGACAACACTATCATAAGCTCAAATCTAAATCACCAGTCCAGGATAAATTCAATCCTTAATCAGATTACCCGTCTAGACTAAATCCCTAATGCACCCATATTCTTCGGGAGGCTGGATCACTTAAGGAACACCCGTCTGGGCTATATCCTTTCCATATTGAGATCAATGGATTACTTGTCCGGGCTAAATGTAACACCCTATCCCATATCCAGCACCGAACAGGGCTCGAGGCGTTACCGGAACTTTACACTTTCAGTATACTAACTCGGGTCACAAAATTTCATTTGAATTTAAAACTTTTCAATCATGAACATCTCGTCTCTTGTATAAGCCTTCGAGACCTATATCATGGCATGTTTGATTAACCTTGGGTTCCTCAGAAAATTTTCCTTAACATAAAGGGACACACGCTCGTGTAGGTGGGCCGTGTGGACTCATACGCCCGTGTGACCTAGGGCACGCCCATGACTCTAACCCGTGGGCAACATTGACTTTTAGGCACGGCCAAGACACATGCCCACGGGCTCACCTCGTGTCCAAAACTTGAGCATTCTATTAAATTAACATAGCCAAGACACACGCCCGTGTGTCATACCTGTGTGCTAATTTGACTTAAAGTTTTAGGTGCAGGGGACACACGACCATACCACACTCCCATGGGGATGGACCGTGTGTCTAACCATGTGGACCTTAATAGGCTATTTTCCAAACCTTTAGCCACCCCTTTCTACTTCTTCTTCTTAATAGATACCACATGATTATACACTTGTAAATGATGTTGATGAAGTTAGTTGTATGGAAACCTCATATAATTGTTTCATACAAAAAGGTTATTTCCCTTTTGGTATTAATGGGTTCTTATATTATTGTAGCACATTCAAAATTTGGTTCGTTGTTTAACTCATTACAAATTGTAGCAACCCATCATATAAGAACATAAACATGCATATAAAGGCAGGTCATAGCTTACTTTCAAATATGCCAATTTTCTGGCCATATACAAAGTGATAAACATATTTTTACATGCCTTTACTTGGCAAATCAAATGACACATATAACAAAATACTCAAAAATACTATACATGCCATTGAACAAAATAAATAGAGTCTTTATACCAAAGATTGTTTAGTTGATAGTGTGTTGACTCTCCAATCGTCTTCCAATCCTTATGAGTCCTCGACCTCAGTAAGCTCGAATAACTGGAAAGTAAACTTACCGAGTAATTAGCATACATCCATACATAAATCATGAAATCATCAATTATGAAGTGATTTCCTATGACGTGCACTCAATCAATGAGTTAGTCACATATCAAAGCATCATGTAATTGATGTAGATGAGCTCATCATTCATCATCTTATTGACATACATCATATTAATCCGTTGAGTTTCTAGGAAATCTTGATGGAATACCCATTATCTGTCAATTCTTACGAATGATCATTTCACATATATGCACTCCCGCGAACCTCACATCTCATGGTAGGATTACCAGTCCAGGTTAAATCCCCCATATCATAAACTCATAAGGTGATGTCGGGATTACCAGTTCAGGCTAAATCCCTTATAGCGACAAACACCCTTAATGAACTTGGATCTGAATTACCAATCCAGGCTAAATTCAGACCCTAATAGGATTACCCGTCCGGGCTAAATCCTTAATGTACATATATTCTTCGGGAGGCTCGATCATTCAAGGAACACCCATCTGGGCTAGATCCTTTCCATACTCGAGATCACAGATTACTCGTCCGGGCTAAATCCTTACTGCAACACATGCAGGATCTCTTTACACATATCAATGAGGGTTTATCCATCGAATTCCCTTTGTCAACCTCATCTGAGACATTTTTCACATGTTACCATCAAATATGAATTTCCATGATAATTCATGCTAATAATAAATGCAATCATCATGCATTCATAAATCATTCAATTATGCATATTAGGGGTTTACTTTAAGTTATCCGAACTTACCTGGTATTCTTTTTCGGGATTGTGTTTCGGTTATTCCGAAACCTTGTGTTTACCATGATCGACCTCCAGAATTTGGTCCTCCCCAGTAAAATTAACTCATTAATACCCCACATTATACATTTCAAGTTTAATATCTACCCACGGTCCAAATGACCGTTTTGCCCCTAACCTTTCACATTTTTATGATATAGTCCCTAGGCTCGTATAATGAAACACATGCACTTTCTATCTTACCCAAGTCTAACCGAACACTTTTCTTCTTATGGTAGCCCACATTACCCATTATTTTCTCATTTCTACCACACATTTACATCTTTTGTAAAATAGTCCCTATAAGGGTTTTTTCATGAAAATCAACTAGGAAAAGATGTTTAATACACATTCATCTTCCATATTCCTCCATAATCCATCAAAATACAAGCAACTCATGCATGGGTAAACTTTTAAACATGAACCCTAGCATGAAATATGGGTAGAAATGGAGAGAGCAAGCTACCGGGATTTCAAAAATACAAATAGTATGAATAACGGGGCTTGGGAGCACTTACTATTGAGTTTGGAAAGCTTGAAACCCTAGCTATGGAGAACCCTAAATTTTCGGCTAGATGAAGGAGAAAATGGCTGATTTTGGCTTGATTTTCCCATTTTAATTCATTAAAATGCCCAAAATGACCAAAATGACCAAAATGCCCTTATGCCCTTTCTTTAAAATTTCATCCATGCAAACCCAGTTTTGTCCAAAAATTTAGAATTTGGGAAAATTTCTCTCCAAGACCTTATAATTCATAATCTAAGGCAATTTCATACAAATTACTTCTAGAATCTAAGTTTTACAATTTATTCAATTTAGTCCCTAATTTCCAATTGGACATCTTATACCTAGAATTTCTTCATGAAACTTTAACACATGCATATATTCATATTATAGGCCTCATAATAATCATAAAATAAATATTTTGATGTCAGATTTGTGGTCCTAAAACCACTATTCTGACTAAGCACTCTTTCGGGATGTTACATTTCTCCCCCCTTTAGGGACTTTCGTCCTCGAAAGTCTTACCAAAAAACAAATTCGGATATTGACTTCTCATAGTTTCTTCCAGCTCCATGTAGCCTTTTCTACACCATGTCGATGCCATAGAACTTTTACAAGAGCCACATCTTTATTTCTCAACTGCTTAACTTCGCGAGCTAATATCTTAACCTGTTCTTCTCCATAGGTCATGTCCGGTCGAATTTCAATCTCAGTCAGTGAAATTATATGAGAGGGGTCTGATCGGTATCTCCTTAACATGGATACATGGAACACGTCATGAATCTTTTCCAGTTCGGGTGGCAACGCCAAACGATAGGCTAACGGCCCAATTCTTTCGGTAATCTCATATGGTTCGATAAATTGTGGACTCGATTTTCCTTTCTGACCAAATCTCAATACCTTTTTCCATGGAGATACTTTCAAGAATACTCTATCTCCAACTTGAAACTCAATTTTCTTTCTTTTCAGATCAGCATAAGACTTTTTCCTATCTGATGCCGCTTTTAACCAATCTCGTATCACTTTAACTTTTTCTTCAATTTTTTTAATCAGATCAACTCCATGAATCCGATTTTCCTTAAGTTTTGTCCAGTACAATAGAGTTCGGCACTTCCTACCATACAAGGCCTTATAAGGTGCCATCTTCAAACTTGTTTGGAAACTATTGTTGTAGGTAAACTCTACCAATGGCAGGAATTTTTCCCAGCTACCCTGAAATTCAAGGATGCAACAAAGCAACATGTCCTCGAGAATCTGAATCATCCGCTCAGAATGACCATCGGTCTGAGGGTGAAAAGCTGTGCTAAAGCTCAACTTTGTATCTAGGGCTTCTTGTAACTTCTTCCAGAATCTCGAAGTGAACCTCGGGTCTCCTTCCAAAATAATCGACAGTGGTACTCCGTGTAATCTTACTATCTCAAAAATGTACAAATCGGCCAATCTATCAAGAGAATAATTCATCCTTACTGGAATGAAATGAGCCGACTTTGTCAATTTATCCACTATAACCCATATGGCATCTTTCTTTTTCGGTGTCATAGGTAGTCCTGCCACAAAATCCATAGTAACTCTGTCCCACTTCCATTCAGGGACCATTACAGGTTGTAACAAACTTGAAAGCACTTGATGGTCAACTTTAACTTGCTGACATATAAGGCAATTCGATACAAATTCAGAAACATCACTTTTCATGCCGCTCCACCAGTACATCTTCTTTAAATCGTTCTACATCTTAGTACTTCCTGGGTGAACAGACAAACGACTGTTATGTGCTTCTAGCAAAATCTTCCTAATAAGTTCATTGTCGTTAGGTACACAAACCCTATCTCTGAACATCAAACATCCATCAGGACTAATTCAGAAATCTAACTAACACTAGACTCATATTGAGCTCTTTTTGCTTGCAAGTCATCATCATTAAGCTGAGCATCATGAATTTCTTGTAGAAATTTTGGCCTAGCCTCCAACTCGGCCAAAACTGAACCATCATTAAGCAATTTCAAACGAGCATCCTTAGCTCTCAAAGCATACAGGGATTTTCTACTCAATGCATCGATGACCACATTCGCCTTTCCCGGGTGATAGTCGATAATCAAATTATAATCCTTAATTAATTTTAACCATCTCCGCTGTCTCAAATTTAATTCCTTCTGAGTCATCAAGTATTTCAAACTCTTGTGGTCCGTGGATATACAGCAAGTCTCGCCATACAAATAATGCCTCCAAATTTTTAAAGCGAAAACAATAGCAGCTAGTTCTAGGTCGTGGGTCGGATAATTCTTCTTGTGGGGCTTCAATTGCTGTGAAGCATAGGCTATCACCTTGCCATCTTGCATAAGCACACAACCCAATCCATTTAAGGATGCATCACTGTAGACCCCAAATTCTTTTCCTGGTTCAGGTAGCACTAAATCAGAAGCTTCGGTCAGCAATGTCTTTAACTTCTCAAAACTTCGCTAACACTTCTCTGTCCATTCAAACTTAACGTCTTTCTGTAGCAGCTTCGTCATCGGAGTCGCTATCATGGAAAATCCTTTTACAAACCTTCGATAGTAATCGACTAAGCCCAAAAAACTTCTAACCTCGGTTACATTCTTAGGCGATTTCCATTCAACAATTGTAGAAATCTTACTTGGATTAACTCGGATACCTTCACCCGAAACTATATGACCCAAAAATCCAACTTCCTGGAGCCAAAACTCACTCTTGCTAAACTTAGCATACAGTTGCTTTTCCTGCAAGGTCTGCAACACAATTCTTAGGTTCTTCACATGCTCTGTCTCATCTTTAGAGTAGATCAAAATGTCATCAATAAACACTACGACATACTTATCCAAATATGGCTAAAGATTCTATTCATTAGATCCATAAATACAGTCGGTGCATTCGTCAACCCAAACGGCAAGACAAGAAATTCATAATCGCCATACCTTGTTCTAAAAGCTGTCTTGGGTACGTCCAAGTCTTTAACTCGCAGCTGATAATAGCCAGACCTCAAGTCTATCTTGGAGATTACGGTGGCTCCTCTCAACTGTTCAAACAAATCATCGATCCTTGGCAAAGGATACTTATTCTTGATAGTCACCCTGTTTAGTTGTCGATAATCAATACATAACCTCATCGAACCATCTTTCTTCTTTACGAACAACACAGGGGCACCCCAAGATGAAAAACTTGGCCTAGCAAATCCTTTATCCTTCAGCTCTTGCAACTGTGCTTTTAACTCCTTCAGCTCAGTAGGTGCCAGTCTATATGGAGCAATAGAAATGGGAGTCGTCCCTGGTACCAATTCAATACCAAACTCTATCTCCCTTTCAGGAGGTAATCTGGGCAATTCCTCCAGAAACACATCTGGGTACTCACAAACTGTCGGCACAGACTCAATCTTCAGTTCAGTTTCCTTAGTGTTCAACACAAATGCAAGGTAGGCTTCGTATCTTTTCTTCATATATCTCTAAGCAGCCATCGTTGTGATCACAACCGAAGACGAATCCAATTCTCTTGATTCAACCTGTAGAATCTTACCATCCGGGCATTTCAACTTAATGTACTTACTACCACAATTCACTGTTACATCATGAAGGGCTAACCAATCCATACCAAGTATTACATCAAATTCATCAAATGGTAACAACATAAGGTTAGCCGGGAAACAACGACCTTGAATCGTCAAAGGAAAATTCTTACAGATTTTATCAAGTAGGACTGATCTGCCTAGTGGGTTCGACACTCTAATAATATCTTTCGTTTGTTCAACAGGTATGTTCATACTAGACGCCAATCTCATGCAGATATATGAATGCGTCGACCCTAGATCAATTAAAGAAACAACACTTATATTAAAAAGAAAGAAAGTACCCGTAACAACATCAGGAGCAGCGGCTTCCTCTCGGGCATGTATTGCATACGTTCTTGCCAGGGCTCAAACTTTTGATTTTGCAGCGTCTTTAGTCATGACTTGACTGCCACTAGCACTCCCAGGGTATCTGGGAGGTCTACCTCGTGGAATGGGAGCACCCGACTTTGGAGCTATTTCCTCATCTTTTTCAGCTTGTTTCCGGCAATCTCTGGGAAAGTGATTAAGAGAACCACATCTAAAACACGCGCTGCTTTTCTTCCTGCACTCTCCAAAGTGAAATTTGTTGCAGCTCTTACACTTTGGTTTTTGATCATCTACACTCCCCACACTAGTCACCATCGGGGAGGAAGACTTTTGACCTTGTCATTTAAAGCTTCTCGATCTACCCAAATATCCCACTGACGAAGTGGTGCGTTCATGTAGGCTCTTAGCCTTCTTCGTGGAGAACGAGAGTATTTTACCGTTAGACCTCTTGCTCGCAACTCGAGCCTCTCTCTTAGCTTGCTTTCTTTCATTATTAAGTTCCTCGGCCTTCTTGGCTCGATCGGCTAATGCGGCAAACTCCCATATTTCTAAGATCCCAATCAATAATTTGATGTCCTCATTTAGGCCTTCCTCGAAGCATTTAAACATTTCCGTTTCAGTTTGGACCCATTTAGTTGCGTATTGACTTAATCGTACGAACTCTCTCTCGTATTCCGCTATAGTCTTGTTCCCTTGTTTGAGTTCTAGGAACTCCTTTCGCTTCGAGTCCAAAAACTGTTGGCTAATGTATTTTTTCCCAAACTCTGCTTGGAAGAAATCCCAAGTAATATTTTCCTTCGGCACTACCAAAGATACGGTCTTCCACCAATTGTATATAGTGTCCTTCAAAAGGGACACAACACACTTCAAACATTCCTCGGGTATGCATGACAAATCATCTAGTACCCGCATAGTGTTCTTGAGCCAGAACTCAACTCTTTCAGCGTCATCATCAACTTTCACTCTGAATTCCTCAGCCCCATACTTTCTAAGCTTATCTACCGGGGCTTTACTGATTCTCACTAGTGCCATACCTCGTGGCACGTCCTCATCAGGTTGGTTAGGGGGCGGGGGAGGTCTTGGTATATTGGGGCGATTTCTCAGAGAATCCCAAACCATTCATCCATCATATAAAAGAAGGCAGGTCAGGCCTCTTCTCGACCTTCTGACATCAGCCTTCTACTACTACTAGATACGGCTCGTTGTACGAAAGTTGGAGCATGGCTCTCGGCTCCCTCAGACTCATCTTGTGCTTGATTGGAAGACATTTACTATATTCAAAACAATTTAAGCAATTAGAAGACGTCACACTATCAACATTCAAATAATGGCATGTATAGCAAACTTTAAAATCCTCTACAGTAGTCTTAGAACTGGCTAAACCGTAGCTCTGATATCAAAAAATGTAACACCTCTAACCAATATCCAATACTAGGACAGGGCTCGAGGCATTACCAGAACTTTACACTTTCAGTATACTAACTTGGGTCACAAAATTTCATTTGAATTTAAAACTTTTCAACCATGAACATCTCGTCCCTTGTATAGGCCTTCGAGACCTATATCATATCGAAAATTAATGTGGGACAATTACGGGCACGTTCGATTAACCTTGGGCTCCTCAGAAAATTTTCCTTAACATAAAGGGACACACGCCTCTGTAGGTGGGCCGTGTGGACTCAAACGCCCGTGTGGCCTAGGGCACGCCCATGACTCTAACCCGTGGGCAACACTGACTTTTAGGCACGCCCATGGGCTCACCCCGTGTCCAAAACTTGAGCATTCTGTTAAATTAACACGGCCAAGACACACGCCCGTGTGTCTTACCCGTGTGCTAATTTGACTTAAAGTTTTAGGTGCAGGGGACACACGGCCATACCACACGCCCATAGGGATGGATCGTGTGTTACACACGGCCTAAACAAACGTCCATGTGTTTAACCATGTGGACCTTAATAGGCTATTTTCTAAGCCTTTAGTCACCCCTTTCTACTTCTTCTTCTTAATAGATACCAAATTCAAAGTAAAACATGATTATACACTTGTAAATGATGTTGATGAAGTTAGTTGTATGGAAACCTCATATCATTGGTTTCATACAAAAAGGTTATTTCTCATCTAGTATTTATGGGTTCTTATGTTATTGTAGCACATTCAAAATTTGGCTTGTTTTTTAACTCATTGCCAATTGTAGCAACCCATCATATAAGAACATAAACATGCATATAAAGGCAGGTCATAGCCTCCTTTCAAATATGCCAATTTTCATGGCCATATACAAAGAGATAAACATATTTTTACATGCCTTTACTTGGCAAATCAAATGACACATATAACAAAATACTCAAAAATACTATACATGCGATTGAACAAAATAAACAGAGTCTTTATACCAAAGCTTGTTTAGTTGATAGTGTGTTGACTCTCCAACCGTCTTCTAATCCTTATAAGTCCTCGAGCTCTGTAAAACGGGGAAAAGAGAGAGGGTAAGAATTTTCATGCTTAGTAAGCTCGAATAACTGGAAAGTAAACTTATCGAGTAATTAGCATACATCCACACTTAAATCATGAAATCATCAATTATGAAGTGATTTCCTATCACGTCCACTCAATCAATGAGTTAGTCACATATCAAAGCATCATGTAATTTATGTAGATGAGCTCATCATTCATCATCTTATTGACATACATCATATTAATCCCGTTGAGTTTCTAGGAAATCTCGATGGAATACCCATTATCTGTCAATTCTTACGAATGATCATTTCACATATATGCACTCCCGCGAACCTCACATCTCATGGCAGGATTACCAGTCCAAGCTAAATCCCCCATATCATAAACTCATAAGGTGATGTCGGGATTACCAGTCTATGCTAAATCCCTTATAGCGACAAACACCCTTAATGAACTTGGATCTGAATTACCAGTCCAGGCTAAATTCAGACCCTAATAGGATTACCCGTCTGGGCTAAATCCTTAATGCACATATATTATTCGGGAGACTAAATCATTCAAGGAACACCCATCCTAGCTAGATCCTTTCCATACTCGAGATCACGGATTACCCGTCCGGGCTACATTCTTACTGCAACATATGCAGGATCTCTTTACACATATCAATGAGGGTTTATCCATCGAATTCCCTTTGTCAACCTCATCCAAGACATTTTTCACATGTTACCATCAACTATGCATTTCCATGATATTTCATGCTAATAATAAATGCAATCATCATGCATTCATAAATCATTCTTTTTTTTTTTTTTGAAAGAGCATTCATAAATCATTCAATTACGCATATTAGGGGTTTAATTTAAGTTATCCGAACTTACCTGGTATTCTTTTCGGGATTGTGTTTCGGTTATTCTGAAACCTTGCATTTACCACGATCGACCTTTGGAATTTGTTCCTCGGGGTCTGTAGCAGCAAAATTAACTCATTAATACCCCATATTATACATTTCAAGTTTAATATCTACCCGCGGTCCAAATGATCGTTTTGCCTCTAACCTTTCATATTTGTACGATATAGTCCCTAGGCTCATATAATGAAACACATGCACTTTCTATCTTACCTAAGTCTAACTGAACACTTTTCCTTCTTATGGTAGCCCACATTACCCATTATTTTCTCATTTCTACCACACATTTACATCTTTTGCAAAATAGTCCCTATAAGGGTTTTTCATGAAAATCTACTAGGAAAAGATGTTTGATACACATTCATCTTCCATATTCCTCCATAATCTATCAAAGTACAAGCAACTCATGCATGGGTAAATTTTTAAACATGAACCCTAGCATGAAATAAGGGTAGAAATGGAGAGAGCAAGCTACCGGGATTTCAAAAATACAAATAGCATGGATAAAGGGGCTTGAGAGCACTTACTATTGAGCTTGGAAAGCTTGAAACCCTAGCTATGGAGAACCCCAAATTTTTTACTGGATGAAGGAGAAAATGGCTGATTTTGGCTTGATTTTTCCATTTTAATTCATTAAAATGACCAAAATGCCCTTATGCCCTTTCTTTAAAATTTCATCCATGCAAACCCATTTTTGTCCAAAAATTTAGAATTTGGGCAAATTGCTCTCCAAGACCTTCTAATTCATAATCTAAGGCAATTTCATACAAATTACTTCTAGAATCCAAGTTCTGCAATTTATTCAATTTAGTCCCTAATTTCCAATTGGACATCTTGTACTTAGAATTTCTTCATGAAACTTTAACACATGCATATATTCATATTATAGGCCTCATAATAATCATAAAATAAATATTTTGATATCGGATTTGTGGTCTCGAAACCACTATTCCAACTAATCCCTATTTCGGGATGTTACACTAAATCCTTTTCTGCAACACATGTAGGATCACATGACATGTAAACAATGATTTATCGATCAGACGTCCCTTTTTATTCAACCGGGAATTTTCTCTTTTCATCAAGCATATCAATATGCATAGATGATCATGCAATGTACATTCAATTCAACACATTTCCATGTTATTTTGGGCATTAGTCCATACAATAAAAATAACATATCAGCTAGTTTTCTTACAAACTTATTCATTTCATTTAAAATGTCAATTTCCATCAAATGTTCATTAACGTCAAATTCAATGCAATCATAGTATGATATATTTCATGTATAACAATAATAACATGAATAATATGCTTATTAAATCACGTGAGCTTACCTCGAATATGGAAACGGCAAAATTACCATTTTAGTCCAAAACTTGTATTTTTTTGATTTAAGCCTGAATCTCGATTTCCTTGATCTGTTATTTCAAATATAGCCTATTTAGGACTCACATTATTCAAATTGAGCCAAAATCATATTTTTGTACAATTTTTAATGATTTTACAAATTTAAGACAGGAGAGTCCGAGATCACTCTAACTTTGTTTCACAAAAATTCGAATATCTCATCATATGAGATTCCTTTGCTTAATCATTTCCTCTATCTGAAACTAGACTCAATAAGCTTTAATTTAATATTTTACTCCGCCTCTAACTCAATTTCCACTATTTTTGGTGGATTTTCAAATTCAGACTGCTGCTATTGTACTAATCTACCTCTAACTCATTCATTTGCACTCTTATCACAAGTCCATTTTATTTCACATAGCAAACACATGCTCATGGGTTTCAAGTGCGTACTTGTGTTATCTCTTACCACAACCACTCATCCAAACATGACAATTATATACATCATACTAGTATCATCTAAACATAGATGAGTTTATCATTTCAAGTATTTCCATTCCATTTCTCATATTAATTCCCGTTGAATTCCTCGGAATCTCAATGGTATCATATTTATTGTCAAGTCATGCAAGTGGTCATTTCAAGTACGCACTCCTGTGAACCTCACTCATTACGGCGAGATTGCCAGTCCAGGCTAAATCCCCCGTATCATAACTCACAGAGTGTTTTCAGGATTACTAGTCCAGGCTAAATCCCTTACAATGACATACACTCTCATAAGCTCAGATCTGAATCACCAGTCCAGGCTAAATTCAGTCCTTAATCGGATTACCCGTCCGGGCTAAATCCTTAATGCAACTATATTCTTCGAGAGGCTCGATCACTTAATGAACACCCGTCTAGGCTAGATCCTTTCCACAACACATGCAGGATCTCATGTCATGTAAACAATGATTTATCCATCGGATGTCCCGTTTTATTCAACCGAGAATTTTCTCTTTTCATTAAGTATATCAATATGCATAGATGATCATGCAATGTACTTTCAATTCAACACATTTTCATGTTTATTTGGGCATTATTCCATACAATAAAACTAACATATCACCTAGTTTTCTTACAAACTTATTCGTTTCATTTAAAATGTCAATTTCCATCAAATGTCCATTAATGTCAATCTCGATTTCCTTGATCTATCATTTCAAATATAGCCTATTTAGGACTCACATTATTCAAATTGACCTAAAATCATATTTTAAAAAAATTATATTTTTGCCCCTAAACTTTATTGAAATTACACTTTTGCCCCTAGGCTC
Source organism: Gossypium arboreum (assembly GCF_025698485.1). Lineage (NCBI taxonomy): Eukaryota > Viridiplantae > Streptophyta > Magnoliopsida > Malvales > Malvaceae > Gossypium > Gossypium arboreum. Next base: position 106,542,631 of record NC_069072.1, on the reverse strand, counting down.
TTAAAGTGATTTTTATTGAATTTTCCCATTCTATAGGCCTAGCCGAACCATTTTCATAACTAAAGAAAACTAAAATTCTCATCATAACACCCTTTTATACCATTTTTATAACTTTTACAAAACGGTCCTCTTGGACGTTTTTGTCAAAAATCGCTTAGTAAAAGTCGTTAAATACCCAACACTCATTTTCTACCATTAGACATCAAAATACAAGCATGTCACTCATGGGTAAATTTTTAAACATAAACCCTAGCTCAAAATAATGGTAAAAATGAGTAGATCATGTTACCGGAACTTTAAAAATGTAAAGAACATTAAAAATGGGGCTTGGGATCACTTACAAATGAGCTTGGAAGCTTGAACCAAACCCTAGCCATAGTGTCCATGCTAGTTTTGGCTGGATGGAGAAGATGATAGCCAATTTTGGCTTATTTTCCCTTTTTAACTCTTTTAATTATTAGATTACCAAAATGCCCCTAACTTAAAAATATTTTATTACACCCATTTCATGTCTATTTTTGTCCAAAAATTAACCAATGGTCTAATTACCATTTAAGGACCTCTAATTTGAAAAATCATAACAATTGAACACTTCTAACATGTGGAACTTATCTTTTGCACTTTTTACAATTTAGTCCTTTTGACCAAATTGAGTGCCCAAATGTCAAAATTTTCGAACGAAATTTTCACGAAATCATTCCACGAAATAATAGACCATGAAAATATAATAAAATAAATTTTCTTATGTCAAATTTGTGGTCCCGAAACTACTGTTCCTACTAGACCCTAATTCGGGATGTTGCACGAAATATTCTATTCATTAAATCCATAAACACGGCAGGAGCATTTGTTAACCCAAATGGCATAACAAGGAATTTGTAGTGGCCATACCTTGTTCTAAAGGCAGTCTGAGGCACATCTAATTCTTTAACCCGCAACTAATAGTAACCGGACCTCACATCTATCTTTGAAAATACCGTGGCTCCCTTCAATTGATCAAATAGATCATCAATCCTGGGCAAAGGATACTTGTTATTTATTGTCACTTTGTTGACCTATCAATAATCTATACATAGCCTCATCGAACCATCCTTCTTTTTCACAAATAATACAAGAGCGCCCCAAGGTGAAAAGCTTGGCCGCTCAAAACCCTTGTCAGTCAACTCTTGTAACTGAACTGTCAACTCCTTCAATTCTGTTAGGGCCATCCTACATGGAGTAATCAAAATAGGCGTAGTACCGAGGGTTAAATCAATGCCAAGTTCTACTTCCTTAATAGGAGGTAACCTAGGCAATTCCTTCGGGAACACATCTGGATACTCACTTACTACCGGTACAGATTCAATCTTTAATTCAGACTCTTTCGTGTTCAATACAAAGGCTAGGTAAGCTTCATATCCCTTTATTACACATTTCTAAGCAGAAATGGAAGAAACCATTACAGGCATACCATTTAATTCATCTGATTCAACCCGAAGAACATTACCATTCTCACATTTTAGTTCAATAAACTTTCTTCCACAGTTCACTACCACATCATGAGCGGTCAACCAATCCATACCAAGAATTACATCAAATTCATCAAATGATAATAGCATAAGATTAGCCGGGAAACAATGACCCTTAATTAACAAAGGGCAATTCTTACATACCTTATCCACTGACACATACTTGCCTAACGAGTTTGACACTTTTATTATGAATTTAGTTGATTCAACAAGTAAGTTCATATCAGACACCAATTTCATCCAAACATACGAATGGGTGGAGCCCGGATCAATCAAAGCAACAACAGTAGTATCATAGATAGAAAATGTACCCGTGATTACATTAGGAGATAAGGCCTCTTCGCGAGCGCGAATGGCGTAGGTCCTTGCAGGTGCCCTACCCTTGGATCTCACAGTAGGCTCCCTAGGTGCACCCTTACTATTCGTCCCACTACCCGAGTTTCTCTAAGTTCTTCTCTTATTAGCAGTGCTATCTGATCTTGTTCCTTGAAAATTTCTTCTCTCCATACTCTTGGGACATTTCCTAACAAAGTGATCAGGGGAACCACACTTAAAACAGGTTCTATCAGCCCCTTGGCACTCACCGGGGTGATGTCTCCCACACTGGGGACATCCTGTTCTATTTAGTCGAGCACACTAGCAATTGAGGTAGTCTGAGCTTTCAAAAATGAGCACTGCTTACCCCTATTCTGGCTCAAATACCCAGCATAGGCATTAGGTCAAGTAGTATACTCTCTCGACTTCTTAGATGAAGACAGAAAAGATTTGCTTAGTTGCCTCTTCTTTAAGTCTCGGGACACCATATCATCTTTTCGCTTTTCTTTAGCCAATTCTTCAGCCTTGCATGCTCTTTCGACCAGCACAACAAACTCTTTCAACTTAAGGATACCGACCAACAATCGAATGTCTTCGTTCAACCCGTCCTCAAAACTTTTACAGATGATGGCTTCATTAGATACACATTCCCGAGCGTATTTGCTAAGCCTCACAAACTCACACTCATACTCGGTAACTGTCATTTTACCCTGTTTCAACTCGAGGAACTCCTTCCTTTTTTGATCCATAAACCTTTGACTGGTATACTTCTTGAGAAATTCCTCTTGGAAAAACTCCCAAGTCACTTTCTCCTTCAGCACAACCGACACGAGGGTATTCCACCATTGGTATGCTGAATCTCTTAGAAGTGGTATCACACACTTCATGCACTCCTGTGATGTGCATGACAACTCATCAAAGATTCGTATAGTGTTTTAGAGCCAAAACTCTGCTCTTTCGGGATCATCATCAATGTTAGCTTGGAACTCTTCAACTCATTGCTTTCTAATTCAATCAACGGGAAGCCTTTCCCTTCTTACCATCTCAACAACTTGGGGAGCTACTGTAACAGCCCGATTTATGGCCAAAATGAAATAGTGGTTTTGAAACCATGAATCTGAGGTTGAAAATTTTATGACTAGGTGTTTAATTTGATGTTTAGGACTAAATTGAAATAGGTGAAAAATGTGTGTTCTAGTTCATAAAGTACTTGATTGAAATGGGGGTTCTAAGTAGAGGTCTTAAATGGAAATTAGACCATTATACTTTATATGGACAAAAATGGGCAAGAATAGGACAAAATTTTAAAGAAAGGCCTTAAGGGTATTTTTGTCATTTGGTAATTAAAAGAAATAAAATGGGAAAAATAAGCCAAAATTTTGTCCATCCATCTTCTCCCTTGGCCGAACCTTGTATGTCCACCATAGCTAGGGTTTTTTCCAAGCTTTCAAGCTCAATAGTAAGTGCATTCAAGCTCTGTTTTTAATGTTCTTTACATTTTTGAAATCCTCGTGCTCGGTTTACCTATTTCTACAATTATTTCGGGTTAGGGTTTATGTTTAAAAATTTACCCATGCATTATATACATGTATTTTGATGTTTTATGGTAGAATATGAATGTTTGAAGTTAGGAGAACGATCTTTTCTAAGCGATTTTTAGCGAAAACGAGCAAAACGACATAATCGGTAAAAATACCTATTGTTCATAACTATGTGTTAGAGTGAGAATTTGATGTTTTCATAAAAGGGAAAAATGATCAGCATGTCATAAAACATTAGAATAAGGGCTGAAATTAAATTTTCGAGCCTAGGGGTAAAATCATAATTTTGTAAAAGTTAGGGGCAAAAACGTAATTTTTCCATAATATGATTTTTGGATTGAAATAGATAGTATAAGTGTTCAATGAGCTAAATGTGTTGTTATAGATCAAGAAAGGCGTGGAATCAACCTCGAATGGGAGAAGGAAAAGATTTTGGACTAAATTGCAAAATTTCCATATTTTGCACTGAGGTAAGTTTGTATGTAAGTAATACATTATCTTTATTTACGTTTTTTCTATTTTAGCATATTTTATATATTCTAGTTGATTTTGAACCATAATCGACTATTGGAAGAATGGAAATAAGTAATAGAGAGAAAAATCCCGGTTGAACCTTTGGAAAGATTGGATAATAAAGATGGTACGTAGCTAGGTCACATGTATGGTGCTGAGTGCATATCATGTGTACAAGAGAGCTACGAGGTACTATATGGTAGCTAGGTCACAAGTGTGATACGGGATGTATACTATGCAGACAAGAGAGCTACGGGAGAGGATAAATGTAGCTTGGTTGCATGTGTGGTTCCAAGTGAAGGACACCATGTAGACAAGAGAGCTACGAGATAAACTGGCTAGGTCACATAGGTAGTACTAAGTGTTCACCATGTGTACAAGAGAGCCGAACTATATGAAATATGATGGGTGGAGCTATGTGCTGAAACCACCAAGTATCGAGGATTGATCCGAAGTGTTTAATGGGATGATTTTATGGTGACATTGTAATCATGGACCTATACTTGTGATGTATGAAATGTGGTGAAAATGAATTGTGATATGCATGTTAAAATGAGGTTAATACAAAGAAAGTGTGAAAGAGTGAATTAGCAATAAAACTGTTTTGGATAGTTCCAGTAACGTGAATTTGAAAAATCACCAAAAATAGTAGAAATTTAATTAGGGGATGAATGAGATATTAAATTAAATATTAATGAGTCTATTTTCATGCAAAAGAAACAGAGCAAGTAAAGGAATCCTATATTTTGAGTTATTTATATTTTTGTGAGACTGGTTTAGAATGACTACGTAATCCCCTATTATGACTTTGAAAAATCATTAAAAATTGTACAAAAATAATTAAGAAATATAGTTTATATTCCTAGATTCCTTATTGAGTCTACATTTAGAAGAAATAAATTTTATGGCTATGTGACTGTTGTACTAGGAGAAAATCAATTCGTAGTGAACAGAGGTCAGATCAGTTGAGCTGTATAACAGGGGAAACTTTAACTAATAAACTGTACTAATTGGCCTGGCCAAAAATTATAAAAAACTTTCAGTAAGAATTAATATGAGTCTAGTTTCAGGAAAATTTTACGGATTTGAATTTCAAGTTTCGTAACTCGATTTATGATTTATTCAATGAACATGACGTAGGAGAGACAGCTTGACCAAATTGGAGTAAATAGTGAAATTAAAAATAGATATACTTGAGTTATTTTGTAAACATATTAGATTCCTTAATTATTATTTATATACTTACTTACTAAGCTATAAGCTTACTTTCTTTTCTCTCTTCTGTCTTATAGTGTCATCCAACAAGCACATGAGTTAGAGATCGTTGAAGATCTGCCCGCACTATTAGTACTTTTGGTATTAGAACTAAACATTTTGAATTATGGCATGTATAGTAGGCTTAGTTATTTTGTTACGTGCCATAATTGCCTCGGTATAAAATATTAGTTATAGTATTTGACAGATTATTTTGTACAAAGCCATTGAAATTGTTTAATATTGTTAAAGGCATATGTTATAATGATTCATGATCTAATTGGATGTCATATTTTTGTCTCGGTTTTATTTAATGGTATGTATTATGATCTGGTAATACCTCGTACCCTGTTCCAGCGTCGGATACGGGTAAGGAGTGTTACAGCTACAGGGGTAGGTTGAGGAATAGGAAGGGGTGGGGGAGGTTGAACACCCGGGTTTGCCCGAACAAACTCGGTGTACCAATTATTCATCATGTAGAGAAAGGCATCTATACCTCCTTCTCCTCTACTAACCGTCTCGGGTCTACTATCAGATGACACTGTTCCTTTGGCGGTAGTAGGCGCGTTACTTTCTACATCATCAGCAACTGCTCGTTCGGGATCCATTTACTATATAAAACACAATTTAAATTGTTAGAAGCTGTCACACTATCATCATATACGTATGGCATGTATAGCTAGAATTCCACACTCACTACACAGTCCTAGAATCGACTAAACTGTAGATCTGATAACACTAAATGTAACACCCCTTTCCCATGTCCAATGCCTGGACAAGATACGAGGCATTACCAAACTTGAACATACACTACTATGTAAAACTGGGCCATGAAATTTTGTTCAAATTTAAAATTTATTCAAAAACATGCATATCATCCTTTACACGGGTATACGAGACCCAAATCATGCATCAGCGGTGGTTCGGGACTAAACCGTGAACTTTAGAAAAAAAATTATACAATAGGGTCACACGCCCGTGTGCCCTTGACACGTCCGTGTCCCCAAGCCGTGTAACTCTCTGTTTATGACGTCAGCATCAATTAAGGGTCACACGGCCAAGTCACACGCTCGTGTGCTAGGCCGTGTGGCCAATTTAATTTTCACATTTAAGGTACAAACTTCACATGGCCTGGGCACACGCCCATGCCCTAAGGTCATGTCCTCTACACGGTTGAGACACACGACTGTGTCTCTTCTCGTGTGTTTACTACCATGCATACTGACTTGAAAAGTTAGGGTGCAAGGGACACACGGCCGGACAACACGCCCACGCTGTTTGTCTACCCGTGTGGACGAATTTTGAGGCTATTTACCAAGTCCTCTTGTCACCCATAACAACAAAAACACATTCACATGTCAATGGTGATAGATTAGGCAAAGGTTGGGTTACTTAGACCTCCAAAGCTTTACGTCATGCATGACATTCACATATCAAGGTATACATATTTAAAACTCCCCACTTGACAAGTTCAGTCATTTCATTTCTTTACCTTTGTTCATATTTTGACTATACTAATTGGTATCATTTATCCATCAAGCATGAGTTCCACCTTTTATCATTCACTATTAGCAACCATTTTAGCACACACCACACGATTAATAACACATCCCATGCATCTATCAATATTTAGAAATTTTAACCTAATAATCAAAATGAGGCATGTTTCATGGCCATATACAAAAGGGAATAATATACCAAAAGGAGCCATCATTTTGGCTAACAAATATGACACAAGTAACAAAATGCTAATTCCCCTATACATGCCATACTTAAAAACATTAAACAAATATACCCCAAAGGATTTGTTGATAGTGTGACTCGAGCTCTGACTTCCACGACCCCCGAGCTAGCTTGGTGATGCTAAAAGAAAAGGGAAAAGAGAGAAGGGTAAGCACAAAGCTTAGTAAGTTGCATGTAAATAATAAACAATATAAGTCAAGATAATCATGGGTTAAACATGTTATCAATTATCACCACAATATCATATTGCACACATGAACATAGTCAAAATTGACATTAAATGTCATTAAACATCATGGTTATCCTACTCCTTTCTACTCATGCTAATCTTCCCATCATGAATCAAGTTTAATACTCATGGGATTTACGTACATACATGTACCATACATTCTTACTCATATCACTCCACTTCTTAACCCAAAATCCTGAATGGCCCGTCGAACCACCCGGAATACTAAAGGACACTCGAGATTATCATTCACGAAATAAAGTACTAATGCCATGTCCCCGACATAGTTTTACATGAAACCACATATCATTGCCGATGCTATGTCCAAGACATGGTCTTACACTGGCAAATATATAATCGCTGATGCCATGTCCAAGACATGGTCTTACACTGGCAAATATATCATCGCCGATGCCATGTCCCAGACATGGTCTTACACTAGCACATATATAATCGCTAATGCCATATCCCAGACATGGTCTTACACTGGCACATACATTTTCGCCGATGCCATGTCCCAGACATGGTCTTACACGGGATCTCATTTAGCATGGTGTCACAACATCCAAGTCCTAAGTATTCCTTTGGGTCACCCGGGGCTTCTGAGATACGTGGCTATCACTAAACTTCCATCAGGTCATCACAAGTCAATTTCATTAAAGTATACATACATGTATCATATAATGTCAAATATTAGATACGTAACATTGGAGTTATTGCATTACTTACACACAACTTACCTCGATGCAAAATATGACAATTTGCAATTTAGTCCACAACCTTGCCTTTTCCTCGGTCAAGGTCTATCCCTCATCCCTCTTGATCTATAATAACACATTTAGCTCACTTAATACACGCACTATTCAATTCAATCCAAAAATCATGATATGGAAAAATTATAATTTTGCCCCTAAAATTTCATAAAATTACAAAATTGCCCCTAGGCTCGTAAAATGAAAAGTGTCCCCTTTTCTCATTACCCAAGCCTAGTCGAATCATTTATTCTCTTATACCATCCCAACATTTTCATTTGTTCACACATTTACACATAGTTTTTACAACTTTTACAATTGGGTCCTTCTTATCAATTTCACCAAAAACCACCTAGTAAAATTATTTATCACACCTCAAACCTCCATATTCTTCCATTAGACATCAAAGCACAAGCATGTCATTCATGGGTATATTTTTGAACATGAACCCTAGATCAAATTAAGGGTAGAAATAACTAAATCGAGCTACGAGGATTTCAAAAATATAAAGAACATTAAAAACGAGGCTAGGATGCACTTACTTTGAGCTTGAAAGATGAAAGAAACCCTAGCTATGGCTCCTTATGAAATCCGGCCAAGGATGGAGAATATGGACTCAATTTTTGACTATTTTCCCTTTTAATTCTTTTAAATACCAATGGACCAAAATGCCCTTCCTTTAAAACTTTGAAATATTATCCCTCCCATGTCCATTTTTGTCCATAATGACATATAATGGTCTATTTACTAAATAAGGACTTCAAATTTCAAATCCCATCACATTTAAGTCCTTAAATCAACTAGAGCATATATTTTTTCAATTATTGCAATTTAGTCCTAATGATTCAATTAGACACCTTACTGATAAAATTTCTCATTGATATTTTCATATAGTTATTTAATCACACAGTAGACCTTAAAAATTTATCGATATAAATATTTCTACCTTGGATTTTTTGTTTCGAAATCACTGTTCCATTTAGGCCCTAATTTGGGATGTTACAATTCTCCCGCTTAGGGACTTTCGTCCCCAAAAATCTTACTGATAAACAGATGTGATTATTGGTTTCTCATGGCCTCCTCGGGCTCCCACGTAGCCTCCTCTAACCCATGTCTATGCCATAACACTTTTACTAATGCGATATTCTTGTTTCTCAACTGTTTGACTTCCCGAGCCAGGATTTTGATCAGTTCTTTGCCATAAGTCATGTCCGACTGAATCTCAACCTCTGTTAGTGAAATCACATGTAAGGAGTCCGATCTATAACGGTGTAACATAGACATGTGAAATACATCATGGATCTTTTCCAATTCTGGCGGTAAAGCCAATCGATAAGCTACCGGTCCTATCCTTTTGATGATTTCGTAAGGTCCTATGAAACGAGGACTCAACCTGCCTTTCCTACCGAATATCAAAACCTTTCATCATAGGGATACTTTCAAAAATACTTTATCGCCCACTTGATACTCAATTTCTTTTCTTTTCAAATCTGATAAGACTTTTATCTATCCGATGCTGCTCTTAAACAATCTTTAATTACTTGTACTTTGTCCTTGGTTTCCTTAACCATGTCGACCTCGTGCAATTTACTTTCCTTGAGCTCTGTCCAATACAAGGGAGTTCGACACTTTTGGCCATACAACGCTTCATAGGGTGTCATTTTTAAACTCGTTTGAAAACTATTGTTATAGGAAAACTTAACCAAGGGTAAGTACTTTTCCCAACTACCTTGGAATTCTAGAACACAACATCTCAACATGTCTTCCAAGGTTTGAATCACTCTCTCGGATTAGCCTCGGTTTGTGGATGGAAAGCGGTACTAAAATTCAACCTCCTGCCCAAGGCTTCTTGCAACCTTTTCCAAAACCGTGAGGTAAACCTCGGATCTCTATTCGATATGATCGATAAGGGTATTCCGTGAAGTCTCACAATTTTAGAAATATATAACTCAGCCAATTTATCAAGCCAGTAGACAGTATGTACCGGGATGAAATGAGCCAACTTTGTCAATCGATCAACAACGACCCAGGCTGTATCTTTCTTACTAGGAGTCAAAGGTAAGCTCGATACAAAATCCATGGTAATTCGGTCTCATTTCCACTTGGGAGCCATGATAGGCTGTAGTAATCCTGAAGGCACTTGGTGCTCAGCTTTTACTTGTTGACAAATTAAGCATCTCGCAACAAATTCAAAAATATCTCTCTTCATACCGTTCCACCAATATGTTTTCTTCAAGTCGTTGTACATTTTCGTACCACCGAGGTGTACTAATAGTCGACTATCATGTGCCTCATTTAAAACCTTATGAATCAACTTGGTATCTTTAGGAACACAAATCCTATCTCCAAACATCAAGCAACCATCGGAATCACCCCGAAAATCAGATTCAGAACCAAACTCACACTGAGTTCTCTTGGCTTGCAGTTCATTGTCATTACTCTGAGCTTTACAAATTTCTTGAAGAAACATTAGCCTAACTCTCAACTCCACTATGATAGTACCATCATTTGATAAAGCTAATCAAGCATCCATGGCTCTCAAAAGAAACAAAGATTTTCTACTTAGGGCATCAGCGACCATATTTGCCTTTCCCGAATGATAGTCGATTAATAACTCATAATATTTTATCAACTTTAACCATCTCCATTGCCTAAGATTTAAATCCTTTTGAGTCATCAGATATTTCAAACTCTTGTGATCGGTGAATATTCGACAAGTCTCACTATACAAATGATGTCTCCAAATCTTTAATGAAAACACAATGGCGGCTAGCTCTAAATCATGTGTCGGGTAATTTTTCTCATGCGGTTTCAGTTGTCTAGATGCATAGGCTATCACTTTGCCTTCTTGCATAAGCACACATCCCAAACCATTCAAGGATGCATCACTAAAGATCACGAACTCCTTTCCCGGCTCAAGTTGAACTAGCACTGGAGCTTCAATCAACAACGCTTTCAGTTTCTCAAAACTCTGTTGGCACTTATCTGTCCATTCGAACTTACTATACTTTTGTAACAACCTCCTCATTGGAGTGGCAAACATCGAAAATCCTTTAAAAAACCATCTGTAATAACTGGCCAAGCCTAAAAAGCTTCTGACCTCTGTCACATTCTTCGGCGGTTTCCAGTCAACGATGGCTAAAATCTTACTCGGGTAAACTCTAATACCGTCTCCCAAAACAATGTGTCCTAAAAACCCGAATTCCCGAAGCCAAAATTCGCTTTTGCTGAACTTGGCATACAACTATTTGTCCCTCAAAGTCTACAAAATAGTTGTTAAGTGCCCGGCATGCTCTACCTCATCTCTTGAAAAAATCAAAATATCATCGATGAACACCATAACAAATTTATCCAAATAAGGCCGAAATATTCTATTTATTAAATCCATAAACATGGCAGAAGCATTTGTTAACCTAAATGGCATAACGAGGAATTCGTAGTGGCTATACCTCATTCTAAAGGTAGTCTTAGGCACATTTGATTCTTTAACCCGCGACTAATAGTAACCGAACCTCAGGTCTATCTTTGAAAATATCGTGGCTCCTTTCAATTGATCAAATAGATCATCAATCGTTGGCAAAGGATACTTGTTCTTTATTGTGACTTTGTTGAGCTGTCTATAATCCATACATAGCCTCATCGAACCATCCTTCTTTTTCACAAATAATACAGGAGCACCCCATAGTGAAAAGCTCGGCTGCACAAAACCCTTGTCAATAACTCTTGTAACTGAACTTTCAACTCCTTCAATTCCGTTGGGGCCATCCTATATGGAGCAATCAAAATAGGCGTAGTAGCGGGAGTTAAATCAATGCCAAATTCTACTTCCCTAACAGGAGGTAACCCAGGCAATTCTTCAGGGAACACATCTAAATACTCACTTACTATTGGTATAGATTTAATCTTTAATTCAGACTCTTTCGTTTTTAATACAAAGGCAAGGTAAGCTTCATACCCCTTTCTTACACATTTCTGAGCAGACATGGAAGAAATCACTACAGGCATACCATTTAATTCATCTGATTCAACCCGAAGAACATTACCATTCTTACATTTCAGTTTAATAAACTTTCTTCCTCAATTCACTACCACATCATGAGCGGCCAACCAATCCATACCGAGAATTACATCAAATTCATCAAATCCATTCATAATTCAAAAGGTCTAATTGTATCATAAGGACCTTTGCTTTAAAAAGCCATAACAAATAGGCACTTTTAACAAATAGCTAGCCACTTTTACATTTTTTGCAGTTAGGTCCTTTTTCTAAATTAAACACACAAACAATCAAATTTTTATACGAAACTTTCAAACATATTAATTCACATATTATAAGCATGAAAAATAATATTAAATTATTTTTTACTAGGATTTGTGGTCCCAAAACCACTGTTCCGACTAAGGTCTAAATCGGACTGTTACAACTCTCCCCCTTAGAGATTTTTGTCCCCGAAACTCTTACCATCAAATAGGTTCGGATATTGCTGTCTCATAGCATCTTCGGGCTCCCACGTAGCCTCTTCAACACCGTTTCGATGCCACATTACTTTTACTAATGAAATTTTCTTATTTCGCAGTTCTTTAACCTCGCGAGCTAAGATACGAATCAGTTCCTCTTCATAAGTCATACCAGACTGAATTTCTATTTCAGTCGGTGTAATTTCATGTGAAGAATCAGATCTGTATCTTCGAAGCATCGATACATGAAATACATTGTGCATCTTTTCTAACTCAGAAGACAATGCTAGCCAATAAGCAACTGGTCCCACTCGCTCAATAATCTCATACGGTCTAATGAATCTCAGACTCAATTTGCCTTTACGATCGAATCGAAGTATTTTCTTCCATGGAGACACTTTCAGAAACACTTTGTCGCAGATCTCAAATTCAATATCTTTTCGTTTCAAATTTGCATATGATTTCTGATAATCAGAAGCTACTTTCAAACCATCTCGGGTTGTTTTTACTTTCTGTTTAGTTTCTTTAATCAAATCAACCCTGTGAATCTTATTCTCATTGAGCTCAGTCCAATACAAAGGTGTTCGACATTTCCGATTGTACAATGCTTTGAAAAGTGCCATTTTAATACTCGATTGAAAACTATTATTATACGCAAATTTAATCAATGGCAGGTATAGTAAATGTAACGCCCCGTACCCGAGACCGTCGCCGGAGTCGAACACGAGGTGTTAACAGACTTAATTCATTACTTAAACAATTTGTGTCATAGTCGCTTAAAAATTCATATCTCGAGTTACAAAACTCTAAATCCAATTCCGTAAATTTTCCCTGAAACTAGACTCATATATATATTTACTAATTTTTTTCTAAAATTTTTGGTCAATCCAATTAGTACATTTTATTAGTTAAAGTATCCCCTGTTTCAGGGTTCGACTGCTCTGACCTCTGTGTATTACAAATCATATATCTCCCTGTACAGAGTTTTAATGACTATGTTACTTGTTTCTAATAAAACTAGACTCAATAAGGAATCTGTGCATATAAATCATGACTTCTAATTATCTTTGAACAATTTATGGTGAATTTCCAAATTCAAAATAGGGGATCCAGAAATCGCTCTGGCCCTATTTCACAAAAATTTAAACATCTCATAAAATATAACTCATATACCTATTTTGTTCCATCCATATGAAAATAGACTCATAATTATTCAATTTCATATTTTATTCACCATCTAATTGTATCTCTACTATTTTTAATGATTTTTCAAACTCACATCACTGCTGCTGTCTGAATCTATTTTATGGTAAATTTTACCTATTTCATGTTTTCCATGGATTAGCTAGTAATTTAGCATACATAACACCAAATATGATCATGATTAGCCATTCCAATAGCTAATCATTACTAAGCATTTCCATACCACTCAATAATCATATCATAAGACCATATTTACAAAATGATTATAATGCTATACATGCCATACTCAAAATATGCAAGCCATTATGCCAAGATGGTATACGGATATAGTGTGAGCATGCCTCCGACCATTCCCGATTTCCGAGCTGGCTTGTCAACACTACAAGGAATGAAAAGGAGGAAGTAAGCATAAATTCTTAGTAAGCTCACATGCAAATAGCAAGTAACACAACTATATAAGCAAACAAAAAACATCATTTGCATAATCATCACCGAGACATTCATATCACATTTTCATTTATCATTTTACCATATTGTTGTTATATCGAGTTTTCAACCCGAGGGTTAAGTACATACCTGTTCAAAGTATTCATTTCACAACACTTACCAATACGTCCCTTTCATCTCGAGTATTCCTTCATTTGAGTAGAATTTTACCCGTTGAACACATCGGAATATAATTCGGATACATGGAAAGTTTGCACATAAGTGCTACATATGTAGCCAAGCTACCATGTAACCCGCCCATAAGTGAACTCGGACTCAACTCAATGAGCTCGGGCGTTCGCATCCATAAGTGAAATCAGACTCAACTCAACGAGCTTGGATGCCTAGTTACATCTCTCGAACTCGGACTCAACTCAATGAGTTCGGACATTCGCATCCATAAGTGAACTCGGACTCAACTCAACGAGTTCGGATGCCCAAACATCCTAGTGACATGTCACTTGTATCCTAATCTATTCCTAAGGTTCAAACGGGAGTTTTCCTCGATCACACATCTTTGCCATCTTCCATGGAATATCGAAATTGATACTTCGATGATAGTTCATACTCATCAAGTAATTCACATAATTACATATTATTCAACAATAACCACAAAGCATAATATTTCATGATAATAATCAGCATCATATCATATAAACAACATTAAATTGATTAAAATGACAATTATGTTACTACATTTACACATGAACTTACCTCAGATGTAAAATGGCTACTTTTACCATTTCGTCCATAACTTGGTATTTTCCCCATTTTAGCTCAATTTTAGTTTTCCTTGCTCTATCATTTAAAATATAGTCTAATTAGGACTCACATTATTCAAATTGACCCAAAATCATATTTTGGCAAAATTACGCTTTGCCCTAAACTTTTGCATATTTACACTTTTGCCCCAAAGCTCGTAAATTAAACTTCAGCCTATTTTCTTATGTTTTATGACATGCTGATCATTTTTCCTTCTATGGAAACATCAAATTCTCACTCTAACATGTACTTATGACTATTAGGTATTTTTACCGATTAAGCCCTTTTGCTAGTTTTCGCTTAAAACCGAGTAGCACAAGTTGTCTAACATAATTTAAAACCTCATATTCTATCATAAAACACCAAAATACACAAATTTCACCTAAGGGTATTTTTCCAAATATAAACCCTAGGTTAAATTATTGTTAGCATAAGCTAAATCGAGCTATCGGGACTCCAAAAACGTAAAAATCATTAAAAACGAGGCTAGAAGAGACTTACAATCGAGCTTGGAAGCTTGAAAAACCCTAGCCATGGTTTATCCTTGCTATATTCGGCCATGGGGTTGAAGATGAGCAAAATTGGCTTTTAATTTTGTATTTTAATTCATTTTACCCCTAAATGACCAAAATGCCCTTACTACTAAACTTTCCAAAAATTCCATCCATGTCCAATTTTTGTCCATAGAATTAGAAATTGGTAAAATTCCTATTTAAGACCTCCTAATTAATATTTCAAAACAATTTCATACTAGAAACTTCTAGAATGCAAGTTTTACAAATTATTCAATTTAGTCCCTAATTTCAATTTAAGCACTTTATGCATAAAATTTCTTCACGAAATTTTCACACAATCATGCAATCATATCACAGACCTAAAAATAATCATAAAATAATTATTTCTATCTCAGATTTTGTGGTCATGAAACCACTATTCTGACTAGGCCCAAAATCAGGATATTACAACTCTCCCCCCCTTTAGGGATTTTCGTCCCCGAAAATCTTACCAGAAAAGTGGTCTTCACTTTTAATCTCATATTCGGTGCCGAAGAACTTTCACTTAGGTTGTACCTCCAATACATCTCTTTAATTTCTCATATGATCTGAAAGCTTACAGTCTCAACTCTCAACTGTTCTTAAATTTTCAACCCTTCTCAGTTTCCCATGATATCATGACATAAAACCCAGATCTCAACTTGATTTAATGGATACCGGAATTCCAAGAAATCCAACAATCAAAGAGACCTGAAATTCCATGAATCTGATGAGTAGGAATTCATTCGATACATATATGATTTATAGATCTCGCCAAACATTTAACAATAGGATACATCACATTTTCCTATTTCCGCCATGGAAATATTTCTGATATGGCCTCAAGAATAATCCTTCTCATTTCCATCCCAATATCAACACTGACAAGGATAATTTTGATAGATCCCAATGTTCGGCTTTAACCCCTTTAACAACTCCGATTTTATGTAACATCGAATGCTCTAAACTATCATATTACCTCACCGTCTTGAAACACATCACAATTCATACAACAAGACATTCTTGAAAGTCGAAGTCTTTACTCAATGTAGACTAGTCTAGTTCGGACACTTGGTTACCAATATTCTCATCTATCCAAACTTTGTCAACATGTAATAAACTTTTCAGCTTTCACAAGACGAAAACCTTATCATTCGTAGTGATTTTAACTAATATCCAACTCTTTCTAATAAATATACACTTCTCGTTCGGACTATTTACTCTTTTATCCGTACAAAATGAAATTATATTATCGACTTAAAAAAATAATCCCGACATAATTGTCACATGAAATCTTTCAAATAAATAATTCACCATATTGATCGAAACTCGCGCTTTTATCACCTATGCCTTTATCGATGTCAAATCCTTATATAGAAATTAGAAAAAATCCCAATACTAAAATCACCATATTACCAAGATCAAATTAGAAGTATAGTCATATTTGACATGATTATCACGAAATGAAGAACGCACTTGAACATGAGTCTTAATTGACAAATTATGGAACAAAGATAACAAGAAAACCGAATAAAGAAATCCAAGATAGAGAAACCCAGAATAAAGAAATCCAGAATAAAGAGATCCAGGATAAAGAAACCCAAGATATGATACTATGCCAGAGAATCGAAAACCAAACTCATAGAGAAAATACAGAATACCCCGATAATTCTTCAAAGAAAGAAATTCCAAAAGAAAACATCATTTAATCCCACTGGAATCAAATATAACAAGAATAATATATCTTCCCATACATATATATCAGATGAAGCATCAAGTAGAAGAATCATCAAGTAGAAGAATCAAAAATATAATATCTTACGTATTCTCTCATCAATTCTTATCAGACAAAATGAAATAGAATACCCGATGAAATAGAGCAATATAAATTATAAACAAGTCAGACTACCAATGCTTTCATCCAACACCAGAATTAGAAGACATTCCCATATAACAAGAATTTCTTCAGAAGATCAATAGCCATAGAAATATTTACGAGAACGGGTAAACACATAGAAAATCTCAAAAGAGATCATTAAATCATCCGATCATAATCTGTCACACTCGAGATAGTTCACATTTCAAATATCATTTCCCCAACTAGTTCTGCCATCACAAATTTCATATTAAACTATTCACTAAAGAAGGTCAGTTCTGAATAAATTTTTGATTTACACTTTTCTTGACCTTGCACCTTAGTAATTCGATTTACCAAAGAGAATTTCCTTCTTTAACTGGGACAGTGCATAATTCCAATAATCTTTATATCAATCCGATACTTTACTGACTCTGACTTTACTTATCAGCTCATTTTCAATCTCTGATCATACTTATAATTATTCTATCACTGAACTCTTTGGGTTCTCAACCGGAAACTTATTCAATACAAATCTCATGAAATTCCATTATAAGTACCACTTCGGTAAGGGGGAGGAGTTGTAGGACCTCTAACTCAACTTTCTTATACATACACATATGACACAACTTTCATCATCATAGCAACATCATCAAAATCATGTCATTCATTCAGGCAATGCAACATTCATGTTGGCTTACACCAATTTTCCTATTGTCCCATTTAGACAATATACTTATGCATACATTCTTGTTTTCTAGATAGCTTTACTTATCCATTCATTTAATTAAATTAATTCATGCTCATGACATCATATAAGGCCAAACAAACATAGATATTTGCATCACAATCACAACTTTCATTTCGTGCATCATCATGTACATATCATTACAATCATATAATTCAGTCCAACAATTTAACATAAATAAGTTCATTTCATTATAATCCTTTATCTCATAAAAATTGTATATCATTAACATTCATCAACATTCAACGTCCAATCAAGACAAGGGCATTTTCATTCGTATCATGATATTATGACCTTTATTCATACCTCTACTACTTTCTATTTATTCCGTTCATCTTATTAAGTAAGCCACATACACTACATCGTATGAGCATTAAGCAAATATGGATATTTATCACATATGTATCATAAACTTTTATTCATACTTTTCTGAACCGAGACTTATCATAATCATAATTTTACTCAAATACCTTCACATAATATTGAACATGGTCGGCGCAGCTCGGTTGGAGAGTACTCGGTCTAAATAAGACGGTACTCATACGCGTCGGAAAACATCACACTATCACAGATCAGTGGCATGTATAGCTAAACTTTTACACATGCTAGGTTAGTCCGAGAACCAACTAAACATGCTCTGATACCATAAAATGTAACGCCCCGTACCCGAGACCGTCACCGGAGTCGAACACGAGGTGTTAACAGACTTAATTCAATACTTAAACAGCTCAAACAATTTATATTTAAAATTTTCAGTCAAGCTAACAATCTGCGTCATAGTCGCTTAAAAATTCATATCTCGAGTTAAAAAACTCTAAATCCAATTCTATAAATTTTCCATGAAACTAGACTCATATATATATTTACTAATTTTTTTTATAGAATTTTTGGTATAGCCAATTAGTACATTTTATTAGTTAAAGTATCCCCTGTTTCAGGGTTCGACTGCTCTGACCTCTGTGTATTACAAATCATATATCTCCCTGTACAGAGTTTCAATGACTATGTTACTTGTTTCTAGTAAAACTAGACTCAATAAGGAATCTGTGCATATAAATCATGACTTCTAATTATCTTTGAACAATTTATGGTGAATTTCCAAATTCAAAATAGGGGATCCAGAAATCGCTCTGGCCCTATTTCACAAAAATTTAAACATCTCATAAAATATAACTCATATACCTATTTTGTTCCATCCATATGAAAATAGACTCATAATTATTCAATTTCATATTTTATTCACCATCTAATTGTATCTCTACTATTTTTAATGATTTTTCAAACTCACATCACTGTTGCTGTCTGAATCTATTTTATGGTAAATTTTACCTATTTCATGTTTTCCATGGATTAGCTAGTAATTTAGCATACATAACACCAAATATGATCATGATTAGCCATTCCAATAGCTAATCATTACTAAGCATTTCCATACCACTCAATAATCATATCATAAGACCATATTTACAAAATGATTATAATGCTATACATGCCATACTCAAAATATGCAAGCCATTATGCCAAGATGGTATACGGATATAGTGTGAGCATGCCTCCGACCATTCCTGATTTCCGAGCTGGCTTGTCAACACTACAAGGAATGAAAAGGAGGAAGTAAGCATAAATTCTTAGTAAGCTCACATGCAAATAGCAAGTAACACAACTATATAAGCAAACAAAAAACATCATTTGCATAATCATCACCGAGACATTCATATCACATTTTCATTTATCATTTTACCATATTGTTGTTATATCGAGTTTTCAACCCGAGGGTTAAGTACATACCTGTTCAAAGTATTCATTTCACAACACTTACCAATACGTCCCTTTCATCTCGAGTATTCCTCCATTTGAGTAGAATTTTACCCGTTGAACACATCGGAATATAATTCGGATACATGGAAAGTTTGCACATAAGTGCTACATATGTAGCCAAGCTACCATGTAACCCGCCCATAAGTGAACTCGGACTCAACTCAATGAGCTCGGGCGTTCGCATCCATAAGTGAACTCAGACTCAACTCAACGAGCTTGGATGCCTAGTTACATCTCTCGAACTCGGACTCAACTCAACGAGTTCGGACATTCGCATCCATAAGTGAACTCGGACTCAACTCAACGAGTTCGGATGCCCAAACATCCTAGTGACATGTCACTTGTATCCTAATATATTCCTAAGGTTCAAACGGGCGTTTTCCTCGATCACACATCTTTGCCATCTTCCATGGAATATCGAAATTGATACTTCGATGATAGTTCATACTCATCAAGTAATTCACATAATTACATATTATTCAACAATAACCACAAAGCATAATATTTCATGATAATAATCAGCATCATATCATATAAACAACATTAAATTGATTAAAATGACAATTATGTTACTACATTTACACATGAACTTACCTCGTATGCGAAAATGGCTACTTTTACCATTTCGTCCACAACTTGGTATTTTCCCCATTTTAGCCCGAATTTTAGTTTTCCTTGCTCTATCATTTAAAATATAGTCTAATTAGGACTCACATTATTCAAATTGACCCAAAATCATATTTTGGCAAAATTACAGTTTTGCCCCTAAACTTTTGCATATTTACACTTTTGCCCCAAAGCTCGTAAATTAAACTTCAGCCTATTTTCTTATGTTTTATGACATGCTGATCATTTTTCCCTTCTATGGAAACATCAAATTCTCACTCTAACATGTACTTATGACTATTAGGTATTTTTACCGATTAAGCCCTTTTGCTAGTTTTCGCTTAAAACCGAGTAGCACAAGTTGTCTAACATAATTTAAAACCTCATATTCTATCATAAAACACCAAAATACACAAATTTCACCTAAGGGTATTTTTCCAAATATAAACCCTAGGTTAAATTATTGTTAGCATAAGCTAAATCGAGCTATCGGGACTCCAAAAACGTAAAAATCATTAAAAACGAGGCTAGAACGGACTTATAATCGAGCTTGGAAGCTTGAAAAACCCTAGCCATGGTTTCTCCTTGCTATATTCGGCCATGGGGTTGAAGATGAGCAAAATTGGCTTTTAATTTTGTATTTTAATTCATTTTACCCCTAAATGACCAAAATGCCCTTACTACTAAACTTTCCAAAAATTCCATCCATATCCAATTTTTGTCCATAGACTTAGAAATTGGTAAAATTCCTATTTAAGACCTCCTAATTAATATTTCAAAACAATTTCATACTAGAAACTTCTAGAATGCAAGTTTTACAAATTATTCGATTTAGTCCCTAATTTCAATTTAAGCACTTTATGCATAAAATTTCTTCACGAAAGTTTCACACAATCATGCAATCATATCATGGACCTAAAAATAATCATAAAATAATTATTTCTATCTCGAATTTTGTGGTCACGAAACCACTATTCCGACTAGGCCCAAAATCAGGATATTACAGTTCCCACGTACCTTTAAACTTCTGAATGAAACATCTTAACATATCCTCGAGAATTTGAAGAATCCACTCAGATTGACCATCCGTCTGCGGGTGAAAAGTTGTACTGAAGTGCAATTTTGTACCTAACGCCTCTTACAATTTCATCAAAAACTGTGACGTGAATCTTGTATCTCTATCTGACACAATAGATAATGGCACCCCATGCAATCTCACAATATCGGAAATGTATAACTCAGCAAATTTATCAAGCGAGTAGTCAGATCGTACTGAAATAAAATGAGCTGATTTTTTCAATCTATCAACCACAGCCCAAATTGCATCTTTCTTTCACGGAGATAGGGGCAAACCCGAAACAAAATCCATTGTCACTCTATCCCATTTCCACTCCGGAATCATAATCAGTTGTAACAAACCTAATGGTACCTGATGTTCAACTTTAACTTGCTGACAGATCAAACATTTCAAAACAAAGTCAGAGATATTTCTTTTTATTCCAAACCACTAGTAATGCTGTTTCAAATCATTATACATTTCTGTACTAGATGTATTGATAGATAACTATGATGTGCTTCTTTCAAAATCATCTGTATCAACTTTCAATTTCTTAGAACACAAATCCGATCTTGGAATCTCAGACAATCATCATTATCAATTCGATATTTAGAATTAGAATCCAAATCACACTGAGCTCGTATTGCTATTATCTCATTATCAACTCTCTGGGCATTACAAACCTGCTGCAAAAACAACGATCTTGCTTTTGATTCAGCAAAAATCGAACCATCATCAGACAGAACCAAACGAGCATTCATCGCACGCAATGCAAACAATGATTTTCGACTTAAAGTATCAGCAACAACATTTGCTTTTCCCAGATGATAATCAATAACAAGCTCGTAGTCTTTTAGCAGTTCTAGCCATCTTCTCTATTGCAGGTTCAAATCTTTCTGAGTCATCAGATATTTCAAACTTTTATGATCAGAATATACGTGGCATTTCTCACCAAACAGATAGTGTCGCCAAATTTTTAAAGCAAATACAATAACAGCTAATTCAAGGTTGTGCGTTAGATAATTCTTTTTATGTGGCTTTAACTATCTTGAAGCATAGGCTATAACTTCGCCTTCTTGCATTAGAACACATCCTAAGCCGTTCATCGAAGCATCACTGTAAATGACAAATTCTTTACCCGATTCTGGTTATACTAACACTGGAGCTTCACTCAATAAGGCTTTCAACTAATCAAAACTTTTCTGACACTTTTTAGAGCATTCAAATTTCACATCTTTCTGAAGCAATTTCGTCAACGAAGTCGCGATCATAGAAAAGCCTTTTACGAACCGTAGGTAATAACCAGTAAGTCCCAGAAAATTGCAGACTTTAGAAATATTTCTCGGAGGCTTCTAATGGAAAATAGCTGAAATCTTGCTCAGATCAACTCGGATACTAGATGCTGACACAACATGTCCCAGAAAACTGCCTTCTCATAACCAGAATTCACATTCGCTAAACTTCGTATACAATTGCTTATCATGCAAAGTCTGTAGCACTATTCTCAGATATTCGACATGTTCGGATTCATTATGAGAATATATCAAAATGTTATCTATAAACACAACTACAAATTGATCCTAATACTGTCTAAAGATCTGATTCATTAGGTCCATAAAAATAGTAGGTGCATTTGTTAGTTCGAAAGGCATAACTAAAAACTCATAATGTTCGTACCTCATTCGAAAAGCAGCCTTTGGCACATCAGAGTCTTTAACTCGTAACTGACAGTAACCCGATCTCAAATCTATCTTTGAAAACACGGTAGCTCCTTCAGTTGATCAAACAAATAGTCAATTCTGGGCTTAGGATATTTGTTCTTGATAGTCACTTTATTCAACTGACGATAATCAATGCACATTCTCATCGTGCCGTCTTTCTTTTTCACAAACAGAATAGGAGCACCCCAAGATAAGAAATTCGGTCTTGTGAATCCTCTATTGGTCAACTCTTGCAACTGAGACTTTAATTCTTTTAACTCAGTCAGAGCCATTCTATACGGAGCTATCGAAATCGAAGTAGTTCTCGGCATTAACTCAATACAAAACTCAACTTCTCAAATCAGTGGTAAACCCGATAATTCTTCAGGAAACACGTTAGGAAACTCACAAACAACAGACACTAATTCTATTTTCCTTTCTATCGCTTTCGTATCAATTACATAGGCAAAGAAGGCTTCACAACCCTTTTTCACATATTTCAGAGCTTTCATTGTAGATCACAGCTAGTAGCCCATTCAAATCATTGGACTCAATTCGGATTATCTCGTCATTCCTACATCTCAGATCAATAATCTTTCGTGTGCAGTTCACTACAGCATCATGCAGTGTTAACCAATCCATACCCAAAATTATATCAAACTCGTCAAAGGGTAATAACATCAAACCAGCCGGAAAGTAGAAATCTCAAATCATCAATGAACAGTTCTTGCACACTTTATCAACCAAAACACATCTACCTAAGGGGTTCGATACTCTAATCACATATTTAGTAGACTCGAGAGGTTAGATATAAGTTTAGCCCTAGTGAAAGTTTTGTGGCAAAGACACAGTATTGAAGAAGCTATGTGGGAACCTAAGGAGGCTATGAGAAAACAGTACCCAAACCTCTTTCCTGGTAAGATTTTCGGGGACGAAAATCCCTAAAAGGGGGAGGGTTGTAATAGCCCGATTTTGGGGCTAATCAGAATAGTGGTTTTGAGATCACGAATCTCACGCAGTAAAATTTGTTTTTATTATATTTTTATGCTCTAAAGTTACACGAAATGATTTCGTGAAAATTTCATTCAAAAATTTTGAAGTTTAGGCACTCAATTTAGTCAAAAGGACTAAATCGTAAAAAGTGAAAAAGTTGAGTTCTACATGTTAAAGGTGTCCAATTGCCATGAGATTTTAAATTAGAGGTCCTTATATGATAATTAGATCATTTTTTAAGTTAGTGGACAAAAATGAACATGGTGAGATAAAATTTTGAAGTTTGGCAAAAAGGTCATTTTGGTCATTTAGTAAATAAAAGAAGAAAAAGGGAAAATAAAGCCAAAATTGTGTTCATCTTCTTCACTCTTGGTTGAAATTTTCAAGCTCTCCATAGCTAGCATTTTTTCATCTTTCAAGCTTGATTGTAAGTACATCCTAGCCCCGTTTTTAATGTTCTTTACATTTTTGAAATCCTCGTAACCTGATTTACCTATTTCTACCATTATTTTGAAGTAGTGTTCATGTTTAAAAATTTTCCCATGTGTGACATGCATGTGTTTTGATGTTTAATGGTAGAAAATGAAAGTTTGATGAGTAATAAACAACTTTTACTAAGTGATTTTTCATTAAAATACCTAAAAAGGACCTATTTGTAAAAAGTTGTCAAATGGGTAGTAAAAATCTGATTTGATGAAAAATTTGAGCTGATATATGCATGTTTATGGTTCTGCTAGGATTGGGTAAGAAAGAAATTGAGTGCATTTCATTTTACAAGCTTAAGGACTAATTTGTAAAAATGTAAAACTTTAAGGGTAAAAAGGTAATTTTCCATAATGTGATGTTTGGAATAATTTTGAGTAATGTGAAGATTAAATAAGCTAAATTTGTTATTATAGATCAAGAGAAACGGGAAAGAATAAGGTGTTTGATGATTAAATCCATTTCTCCTCTTTTTGGTACCGAGGTAAGTTTGTATGTAAATAATACATTGTTTATTTATGTTTTAAATACTTTAATAGCATGAATATATGATTGACTCTTGGGATGAAATTGACAAAGGATGACGAGTGAGAAATATCCCGGTTGAACCTTAGGAATAGTTAGGATACAAATGTCATGACATTAGGGTTAGTTGAGATTTCGTGTAGGACCATATCTGGGATATGACATCAATATAAGATTTCGTGTAAGACCATAGCTGGGCTATTGGCATCGATATGAGATCCCGTGTAAGACCATATTTAGGATGTGAAATTGGTACGGTACTATATGTGTGAGATTTCCCAAGTATCCTTTAGTATTCCAAGTGGTTCAATGGGTAACTTAATGGCCATGTTAAAGTTATGAAAGATTATAGTATGTTGTGGAGGATAATGGTATGTTGCAAGTTGGTACAGGTATGTACACAAAACTCATGCTTAATGAGCCTGATATGTGATGAACCCATTGTAAGGTTCGATTGAGTAAGTTACGATGTTAAGGTTTTAATACCATTTATGCCAAGTTTGATTATGAGATTTACAATGATATCAATGTTAATTTACTTCATGTTAAGAATATGTTAAAATGTGTTTATGATGCCTATTATTTGCATAGGAACTTACTAAGCTTTAAAGCTTACCCCATTTCTTTTTCCCTTGTCTTATAGTGTCACCAAGCCAGCTCAGGGATTGAAGATGGTCGGAGATCCATTCACACTATCAAATTATCATTTTAGGTACTTATGATTTCATTATTTTGAATATGGCATGTATAGGGACTTGTTCATTTTGTTATGTGTCATATCTGATTTGGCCAAATGTGTTGCCTTATAATGATTCATAATTCATTTTGTAATCGTCATTGAAATTGGCTAATATTGGTTAAGTATATATGCATATGATGATGTTTTCATGGATGTGAGAATTTGCATAGATAATTGCATCTAAATGATATATTGATATCTTGTTTGTGGCTGAATTGGTTGTATGAATATAGTTGGATTGGTGTTGCTTGTTGTTGGGTATATAACATCCCTTACCCATATTCGACGTCGGAATAGGGTACTAGGCATTACCAGACATAAACTCACACCATCATACAAAACCGAGATAGGAATTTCCGTCCAAATTTAAAACTTTTCATTCACATGCATATCGTCCCTTATATGGGACCTTGAGGCCCAAAACATACATTGGGTGTGGTTTGGGACTAAACCGAGAACTTCCTGAACTTTCATATCACTTAGAAAATAATTCATCAAAATAGGAGTCACACACTCGTGTGGGTAGGCCGTGTGGTCACACACGCCCGTGTGGCTTAGGACACGCCTGTGTCCTCAACCTGTGTAACTCTCTATTTATGATGTTATCAACACAATTAGGGTCACATGGCCAAGTCACACGCCCGTGTGCTTAGGCCGTGTGGCGAATTAAATTCCAAAAATTAGGTGCAGACTTCACACGGCCAGGGCACACGCCTATGTCCTGAGTCCGTGTCCTTCACATGGCTGATACACACGGCCGTGTCTCTACTCGTTTGTTTACTACTGAGCATTTTGTTTGAACTAATTAGGGTGCAGGGGACACGCGGCTAGATCAAATGCCCATGGGGGCAGACTGTGTGTCACACACGGCCTAGACACATGCCCGTTTGTCTACCCGTGTGGACAATTATAAGGCTATTTTCCAAGCCTTTTGCCACCTTTAGGCACTCACATACTTGGACATATTTCATGGCACACAACATGTCACATTTTAACGGTCAATCATTCCTAATCAAGACTAATTCATGCCTACGTAATGCAACCTTTTCACATACTTAAATTAACAAGCTTACTTAAGGCATTCCACACCAATTTCATATCCAAGCTATATTATTAATCTACTATCAATTCACACATTTAAAACATGATCATAGTCATACCAATTTGTCATCATTCTTTCATCATACTTGTATGCCATATAACACCATCCATCATCATCAAGATTTTGATACATACAAGCATAAGGAATTAGGTTTACAACCCAATAATCAATATGAGCCACATCTCATGGCCTTATACAAATTGGACCATAAACCATTCTAGGCCAACACATTTGGCCACATTAACAATGACATAATTAATCAAAAGACAAAGTCCCTATACATGCCATAAATGTAAAATACTTGTATTCACTTATACCCAATGATAGCTTGATACTATGATGGCATCTCTGGCGGCCTCCAACCTGATCTAGCTAAATTAACCTATAAGAGATGGGAAAGAAAAGGGGAGTAAGCTTAAAGCTTAGTAAGTACATATGCAAATAGTAAACAACTATTAACATTCATTTACTTCATTCATCCATAGGGATACTATTATTACAATTCTCATTAAATCTCATGATTTCCACTTATTCATTCATAGTGCTTACTCATTTAACTTATAAACACCATTTACATGCCTTGGCATTAGCCTAGCCACCATGGGCTCTACATTATAACACATCACATTAATTAACAAATTATTTCCATCCTCTTAATAACATGCACATTAGTTGTGAGTTATCATAATTTCAACATATAGTTCAACCACCTTTCACTTGTCTAAGCTCGTATCTTACTATATTCTCATAATGACTTTATTTGGCAATTATGTCTGTCTTTCCTTTCCTTATATCCAATCAAAAAAAATTTAAATAAATGAACAGTACTATATCATGAATCAATTAGGTTTATAAGCCCATCACATGATCATTATCAAATCTTATCATGCAACCATTCATCATAAATGTAGATCATTTGTCACAAGGTTGTCAATGTTTCACAAGCATAACTTGTTTGTGTACATTCTTACCATGAATTCATCATATACCAAATTCACTTCACATGAGTTCTGTGTACATACCTATACCACTTGTAATATAGTCTCATACTTTCTCATTCTTAACATACCCGTTGAAATACAATTTAAGAACATAAACAAATTAGATTACATTTCAATTCGGCCCAAAAGCCTAACACATAATCATCTTTTATATTTATCATATATCCAACTTCAAAAGTATGTACATTATCAATCACAATGGATACTAAACAATTATTTCCACAATAATCATGAATTTACAATTATAGGCTTACGTACATGCTTGTTCACTCGTAGTAATTTCATTCTCATACTCATCTTTGATTTACCTATTGAACCACGTGGAATGGAATACTATCGGAGATACAGAAAGCTTGCACATAGTGCTTCATACGTAGCCACATGCTACCTCATATCACATATCACACATAATCTCATGAGCTCATAATCACATAGTTCCTAGTGACATGTCACATTGTATCCTAAATTATTCCTAAGATTCAAACGGGAGTTTTCTCGATATCACATATTCGTCGAACTCATTCACAATGTCATTCTCATTGACCATAATATCATTGATACACTCATTATAAAAATCAAATATAGAAATTCATACAGTAATAGAGCATTAAAACATGATACAATATCGCATTATTTACACATGAACTTACCTCGACACCAAAAATGGCAAAGAGGGACCTAACCATCAATTACTCGTTTTCCCTCGTTCTAGGCCCGAATCTCGCTTTCTTTTATCTATAACATCATATTTAGCCCACTTATTAGTCACATTATTCAATGTGACCTAAAAATAAACTATGGAAAAATTACATTTTTGCCCTTAAAGTTTGACATATTTACACTTTTGCCCCTAGGCTCGTAAAATGAAATTTATTCAATTTATTTAACATACAAGCCTAGCTGAAACATTTTCATAACTATAACAGCCTAAAATTTCCATTAAAACACACATTTACTACATATTTTATAACTTTTACAATTTAGTCCTTTTGGACGTTTTCACCGAAAATCACTTAGTAAAAGTTGTTTCTCTACCCATAAACATGCATATTCTACCATTAAACATCAAAATACACAAATTTATAACATGATTCAAACCCTATACCTTCATCATATCTCAAATAAATGGTAGAAATAGGTAGATCATGAGGCAAAGATTTCAAAAACGTAAAAATCATTAAAAACGGGGCAAGAACGGACATAATATGGAGCTTGGAAAGCTTGAAAAAAACCCTAGACATGGTGTCCATGCAAGTTTCAGCCAAGGGTTGAAGATGACGAGAAATTTTGGCTTATTTTCCCTTTTTATTCTTTTAATTACCGAATGACCAAAATGCCCCTAACTTAAAAATATTCTATTTCACCCATTTCATGTCCATTTTTGTCCAAAAAAATTAAAATATGGTCTAATTACCATTTAAGGGCCTCCAATTTAAAATTTCATAGCAATTTGACACCTCTAGCTTCTAGAACTTAATTTTTGCACTTTTTATAATTTAGTCCTTTTCACTAAATTGAGTGCCCAAACGTCGAAATTTTTGAACGAGATTTTCACGAAATTATTCTGTGAAATTTTAAACCATAAAAATATAATAAAAATAAATTTTCTTACGTCGAATTTGTGGTCCCAAAACCACTGTTCCGACTAGACCCTAAATCGGGATGTTACAGGGTAGGTTAGTGCAAGTGAATGTGGCAAAATGGCTTGGTAGATAGCCTTATTTTTGCCCACACGAGAAGAGACATGGTCGTTTGTCTCATTCGTGTGAAGGACACGGCCCAGGGACATGGGCGTGTGCTAGGGTGTGTGAAGTCTCCACCTATTTTATGAAAAATTATGAAAATTAAATCGTCCACACGACCTAAGCACACAGGCGTGTGACTTGGCCATGCGACTTCAATTTGTTGATGACATCATAAATAGAGAGTTACACGGGTTAGGGACACAGGTGTGTGTGACCACACAGCCTACCCACACGGGCATGTCCCAAGCCACACGGGTGTCTGACCCCTGTTTTAGCCAAAATTTTCTAAGTGTTGTAAAAATTTCTAAAGTTCTCGGTTTAGTCCCGAACTGTTTCCAATACATGTTTTGGGCATTGTAGGATCGTTTAAGGGACAATATGAATGTCTATAAAAATTTTTAAATTTGAGTGGAAATTCATGTCTCGGTTTTGTATGTTTGTTTGAGTTTAAATCTGATAATGCCTCATACCCTGTTACGATATCGAATACTGGTAAGGGGTGTTACATTGTAAAAGAATTGTACTAGTGACTTGGACTAAAACAAGGCATGATTGAATTTGTGGTGAAGTGCCTAATGTGTCAGGAAGTGAAAGCTAAACATCAATTCCCTTCTGGGTTCTTACAACCAATCAAAATACCTTAGTGGAAGTGGGAGTGAATAATAACGAAATTTATTAGTGGGTTACTCTTAACACCCACTAAGAAAGATTCAATTTGGGTGGTAGTAGACCGTTTAACTAATTCTTTGGTGCCCTAAACCCGGCCAGGATGATTCGACCTAAATTTTGAACGTCACATTAGCCACCGAAGTGACTCTCCATCAAAACACCACAAAACAAACCATTCAACCAATCACACCTCACACACTTATTCATTTAAATATGTAAAGTCATAAATTCATGCTTCCACTTCGCTACTCTTATCATTAGGTCATCAACATAATTCATAAATTGAATTATTAACAAGTAAATATTCTAAAAGCTTCAATTGAACATTCATGCAGGTGATAGCGTATTTAAAATGTTATATTTGAAAAGATTTTTAAAGTCGTTTTATTTAAAAGCAAATCATTATATCTAAATTGTAATGTAGTAAATGTTGGAAAACATCATTCCATAAGGTTGAAAATAGTATAGTATAGTAATATGTATAAATCTTGTTTAGGAAGATTCGTTAAAACAACATGTATCTCTTGATAAAATCATCACCATTTAATTAGTTCAAAGACCACCGACTATTTACGTAATTTGTCCAATTTTACATTTCATGCAAACTAAACTCATGATTAATTTCCAAATCACACATAAAACATATAAGGCTTACCTCGATAACCAACGGCTCTTTAACCTGCACTTACAAGTTAGTCAAAAAATTACTCATATCATTCATTCATCTATTTGAAGCAGTAATAAAAGTTCCAAATCAAACCAATTAAAGAGTCCATAATGTCCAATTATAACCCAACAATTATAACTAGTTCTAATTTTAAGTCCCATAATTTGGTCCCACATTGTGATGTCCACTAAACCAACTACAAATTTGACAAGGGAAAGTGCATATATCAATTAATAGTATAGTTACGGCGAGCAAAGATATTGTTCCTATGAAGACTAAAAGTACTAGTAATTACCTTATTTTTATTATTTAACCAATAAATTCTAGTGGTTGATTAAAACTAAAATTAACTAAACTAATTAACTATGAACGTGACAAAGAACAAATCATGAAAATAATCAAGTAAACAACCATGAAGGGAAACAATACCCAGGAAAGAATTCACCTAGACTTCATATGTCGCTATCAATCTAAATTATGCAATTTCTTCACTCGGTATCTTGATCTGTAGAAATCCCTAAATTATGCTAATATCTCTCTTTAAGAATAAGAGCAACTAACTCTAGGTTGATTAATTGAAATTTCTTTCTAATTAGACACCCTATTATCGCATTAACTCGATCTATGGATTCGCCTTACTAGATTTTACTCTAATCAATAGATTTATGTCATCCTATTTTTAGGATTGCATGCAACTCTACTCAATTATGCAAGATCTAAACTTAACTAGGGTCTATTCCTCCTTTGATTTAAGCACATCAAACATGGATTAATAGTCTAGAAATATTAAACCAAGAATTAAGCACACATAATTGAGAACAAGATTTAAGTATTTATTGTATAAAATAAAACTCAAAAGACAGAATTCATCATAGGGTTCATCTCCCCTAGGTATTTAGAAAATTAATTCATGCTTGCAAATAAAAACATTCTAGAGACAGTAAAACCATAAGAAACAAAGAAAATCATAATAATCTCCAAAGAAATAAAAAGGGAATCTTCAATCTTGATGGAAATCTACTTCAAAATCGGCTTCAATGGTGTTTTTCGAGTTGTTTTCTTAAGTATTTTATGACAGTTCACTCCTATCTTCTTATTTTTGTCATATATAACTCTCACAATGCCCGAAAAACCCTAAAAATCACGTTTTTATATTGTTCAGATTGTAATTTACAAAATTCACATGACTGTGTGACAGCCCTTATGGCTCACACAGTTGTGTGGAATGGTATAGCCCGTGTGGCCCTTGTACCTTGCTTAGATTTTTTGATTTTCACTCGTTTTTCACTCCCTTTGCTCCCAAATTCTCTCCTAAGTATAAAAACATAAATTTAAAGGATTAGGAGCATAAAATCCACCATCAACATCGACTAATCACCTAAAAACGCTTTAAGAATAAGACTAAAACATTTTACTTTTAGCACCTATCACATTGCCTTCCTCAATTGGATTTGGGAACACATCAAGCCTCATTATGCATCACTTAGATGGCTCACTTCTCCACCTCTTCACAAGCTAAATCACTATAATGATTTAAAAAAGTGGGTGAGCTTAAGAAAGCTCAATGAGTACTCAAACATACTAAAAATAAACACATCAGTCAGGTTAGGTGAAATAGGCATATTAAAACGAGTCACTTTTTATCACATCTCACACAAGATAACAGTTCACACGAATTAAACAGTTTACAAAGAATAGGTAGTTCGCATAAAATAACAATTCATATGAAATAATAGATTATTCAATATAACAGTTCATTCAACATAATAATTCATCCATACCACATCGTAACTCATATATCTCAAACGATGATAAATTGGCATTTTTGTGATTATCAAACATACAAGGGACTTTGTCACCTCCTCTATCACCACACATTAGATAAACGGATCTCCTTACAACATCTTGCTTTTGGACTCAAAGACCCCTACGCTGTCTTTGATATAAGTGTAGTGCGGATGCTCACACTCTCCCACACTCTCAACTTATAGAGCCCTACGCTGTCTCTGATATAAGTGTAGCGCGGATGCTCACACTCTCCCACACTCTCAACTCATAGAGCCCTACGCTGTCTCTATTGAATAGAGCTATGCTAAACATTCCCTTATCTCTCCAATACTATCTCCAAGCATAATGCCAATCACAATAATAAGGGTGAGTACTCACAATCCTATGACATTCCAACTATATCCAATGGTCCCATAAGGTCACAATGCCAAAATATCTCTTTAAAAAATTCACAATATTGAGTATAATAAGGCTCCCAATTAAGTAGAGCTCGCACATTATAACATAGTTCGCAATTCACTATTCCCAACAAAGCACGGTTCACAAATAATATAACTTTCATGCAATATATATTTCACACATAATATAGTTCACATATCATTCATGACATAGCTCACATAAATCATTGTTTGCATATTTTATTTGTCATAGGGCACGCAATAGCTAGCTTATATACAATACAACTCAAAATCTCACAATACACAGTTTGGGAAATTAATACAGTCCTTCATATTAATACAAATCACTAAATTAACACAGTTCGCCATAATAATATAATTCGCCAAATTAACATGGTTCACAATATAACACAATACACAATATTAATTGGCTCAAACTACAGTTGAGCTTACACTAGCATTTCACGATAATTTATTTTTACACTAATCAGATCTTGCATTGTTGTAGAGCTCATAACTCACATATTAGTTCTTGCATGCATAGATGTGATGTACATTATTAGTAAAATTCGCATGTCAAAAGAGTTCACATTATATTTTTTATTGGTTCGCAAGAATTATAAAACCCATATACATATATATTATATAAAACAAGACCCATATATGCATGTATATTATATATATAATCAAGACCCACGTATATATATTATATATATAACAAAACCCAAGAATATATATTGTATATATACACATACCTTTTTACTTGCCTTTAATATTATACTCACATACACACTCAATAATTAAATGCACAATTCACACACACTTATTACGTCAAGTACAAGGATTAATCCCAAATCGTTTCCAAAGTGTGTGTTGGGCCTCTAGGCCCATATTAAGAATTTCTAGATTAAAATTGAAAAGTTATAAACTTGATCAAGTTTTTATAACCCGAAATGATTGTATGCATGTGTTTAAGTTAGGTAATGCCTTGTGCCCAGTCTCGGCCTCGTACTCGGGTAAGGGGTGTTACATTTGATGGTATCAAAGCTATGGATTAGTCGGTTCTAGGACTAACCTAGCGTGAGTATGAGTCTAGCTATACATGCCATAGCTATATACTAATAGTGTGATGACTCCTGGCAAAATAAATTGTGTTTTTATATATAGTAAATGGATCCTAACGTGGCTACGGCAAATGATGTGGAAAGTAATGCGCTGGATCCCGCAGAAGGGACCGTGCAGGTAGATAGTGGGCCCGTGACAATGAGTCAGCGCGGAGGGGCTAGAGAAGCTTACCCCCACATGATGGATGCATGGTACTCAGAGTTCGTTCATGCAAATCTGAACACTCCACCTCTCCCACCTCCTCCGATTCCCCAGCATGCCCCTATGGCTTCCCATAGAGCAGACATGATTAGGAGAGAGAAACCTCTAGTAGATAGAATCCGTAATCATGGGGCCGAGGAATTTTGGGAAAATATTGATGATGATCCAGAAAGGACTGAGTTTTTGTTAGAAAATACCATTAGGGTATCTGACAAATTATTGTGCACGCCGGAGGAGTGTATGAAGTGTGTAGTGTCGCTCGTACGAGATTCGGCCTACCAATGGTAGAATAAGCTCGTGCCAATTGTACCGAGAGAGCGGATAACTTGGGAATTCTTTCAAGAAGATTTCTGTAAGAAGTACATTAGTCAAAGTTCATCAATCAAAAGAGGAAGGAATTTCTCGAACTGAAGCAAGGCCGTATGACAGTGAAAGAGTATGAGCGTGAGTTCGTGAGACTCAGTAAATATGTGCGGGAGTGTGTATCCACAGAATTCGTTATGTGTAAGAGGTTTGAGGATGGATTAAATGAAGACATCTGACTATTGGTTGGCATTTTAGAGTTAAGAGATTTTGTGGTACTTGTTGAGAGAGCTTGCAAGGTCGAAGAATTAGCCAAGGAAAAGAGAAGATCGGACATTGAGTCCCGTGACTCAAGGAAGAGATAGATAGGGAAGTCACATCAGACCTTATCCAAAAGATCGAAAGAGTTTCCTGATCGATCAAATGCGTTAGTGGGGTTCTCAAGCAAAAGTAAGAATAAGCAGTATGTGGTGACAAAAGCCCAAACCACTTTTATCGCGAGTGTTGGTAGTGCTCGCCCGAATCGACCAGAATGTCCTCAATACAGTAGACGTCATGTTGGTGAATGCCGAGGAAGTGAAAAAGGCTATTTCAAATGCAGGTCGCTTGACCATTTTACCTGTAGTTGTCCTGAGATGGACGAGAAAAATAGAGATCAAGTTGTGAGATCGGGTAACGCTCCTTTGAGGGGTAGACCATAGAAGAACTCGAGAAGTGGGGCTAGCAATAAAGGTGCACCCAGAGATCCTGTTGTGAGGTCTGAGGGTAGAGCACCTGCAAGGACTTATGCCATACGTGCCCAAGAGGAGGCAGAGTCTCCCGATGTGGTTACAAGTACCTTCTCTATCCATGATATATCTGTCATTGCTTTGATTGAACCGGGGTCTACCCATTCTTATATTTGTATGGAATTGATACCCCGTATGAATATGCTAGTCGAGTCCTCTGAAATTGTGGTAAAAGTGTCCAACCCGTTAGAAAAATATGTGTTAGTTGACTAAATATGTAGAAATTGTCCTTTGACAATTAGAGGTTATTGTTTTCTGACTAACTTGATGTTATTGTCGTTTAATAAATTTGATGTAATCCTTGGGATGGATTGGTTATCTTCTCATGGTGTTGTAGTAGACTGTAGACGAAAAGTTATCGAGTTGAAATGTGCGAGCAGGGATGTTCTTCGGGTTGAAACGGGTGAATTAGACAATTCGACTGTAGTGATATCATCCATGTCGACAGTGAGATATTTGAGAAAAGGGTATGATGCTTACCTCACTTTTGTATTGAATACTCAAGCATCTGAATTGAAGATCGAGTCAGTGCCAGTGGTATGTGAGTTCACAGATGTGTTTCTAGAGGATTTACCTGGTTGTCTCCAGTGAGGGAAGTTGAATTTGGAATTGAGTTAGTCCCTGGTATGGCACCCATCTCAATTGCTCCGTATAGGATAGCTCTAACGGAGTTAAAAGAGTTGAAAGTTTAGCTACAAGAGTTAACAGATAAAGGCTTTACGAGACCGAGCTATTCTCCGTTGGGTGCTCTGGTACTTTTTGTGAAAAAGAAAGACGGGTCGATGAGGCTATGTGTAAACTACAGACAACTTAACAAGGTGATTGTAAAGAACAAGTATCCCTTGCCAAGGATAGACGATCTATTTGACCAATTGAAAGGAGCCACCGTGTTTTCCAAGATAGACTTAAGGTCCGGTTAACACCAGCTCAGAGTAAAGGGACAAGATGTACTGAAAACCACGTTTAGGATGAGGTATGGGCACTATGAGTTCCTTGTTATACCCTTTGGTTTAACGAATGCCCCTGTGGTGTTTATGGACTTGATGAACCACATTTTTCGACCGTATTTGGATAAGTTTGTAGTGGTCTTTATCGATGATATATTGATTTATTCTCAAGATGCAAGTGAACACGCGGAATATTTGAGAACTATTTTGCAGATCTTGAGGGATAAGCAGCAGTATGCCAAGTTTAGTAAAAGTGGGATTTAGGTCCGAGAGGTCGGATTCTTAGGGCACATCATGTCAGGTGATGGAACTAGAGTTGACCCAAGTAAGATCTCGGCTATTGTAGAGTGGAAACCGCTAAGGAATGTCTCAGAGATTAGAAGCTTTCTGGGCTTAGTTGGGTACTACAGACGGTTTGTTAAAGGGTTCTCGATGAAAGCTATTTTGATGACTAGACTGCTACAAAAAGAGGTCAAATTCGAGTGGAATGATAAGTGCCAACAGAGTTTTGAGACATTAAAGGCTTTAGAAGCCCCAATTTTAGTGCAACCAGAATCAGGAAAAGACTTTGTGGTATATAGCGACGCCTCCTTGAATGGATTGGGGTGCGTACTCATGCAAGAAGGTAAGGTCATAGCTTACGCTTAGAGACAGCTGAAGCCACATGAATAAAATTGCCCGACGTATGATTTAGAGTTGGCCGCCATCGTGTTCGCGTTGAAAATTGGGAGACACCATTTGTATGGTGAGAAATGCCAAGTGTTCACCGACCATAAAAGCCTCAAGTATTTGATGACTCAGAAGGAGTTGAACCTACGACAACGAAGATGGTTGGAGTTGATAAAAGACTACTAGTTGATAATCGACTACCACCCAGGAAAGGCGAATGTAGTCGCTGACGTGCTGAGTAGAAAGTCATTATTCGCTTTGAGGGCCATGAACACTCAGTTGTCTGTGGCCAATGATGGTTTGGTTCTGGCAAAACTGAGAGCTAGACCGATATTATTTCAAGAGATCTATAAAGCTCAGAAAGCTGACAAGGAATTGCAAGCCAAGATGACTCAGAACAAGACAGATTGTGAATCAGACTTTCGGATTGGTACTGATGGGTGTATAATGTTCAAAGATAGGGTTTGTGTACCTAAAGACAATGAACTTATTTAGAGGATTTTACAGAGGCACATAATGGCTGCTTGTCTATCCATCCGGGTAGTGTGAAATGTATAATGACGTGAAGAAAATGTACTGGTGGTCAGGAATGAAAAGAGACATTTCAGAGTTTGTTTATAAGTGTCTAGTTTGTCAGCAAGTGAAGGCCGAACACCAAGTACCTTCGGGTTTACTTTAACTTGTGATGGTTCTCGAATGGAAATGGGACCGTGTAACCATGGATTTTATGTTAGGGTTGCCTTTGACACCAAGGAAAAAGGATTACGTTTGGGTTGTTGTTGATAGGCTTACCAAGTCGACACATTTTATATCGGTGCGTACCGACTATTCCCTTGAGAAATTGGCTGAATTGTATGTTTCCAAGACTGTGAATTAGACTTTTGGATTGGTACCGATGGGTGTATAATGTTCAAAGATAAGGTTTGTGTACCCAAATACAATGAACTTATTCAGAGGATTTTACCAGAGGCACATAGTAGTTGCTTGTCTATCCATCTGGGTAGTGTGAAATGTATAATGACCTGAAGAAAATGTACTAGTGGTCGAGAATGAAAAGACATTTCAAAGTTTGTTTCTAAGTGTCTAGTTTGTCAGCAAGTGAAGGCTGAACACCAAGTACCTTCGGGTTTACTTCAACCTATGATGGTTCCTGAATGGAAATAAGACCGTATAACCATGGATTTTATGCCAAGGTTGCCTTTGACACCAAGGAAAAAGGATTCCATTTGGGTTGTTGTTTATAGGCTATTTTATACCAGTGCATACCGACTATTCCCTTGAGAAATTGGCTGAATTGTATGTTTCTAAGATTGTGAAACTTCATGGAGTACCCTTGTCGATAATTTTAGATAGAGACCCGAGGTTTACCTCACAATTTTGGAAGAAGCTACATGAGGCATTGGAAACAAAACTGAATTTTAGCAATGCATTTCACCCGCAAACCGACAGTCAATCAGAAAGAGTGATTCAGACCTTAGAAGACATGTTGCGGCATTGTGCTCTAAAGTTTCAAGGTAGTTGGGAAAAGTACTTACCATTGGTTGAATTCGCCTACAACAATAGTTATCAATCAAGTTTAAAAATGGCGCCTTATGATGCTTTATATGGACGTAAGTGTCAGACTCCCTTATATTGGACCGAACTTAAAGAAAATTAGATTCACGGGGTTGACTTAGTCAAAGAAACTGAAAAGAAAGTTAAGGTGATTAATGACTGTTTGAAGGCCGCTTTGGATAGATAGAAATCCTACACAAATTTGAAACGAAAGGAAATTGAGTTTTAAGTCGGTGATAGGGTGTTTTTGAAAGTATACCCGTGGAGGAAAGTCCTCAGATTAGGTAGAAAAGGCAAGTTGAGTCCTCGTTTCATAGGACTTTATGAGATTACCAAGAGAGTAGGGCCTGTTGCCTAGTGATTGGCTTTGCCCTCAGAGTTGGAAAAGATTCACGACGTGTTTTATGTGTCCATGTTACGTCGATATAGATCAAACCCTTAGCATGTGATTGCACCAATAGAGGTTGAGATTCATCCGGACATGACTTATAGCGAAGAGCCAGTCAAGATTTTGGCTCGGGAGTTCAAACAATTGAAGAATAAAAGTATAACACTCATGAAAGTTTTGTGGTATAGAAATGGAGTAGAGGAACACACATGGGAACCCGAAGAGACCATGAGAGATCAATACCCCAACTTGTTCACTGGTAAGATTTTTTAGGACAAAAATCCCTAGGGGGAGAATTATAACAGCCCGATTTTGGGCCTAGTCGAAATAGTGGTTTTGGGACCAAAAATCTGAGGCTGAGAAATAATTTTTATTATTATTTTGGTATCATAGTATGATTATATGAGTGCACGAAAAATTTGGTGAGTGAATTTTAGCGAATGGATGCTTAATTGTGAAAAAGGACTAAATCGCATAAAGGATAAAAGTCTTATTTTACTAGATAGATATACCAAATAGTTAGAGAACCAAAATTAGGGGTCTTTAAAGTGCAAATAGGATTTTTATAGATGATGGCCGGCCATAGGGACAAGAAAAATCATGTGGTCAAATGGTTAGGTGAGTTGGTGACTAAATTTTGACTAGAAATAAAATAAAATAAAGAAAGAAGGATATCATCTTTTCACCTTCTTCACCACCAAAATTTTCAGCTATTCTAAGGGTTTTGGAAGCTTGAAAACTTTTAGCTACTTATTCCTCTCTCAAGTAAGTGATTTTCATAACCATTCTTGATAATTTATATACTTTTGGAACCCTTGTAGCATGAACTAACTAATGAGGGGACCATTTTGCAAAATGGTTGATAGTCTAAGGATTTTCCATGAAATAATTTATGATGGATGCTAGGTTTTTATGGAAGAAAATGAACCTTGTTTGTTAAATAAACAACTTTTGTGAAAGGACTTCTCATGAAAACCCTAATAAGACCATTTTATAAAGTTTGTAAAATAGATGGTACTTTTGTGAAATAATGGAAATTTTGGGTTGTTGTGAGAGTAAAATGGTTTGTCTAGGCTTAAGACATGAAGAAATTCGATAAAAAATTGATTTTCAAGTCGAGGGGTAAAATGGTCATTTTGTGAAAGTTTAGGGACAAAATGGTCATTTTTCAAAAAATGTGAATTTTTTATTGTCTAAATTTATTTAGTGATTAAATGAGTGAATTTTTATTATTTTAGATCAAGAAATACAAAATCCGAACCTAGACCGAAGGAAGGCCAAGCAAGTAGATTAAATCGACTAGTCGCATGCATTTTGTAAGCCAAGGTAAGTTGTATGTTAATAATGAACTATATTGTTATGATGTGTGATTGAATTAATGTTGCATAAATTGTTTTGATTGTGAATATGAGTATGCATGTTGAGAAATTAACTTAATAAAGACTCCCAATTGAACATTAGGAATAGAATTGGATATTCATGTCATGACATTGGGTGATATGTGTGCTAGTGTAAGACATGTTTGGGACATGCATCGGCCACATTACGAGAGCCAGTCTAAGACATGTTTGGGACATGCATAGGCCTCGAGAGATGCAAGTTAGTGTAAGACATGACTGGGACATGTATCGGCATTGAGACAAGAGCTAGTGTAAGATATGTCTGGGACATGCATTGACCTCAAGATATACAAGCTAGTGTAAGACCTATCTGGGTCATGGCATTAGCTTGTTGTGTGTCAGTGTAAAACCTGTCTGGGACATGGGATCGACATTGATAGATTAGAGCCAGTGTAAGACTTGTCTGGGATGCGGCATCAGCCTCGATATATGAAAGTCAGTGTAAGACCTATTTGGGACATAGCATCGACTTTGATGTGCTAGCCAGTGTAAGACCATGTCTGGGACATGGCGTCGGCATCTTATCCCATGTTTAGGGCTAATAAATATCCTGTAGTATTCCAAATGGTTCAACGAGAGATTTATGATATATATATCGAAATGAGAGAACTTATGACTATCTGGTGAGTGGTACAGGTACATAAATGAGAATTACGAAATACGAGCTTCATTTATGTTGTATGTTTAGTAAGGAAGGAAAATGAGTAAGTTATGCTTATGACCACTTGTGTATTTTACATGAAGTATGAATGTGAATTCAATAGACATTGTATGCTTGGTGAGAGAAGAATATGAACAAATAATATTAATGAATCCTCATTTTCATGTGCAAATTGAGTTATATTGGAAGTATGATTCCTTATGGCAACTTGTAGTTATTCATTATTTACATGTGACTTACTAAGCTTTATGCTTACCTTTTTTCCTTTCCATTTCCTTGTAGTGCCGACAAACTAGCCCGTGGATCGGATACCGTTAGAGGCCTCGTTCACACTATCATTTGAAGCTTGGTATAGTTAGTTCCTTTATTTTGAATATGGCATGTATAGGACCGTGACTTTTGAGTTTTCTGTCTTTGTTAATTTGCCAAATGTGTTGGCTTGGGGTGAAATCCCTTTATTTTGTATAAGGCCATAAGTTATGGCTAATATTTATCTATGATATGCAATTGATGATGTTTCATGGATGGGCAAATTGCATGAATGAATAAGTGCATTCTTGGATTGTTATAGTGTAATGAGGGTTGTTTTTAATTATCATGTTGTGGTTCAATTGGCCTTATGTTGATGCATGGAAGTGGTAATATTAATGTAGTATAACTTAATGCAAGTAAGGGTGGCAAAAGAGGCTTGGTAGATAGCCTTATTTTTATCCACATGGGTAGACGCACGAGCACGTGTCTAGGCCATGTTGTCCATCCGTGTGTCCCTGACACCTCAAATTTGCAAGTCAGTATGCATGGTAGTAAACACACGGGCAGAGACATGGCCATGTGTCTCAGCTGTGTAGAGAACACGGCCTCTGGCCACGGGCGTGTGCCTTGCCTGTGTGCCCCTAGTTGGTTGCTAACATCAGAAACAAAAATGACAAGGTTTTTACACATGGGCTGCGATACGGACATGTCATGGCTGTGTGAGGGACACGGGCGTGTTGCCCTTTCACACGAGAATGTGCCCCTGTTTCAAGTGACATTTTTCAAAGTTTTCAAAGGTGTTCGGATTAAACCCAAATCATTTCCAAAGTGTGTGTTGGGCCCCGTAGGCCCATATTAAGAATTTCTAGATTAAGATTGAAGAGTTTTAAACTTGATCGAGTTTTTATGACCCGAAATGATTGTATGCATGTGTTTAAGTCAGGTAATGCCTCATGCCTAGTCCCGCCCTCGTACTCGGGTAAGGGGTGTTACAATGGAAGCTTTGGGGGACAATGGCATGAAAAGTGGATCATAGGGAACATGTGGAGTGAAAAGGGAGTTTATGAGGGAAAGTGGACTAGTTGAAATTAGAAAGAATCTTCCCTTGCATGGTAACTAGGAGTGGACGATAATGGAAACTTTGGCCAAGGTTTTATGAGCCAAAATTAAATAAAAATAATGGGGATGTGGGGAATTTGAACATGGGATCTAATGGAATTTATTTATGCTCTTAATCACTAGGCCAACTCACTTGCTTGTTAACAATTCAACAACATTTATTTAAAAACATGGTGGGACATTTACTAAAATTTGAAGTAAAACAAAATCAATTAGAAAATAATATGGGGGAATGATTCGAACTCATATCTTCAAGGACAAATCCACCACTACTAAATCACTATACTTGATACTTATTTATTATCAAATGCACAAAGGTCCTCTTAAAAAAAATTCGGGCGTGACCACTCTCAATTTATTAACCCAATTTCTACTAACCCGATTTTTTAGATGTGGCAAACATAATATAAACATTAATAATTGATGACAGTAAGAACAAACATATATTGTCGATCAACTAAATTAGGTTCATATCATAGTTAGAAGTGAGTATACATACTAATTGTTAAGTACCATTCCTTATGCACTAATAGCATTCAATACCAAACATGATGTCAACATATACTTGTATGCCATAGATGTTTTGCCATTAAATTACCATAATCATCTAACATCAATAACCCATTTACACATCATTACATATCCCTTTCTAGAG
This sequence comes from Gossypium arboreum, assembly GCF_025698485.1. Classification (NCBI taxonomy): domain Eukaryota; kingdom Viridiplantae; phylum Streptophyta; class Magnoliopsida; order Malvales; family Malvaceae; genus Gossypium; species Gossypium arboreum. The sequence continues at coordinate 106,499,378 of NC_069072.1, read as the reverse complement.
TCTAACGACTCATTTGTATTTGTTCCGGCCCTTATGACTCATTTCCCACTAATTAACATATTAGTTTACATGCCTTTTCTGTAACGCCCCAATTTTTGGGTTTTCTATGTTTCTGTGATTTTTAAAATTTGTATGTGTTCTGGTTGGTTAAAATATATATTTTAGTAGGTTAGTGGGCCTTTGGAAGGCCCAAACTTAAGTTAAATCCGTGGTAGTCTCCGGAATTTTAATTTTATGAACAGGTGATGCAATTGACGTTTGGGCTTTTAAGAGTAAAGGGGTAAAAGATGACACAAAAAAGGAGTGTGGTGTAGTGGCAAGGTGGCGCCACTTAGGGGACAAGGAAGTGACGCCATAGAGGAAGCAAGGGGTCCAAGGTTCAAGTCTTGGCTCTTGCAATATATTTTGGTTTTTCTTTTCAATAAATCTGGAAGCAAGTAGGTGCGCTTTAAAGTTTAATGTGTTGGGTTTATGACACAAATGAGTTGATGCCCTAGTGGTGGTGGCGTGAGTTGGCACGTGAGAGGACTTTGGTTCGAATCCCTTGGCACGCAAAGGTTGATTATTTTGCTATGTTGGGATGGCAGGAGTTGGTGTTGGTTTTAAACTCTGGTGATGGAGGGATCCCACATCGGGAAGCTAACATAAGAGTAGATGGAGAGCTAGCTTTAAATAGAGCAAACCATGAGGAGAGTAGGCATACCCTTCTTGGCTGATCCCTTTCGCTTTGTGACGTGCTCGTTTGGGTTGGGCGTCGGCTAAGAGTGCTCGGAGCGCGGATTAACTCCAGTCTCCTATCAGGTGTGTATTTCTCACTACTCTAGCTGTAGGATGGCTACTTTGGGCCGCAATGGGCCAAAAGGGGCCATGTGGGCCCAATGGGCCTACGGGCCCAATTGGATAAGTTGTTTGATTGTGTAGTAAATATTGGACTAAACTAGGTGAATCTTATATCTGTGGCTAGATTTGGGCTAAAAGGGCCACACGAGCGTGTGGGCCCATTTGGGCCGAGAATGGGCTTTAGGTCCATTCGTATTGTTATCCCTGTTTAGAATACTTTAGTTTACCAAATTACTGAAATACCCTCGACTTGTAAAATTACCAAAGTACCACCAATTTATAGAATTACCGTTTTACCCTTGATTTACAGAATTACTGTTTTACCCTCGATTTACAGAATTACCGTTTTACCCTCGATTTACAGAATTACTGTTTTACCCTTGATTTACAGAATTACTGTTTTACCCTCAATTTACAAAATTACTATTTTACCCTTGATTTACAGAATTACCGTTTTACCCTCGATTTACAGAATTACTATTTTACCCTCGATTTACAAAATTACCGTTTTACCCTCGATTTATAAAATTACCATTTTACCCCTAGGGTGTTAAATGATTGTTTTGCCCTTGTGGGCAAGTGACTGACTTGGACTGTGTGGTTGACAAATTTGATTGTGAATATATGTTGGTGATATGAATGACTTGACTGTGACTGTTTGATTCAAATATGGGCATGATATTACGATTACAGATATTGTATGCCATGACATGTATATCATTGCATGGGATACGAGTTATATTGATGGAGGAAGCGTTACGCGCACCTCGCTTAATCGGTGGCCTCGCCACATATATCTGATACGGTGACTTCGTCACAATATCCGCACCTCATTTGCAATCTGGTGGTTTCGCCATACATATATATATATATATATATATATATCTGTTCTAGTGGCCTAGCCACAATATATGTATCCGGTGACTTCGTCACAATATCTGGCAGCCTCGCTGCAATTTCTGTGGTGTGTAGCGGTTGGGTCGGTCGAGTAGTCTCCCCACATGGTGTAAGGCTGGTACGTGGGTGTTATGGATGGCTCTGGGTTGGGATTTCTGCATTCATGATATATTTGTTTTGTATCTGCTATGGGCCTATGGGTTTCATTCTGATTTCTGTACTGGGCCAAGGCCCAGATAAGTCTGACCCTGAGGTTTGATCTGTTTTGGGCTATGGTTGGGTTATGTTACACACTGAGTTTTCGTAAACTCACCCCGTTTATTAACCTTTCAGGTAATTTCCAGCCTTAGACGGATCGGAGCTACGAGGGGCTCGGAGGAAGCCACAGATACTGTTTATTTTATAGTTTTGATTATTACTTTTAAATGTTTTATGTGGGTTGTAGTAAAGTCGTTGTAATTTTCTGGATTTCAAATTTGGAATTTTATTTATTGTTCTTATAATTGCTAGTATTAAAACACGGTTTTCCAAAGCAACTACTATTGTTCAAAACATCACGTATCCGCAATTGTTTTTAAATTAAGCTTTCACAACTACCAAGATTTTTACAAAGTTGTTAAGAATGTTATTTAGCTGAGGTTTTCTAACAAGGTTTAAAAAGGGTATAAGTTTTTAATTATTAAGAAGGGTTTTTAATGGAAACATGGTTTTTGAAAAACACTTCAATGTGACACGCCAAATTCAAGCCAAACTTCCAGGCCGGGTTTGGGGTGTTACATTTTCTATCATGAACCACACATATAAACACAATATACCAATTCCATCATCATTCTGTAGCTTTTATTCTACTTTAGTCATCTCAATTTGTCCAATAACAATGACTTTTGCTATATACTCACTTTACCATCCCAAGTGGCCTAGCAATGATGGTTCATAAAATATATTACCATTGCGGATGGCTTGACAATGATGACTTTCATTATTCCTACATTTTACCATCTTGGATGGTCCAACATTGATGGTTCTCACAGTTTACTTATTCTACCATTTCGGGTAGCTCGACAATGATGGCATTCAATACCTGAACATTCTGCCATCCCAGATGGCCCGAAAACGATGATTTTTGTTATATACATATTCCACCATCCTAAATGGCCTAACAACGATGATTTTCAAGCTAAAGCAAGCCAACTAATTTGATGGTACTCGAATTCGTTAATAAGATAACACTGAATCAATAAACATCATAACCACATAGCACATTTCAATTTCATCACCACTTCAATTCATACATATCGTTTAGCAATTCACATCAAACTCATTTTTACTATACTCAGACTAATTCACAATCTCGGCATTCAATACCATCACACAATTCAATTCAATACATATTCTTGATATTAAATTTCAATCAGAATAGTTTAAAACATATGATCATTATATACTCAACTCAATATTCAACTTTGCAATTAACATGTATATGCAAACTATTAAAATGATCTCAAACCATAAAAGTACAAATCGAGATCTTGCGTCACTCGTCGACAACTCTCGCTTTTCTCTTCCTTCTCGATGGCTCAATGTTGATATTAGCTACGTATAGTCACAAGACACATATTAATATTATTTCCCAACAATTCACAATCAAATACAAGATCAATCATATTTTTCAATATATTCAATTTAGTACCTAAACTTGGGACAAACATAAATTTCGATCTAAAGCTTTGGATTACAATCAAATTTCATATTTATTCATTAGGGACCTTATACTTTCTATTCTTACCACAATTTCATCATAATTTTTCATTTTATTCAACTTGGTCCCTAATGTAACAAAGCTAACAATAAAGCACATGGGTTAGCTTAATCAACCTCTCATGATTAAAAAAAAAATCAAAGAAAAATTACCTAGGAACTTACTTGAACAGATGGTCGAATGATCAAGGGTTTTCAAAGCTTTTCTTCATTGCTTGAATATTGTGGATGGTGGAAACATGAAGAAGATGATGAGTCCCATAATCTTTTTCTACTATCTTTTACTAATATAGTTAGTTTAGGTTTAATTAAACTTAATTAATTTACTTAATTATACTTAATTGAACAATACTTTTAATTAATTAAATCTAATGGTATTCAACATCACATCCCACTATCATCTATTTAAAATTGGTCTATTATCCATTTTAATCTTTTAGAAAATTTTTATCTAAGTCCCTAAGCCTTGTCCTAATTAAGAATCTATAGTGATTGAAATTTTACAATTTAGACCCTAGGCATTAATAACCACAAGTTTGGCTAAATTGCTTACCAAATTTCAATATATCTTTATACTAACTCCGTAAATATCTCTATTCAATATTTACAGACAGAAACGAGGTTCCATTACCGTATTTTTCAACACCACTTGAAATTGAATCCTTACAAGTCGCCCCTTTCTTTTAGTTCAACTAAGCGATTGGCTTTTTTCTATTAAATAAATATTATTTTTGTTCTACTAATTTAAATATGGCTTCACTTCCTCTCTCTATAAATAGATGGAATTGGTAAGGCTAAAAACATACAATTTGAAATATTGTTATTTTGCCCAAAAATAGTGAGAATTTATTTATAAGTATAAATTCTGTTTTCAATGAAGAACAATTCTACTGGTTTCTATAAGAGAGAGATCTACTTTTCTATTGAAAGTAAGAAAATTATTCCTGGTTCTGTGTTTGATTCGAAATTGTTCGAGCCCACACTTGAAGTAGTTCATGGTACAAGAACAACGAAGAAGGTCATTTAGTTGAAAGCCTAAATCACCAAGGATTCATTTCACTCATAGTGTTGGAAAAAAACCTTGTTTGAAAATGATTTTCTTACACATCAAAAAATTAAAATTTCAAAAATCGACCCGGTTTGTGATACTTATAGCAATAAACCTTAGACCGAAATCATACATGTGTTTTTGAATAAATATATCCTTGTCATTCCCAGCTTTCAACCAAACAATCTTCTCCGCTATTCTCATACCACAAATTGCTTTGAGTGTGGGCTTGACAAAATTGAATCAAAACACAGAATGAAATAGTTTTATTTTCTTTTGGGTGAAAATGAAAATCCTCTTCCCAAAATAGAAACCGAAAAAATTATTATTCCGGAAAAATATTTTTAATAGTTGAGAATAAAGTTCTCTCTATTTTTCAGCAGAGTAACAATATCTTAAAATTCTGTAAATAGCCTTACTTGTGCCATCTATTTATATGGAGAGAAGGTAGAACTCTTTTTGAATTGTAGAAGTTTATTTTGACTAGAAAAATGAAATCCTAATTCAACTAGGATGTAAGGGACGATAACCTTATTTAATAATACTAGGGTTTGTCGTTCCACCTTATAAAATAAAGGGCTTTTAGGCCTCTTCCATATCGGGTCCAATTACAAGTACTACCTGGGATTTTAACCTAATACTTTATAATTTGATCTAACTCAATACTTGTTTTTCTATTTCCAAAAATAAACTTTAATATATTTCCAATTAATTAATTTTCTCAACCTAATTCTAATTTCGTTAAAATTATGACAACTTTACCATAAAATAATCTATGAGAAAATATATTTAATATTTTTACATTCAACCGTTCACTATGACCAAATGATCTATTTCCATTTTCGAGCATCATTTTATTAGAAAAATATAAATTCATTTTTCAGGGCATTTTCATTTTCATTTTGGAGAAAACCACATTCATTTCCAAATGATTTCATTTCTTCATTTTCATTTTAATTCTGGAAAAAACCATAATCATTTCTAAATGTTTCCTATTTCTCCATTTCACCATTTCTATTCATTTGATTCAACATGCAATCCATTTCTAGTTTCAATGAGCTAGCGGATAGACCAATTGGACATATACAATTGAGGCTCAAATGATTTATAATTAAGTTCCAACTTTTCACCTATTAATTATAAACTCATTTAGTCACCACGTCATTCCATTATAGTATTGCAATTGAGCTCTCCCAAACGGCATACCATTATGAAAGTAACTTGATTAGTGTCCATCTAATGACATTGGCATGAGTGTGTTACCCTTATAGGATATCATTAATCTCTTTGTGATAATATTCATTCTCCCAATATGATCTTATTTTATCTCATGGTAACCATTACATGTTCCTTCATGAAAAGTAAATTACTATCAAATAATAATAAAGTCATTCATCACAAAGATGAACGACTCGTGACCACGTTTACTTATCATCAACCATTGAATGTCAATGAAAGGATATCATTTACCCATGTCTCAGGCTATAAATTCCATTGTTGTGCATGATGCTACCTAGTGCAAAAGTCATACACCCAACGCATCAGCTTTCAATTCCTTATCTATTCAAACTCCAGCTTTTACTTATATCACAATGTACGAGTCACGCATACATAGTCCGTCATTCACTCAGGATTTAGGTATATCACACTATAAACATCACAAGTGAATAAATCTATAAACAAATTCAGGATCTATTCATCTTAGGTCCAGTCCGATGTACTTTTGGTCCAGTCAGTCACATCTATATCTCTATCTTCTAAGAGTCATCCAGTGTGATGCCCAAGACAAAACATCTCCCCAATTGGACTTGATAGACGACATATTAGTCTTTTCAATTGGTTTGCTCATTTCTGATTAGACTAAGGATATGTTTAAGTTCGTCTACTAATATAAGTTGTCCTTTTGTATTATGATCCAACCACATAATGCCGCTTAGTATTAGTTTAAACGTTAGACAACCAATGAGCAACATTTGCTTCATTTTGCTTTGCGTGTAAAAAACATATTAGGACAATTATATAAAGTACATTAATGTAATCAATGAATTTGTTTTATTAACTAATCTATTAAAAAAATTACATGTTTATAAACGAATATACTACACTCAGGGCACCAAATCCAACACAAAGCACAGGTATTATTTCGGGAAAAATTTTATTACTATAAATATCACAAACCAGCTTGGTTTTCAAAATTTTTATTTTTCCGCTATGCAAGAAAACTGTTTTCGAACTTACCCTTGGATACTCATACTTATCTCATGTTCATTTACTTAGGAAAATTTATGAAATTATAAAATTAATGTGAAAATGATATGGTAATTTATGTGTGTAAATTTTATGAATCCAAGTGTTGAAGATGAGTGACTTAGGAAGTTATGGCTGCTAAGTCTTGATTATTAAGTGTTATAGTAACTAGTCATATGCTTTGAAAACTTGATTTTCATGGTATGACTAATGAATGTGAATTGTTCCTTGGGAATAAACAAGAACTATATCATTAATAGGAATAATATGTTAAAATGTTACTATGGCTTTATATGTTGCAAAGTTTTTGATAGATATGACAACTTATTTAAATGTAATTTTGAAATGTAGGAACATATGTGTGTTTATGAAATATGGAAACTTAGCTAAGTGTGAGGTCACAACGACCCCATTTTGGAAATCATTATGAAAATGTTAGCAATAAATGAAAATTATTAACAATGATTCATTAAAGCCATAATAAGAACAATCAATATGGTTATAAGTCCAAAAATGATTTCAATGGAGCATGTATATATATGCAAAAGAGTTAGTGTATCAAATGTGAGTTGAGGCAAATAATTTTTGAAAATCTTTGAAACTTTAAATTTGACTCCATATCGGTAGTATGATGTGAATTCTGTGACTCATAATCTATTTCTGAATGAATAAACATAATTATTCAATGGGCTTGATTGATATTTAATTTATATGATCATAACATGCCCTAGTAAACTTAGTGGAAAAGCTAGGATACAATTAGCATGCCAATAGCGATTAGCTATGGAATTCTGATATGTTGGTGTTCTGTTACCTTTGGGCCCTACACATTTTATGTGCACTTTTTGTTGCTTTAGGGCTATGCAGTCTCAAGCATACTTTGATGCCTTTAGGAAAAGCATTTCGATGCTCTTTGGTGTGTTTTGGGAGGCTTAGAACTACATTGCTCTCTAGTGTGTTTAGGAGGGATGTGATATGACGCCTTACAACATAGCACTTATTTGCTCATAATGAAAGGCTTGACAATAAAGCTTTTGGCTATATGTGTAAGGAATTAAGAAGTGAAACTTACGGAAAATTGTGACAAGTGTATGTATGTTTAGTTTAATATGCTTGCCTTTATAGTGCGAATGGCTAACAAACTATTGACAGATAGGTTGAGCCCTATTATTCGGTAATAAAGGTTAGATCTTTTATAATGACTAAGTATGGCATAAATGAACTTAGATATTTCCTACTAAGGGGCTCAAAAGTAATAATAGGATAGGATAAGTAAGTTTATCATTGGTTACTTACTAAGCTCTTCAAGCCCATCTGTTAGTTGTTTAAACGAGTAGGTATTGGATCCATTGAGAAGTGGATGTTTTGACTTGAAAGCTCCTTATCACCTTTCAAATTGAGGTTGTATTGTATATATATGTTGTGAATTGTGCTAGAAGAGTCTGACATGGCATGTACTTGAACTAAGTGTATTGTATACTAAATGTGTGAGTTTTATGAATTGTGTAAATGTTTTTAACTCTATCAAAGTAAGGTTGAGTGTGCTTTTGATTTGATCATGTTTTCAAGTTGATTTTGAGCTCATTTATGTTTTGACATTGTTCGAAGATTTATTGGAACTTATTGGTAAGTTTAAAGATGTTTAGAGATGATTTGATATAATTTAGAGTGTTTTTATGTAACTTAGAGGGTGACGTCGTGACATTCCTCTACAACACCAGCCGTTGCAACATCACAACATCCGTAATAGCCCGTATTTAGGTCAAATCAGAACAGTGGTTTCGGGGCCACAAATCAGAAGTCAAAATATTTATTATATTATTTTAATAAGGTCTACAGTATGATAGAATTATTATATTAAAATTTTGTTAAGAAATTTTACCGTTTAAATTCTTAATTCGGTAAAAAGGACTAAATCGCGTAACACGTAAAAGTTGAGTTCTATTGTTTAAAATTATTAAATACCTATGGTTTAATAATATGGAAGTCCTTATTATGTAATTATCCCATTTATAATATAAGTGGACAATCTTGGACATTGATTATATGATATATTAATGTATAATAATAAGGTTATAAGTGTAATTTAGTTAATTATGTTAATTTTTAAACAAAAAAAAACCATTTTCGTGCTATCATCTTCTTCAATAGCTGAATGTGAGAAAGAAAATAAGGTTTTTAAAGCTTTGAAGGTTCGGCCATTGTTGTTCAAGCATGTAAGTCCATTTTGACTCTGTTTTTGATGATTTTTACGTTTTCGAGATCATTGCTTCGTATTCTAGCTAGCTCGTACCCTAGATTTTGTAATTGTTAAATATTTTTCATGTTGCTATTGTTTAATGCTTGAGCTTTTAAATGTTTAATGATAGATTATGAAGGTTGGATGATAGATATACAAGTTTTATAAAGTGATTTTTGATAAAAATGTAAAATAGGGATTTAATTGTGAAATTGTAAAATGTGGTAGTTAAAAGTGTGAAATAATGAAAGATATGGGCTTCTAGTAATACGTAGTAAATTCATCTAGACATGGGTTGGTACTAAATTGCATGAATTTGTAATTTTAGGCGATAAAGACTAAATTGTAAAAATTGAAAAGTATACGGGCAAATACACAAATTTTCCAAAATATGAATTATGGACTAAATTGAACAGATTGAATGCTAAATGTATTGAATTTGATAATATATAGATCAAGATAAGCCGAGATCGAGTTTAGATCGGGGAAAAGGAAAGATCGACGAGTAGCCGATAGTTTTATCCGAGGATATGAAGTAAGTTTGTATAATTAGAATCAAACTTTTATATACTTGTAATTATTGAAATGAATGTGTATAATGGAAATATTTGAAGTATAAATGCCTTATTGATATAATGTATTTGTTACTGAGCCCTGTTTGAACAGTATGAATTCATTGGATATAAGTGACTTGTTACTGGGATTACCGTTTTGGTCGAGCTCCTGCATTTGTTGCGAACTCACCACAGCTCATAAGAGCTTACTAATATATCAGCTCGTAAGAGCTTACTGTTGTCAGCTCATTAGAGCTTACTGTTTCAACTTGTATGAGTTTACTGTTCAGCTCAATAGAGCTTACTGTTCAGCTCGATAGAGCTTACCGTTTCAGCTCATTAGAGCTTACTGTTCATCAGCTCAGGAGGAACTTACCGATCATGACTCAAAAGAGCATATATGATAATGAATTGACAGATTACTGACATTGTTCACTCGAGTATCCTTTGAAGTTCTAATAGATTCAACGGGCCCAAATACTATTTATACGGATAAATTACGGATTATAAATGTTACTAATGTTATATATATGATATGTGAATTTTGGATTGATGCAAAGTATTGTATTAATGGATGATTTTATGTATTTTCCAAATGACTAACATGTGATGGATATTTATGATTAGGTGTTGGTTAATTGAAGTGTTGGTATTTTAATATTGCTTTGATTATGTATAAATGGTAAGTTTAATTCTACATTAAACGGGCTTACTAAGCTATAAAGCTTACTCTGTTTCTTTTTTCATGTTTTATAGAGGTTCGATAACTCGCTCATTTTGGACAAGTCGGAGTTGCACATCACACTATCCAATTTTTGATTGGTACTTTTGAACTTGTGGATATGTAAATATGACATGTATAGGTTAGTTTAAATGATGTTAGTCATGTTACTTGATATCATGGTTTTGGTATATTTTGTATATGTGTTAATCCATGTGATTTGGCTTATTTTGGTACCATGTTTTGGTTGAATTAAGTGTTCAATTATGGTATGTTTTGGTGAGGTAATGTTTGAATGAAAATATGCAAATGAGGTATTGATATGTATTTGTTAGATAAATGGATTATGCTTGGTATTAAATAGGTAATTGAATAACAAGTTGAATTGGTAATAATATGTATTGAAATGGTTACCTTGGTTGTCTATTGAATTGTAAAAATGTGGTTTTTTATGCTTATGAATGCTTGTGTTTTTAGGGTCGCAAAATGGCTTTACAAATAGCCTATTTTTGTCCACATGGGCAGAGACACGAGCGTGTTTCTCAGCCGTGTGCGATACATGGTAATGCTGCACGGCCGTGTGTCCCCTAGGGTACCCTTTCGAATTAAGTCAATATACCTTACAGGTTTGGCACGGCCTAGACACACAGGCGTGTCTACTGGCTGTGTGTAACACACGGGCTAGCACATGGGCTTGTGGCCGGCCGTGTGACCCAAGTCAGTAACCTCTCTAGTTTTCCTACAGCCATGGCACAGGGGCGTGTCTTTGGCTGTGTGACACAAGTCAGTATGTATGCTCTGTTTCCACACGGTCTAAGACACGGGCGTGTCTGTCACCCGTGTGAGGCACACGGCCTATTCACACTGGTGTGTGATACTTGAAATGTTGAATTTTTTCTAAGTTTCTAAAATTTTAATATGTTATCAATTTAGTCCTGAATGCATGTTTTAAGCTTCGTATGCTCGTTTTAAGTACATATTGAATGTGATTGAATGATAGTTACTAAAATGAGATGATAATTAATAAATGATTGTTCTGAATTGAGTTACAGGTCTAGTAATGCCTCTTAACCTATTCCAGCGACAGTTACGAATTTGGAGTGTTACATCACCCAAATAGCAAGTGACATCATGATGTCATATGTGTGGCATTGCAACTCCGCACATTGTTCTAGTATTATGCACAACCTTATCCTTATTGCATTGGTTTGCCCGTTTTGAATTTCGAACACCTCCAATCTTTCCCAAACCACCCTTGAATGATGATAAATATTTTTTTTTTACATATTATTTCAAAATTCAATTCCCAAATTAAATCACAATGAACAGGGCATGTTCTACCCAAATCGAAATTATCCCTTAAAGTGCTTCACTTATATCAACATATCTCGATTAGTAAGTCCTAAAATAAAAGGATTTTTAGTTTTGGCTTTTTCAAGTAATATAACTTTTTCCTTAAAAATGAAATATACTACTTTCATTTAAGTACATAATAAAATATTTACGGCTACATATTTCACTACTAGATTTAACTTATACGCTATCTTTTTAAATAAATTTAACTTATACACAAACTTTTATCAATAATTTATACATTTGATATAGTTTAATTAAATTAATTTTAAAATATTAAAAATCAATCCATAAAAATATTTAAATGCTAAACTATCTAAAATTTAGGAAAACTATTTCTTGCAAAATGTATGTTCAAATTACAGTTATGTAAACACTTATTCCATAGTTAATATTATATTTATTCATTCTAATAAATTTCTTCAACAGTTTTCTAATTTTTTTTTGCTAAATCCTATAATTAATTTTGTTGACAATAATACCGAATTTATATCAATTTCAAATATATTTTGGGAATAAGGCAATATTTAAAAAAAAAAAACTCATACTTTGCATTAACATTAATGTAAATCTCACAATCTCCTCGTGATTCTATATTTTTAGAAACAAATAAATTTCATAGAATTTAAATTATACCTTCTATTAATTTTTCTTATTTCCTCACTTAAAAAGATATCATGCCAAGTCAAATACCTATATATATATATATATATATATATATATATATATATATATATATTAAATTAGGTGTCTAATTTTAATTACAGATGATTCCTTTTCCTTAAACTAATACTACCAAAATAACATTCAATTGTTTACATAAACGTCAGTATACCATAAACCATTTAAAAGTTTGTACAATCAAATGTAGGGCTAAAATTCACTACTTATTTAATTCTAATTTTCAATAATTTCCTCAAAGAGAAATCACATTTTCATTTTCATAGCCTGTAATACTATTTTATTAAAATGCGCAATTAGTAATATGCATAGATCTTATCTCCTTTCTCTTGCATTATACTTTCAACATCAATTTTTTTTTTTACTTTTTTTCTAAAAGACCTCAAAGTTTTAATTTACAACTTTATTTTTCTGATATCTTCATTTTATTATACTACATATATTTAGTTTTAACTTCTTCTTTTTTTATATATCTTCATTTTCACAAGTATTTCTTTTGAACCATTTCAGATCGTATTTTTAGTAAAATTAATGGAAATACTTTTTAGTAAATTGTTTCAAAAGTTTAAAATAATTATTTTAAAATTAAAATGTTATTTTAAATACTGTTTTAATAAAAATTTAAAATTTAAACAATAAATTATAAATTAGTGTATTTTCCTAAAATAATCGTTATATAATTAAAAACAAATTTATTAAACTATCTAAATTTCTAAATATTAACGTTTTAAAAAATCCACGCATTTAATAATAAAATTAATTCCAAAATGATAAATACATTTTTCAACCAAATTAAAAATTAATTTATATAAATAAATTATAAATTCATACAAAACTTATATTTCTATTTTTTCAAAATATTTTTTCAACTGACTTAAAACATATAGACTAAGTTTTAAGCATGTTATTAAATTAACTGTTAAAATTATTTAATACAAAACTTATATATCATTTAAAAGAAAAAAGAAAACTCACATAACAAAGAGTTGGTTAAAGATTCAAAAGAAGATTTATTTTACAAAAATTAAAGCATGCAATTATAATATTATTACTTTATGAATGATTTAATATTCAATTGCTACTACTGAATAAAATAGTTTTACGAATATTCACATATTATAAAATTTTACTTCCAAGTTAAAACAGTTAATTGAATCGGTGTTCATTATAAACTTTATTCTTAGTATTTGTGTTTTTCCATGCTTCTCTTTATCAACTATCTAAAGGTAATTTGTAGTTCCTATATTTTTGTTTCATGACATTACAAAAGATATTTTCAAACATAATTTTATATCACCAATTTCAATTTCTTCTATCTTAATATTTATATCATTATATTTTATAAACTTTAAGATATTGATTATATTTGTTATAGAAAGAAAAAAAACATTATAAAACTAGTATTTAAGTATAAATAAAATGTTGTTTTGTTGTACCTAATCAATCAAGAACGATGATTCTACTTTAAAAAACATCTTGAACACGTGATGATAATTTTTTTACTTTTACTTTGTAAGTTATATTCATTTAGTTTAATCTTAAAAACATATCAACGTCTGATCGCCGATCTTTAAGTAGCCATAATCTTGCATTTATTTTGAGTGAATAACTATTATTTAAAATATTAATTTTTGTAACTTTAAATTGCATTTTATAAACTTTTTCACAATTGTAATTTTAATTTGTATGCCTTTGTGTCCAACAGTCACAATCAAACTTATATCTATGATGGGAAAATAATTATTTCCATGTATGCAAAATAATTATAATAATTGCATGATAGTTGTACAATTTATTTTAGGAATATATTTCAATTTCTTTTATTAAGAATACCTACTTACCTGGTTAATGGCTTCAATATGCTTCCTAAGCCTTCTTTCAATCCTTGGCTACTTGTTTTTCTTTCTTAACACCACTTAGATTAACGTCTTTATGTTTCCCTTTATTAACATATCAATAGCACAAAGTATACATAATCAAAACACTTGTTTAATATCATTTTCACGCATTACTAGTTGAAATAAACTTAATAACATGACTAGATCATGAAGTTTTCACCTTGTCACCTTAACTCCTCACACTAGATTTTCTCTCACTTCTACCATGATCACTTCCCAACTTGAAACTAAGCTTGTTATGTTTGTATTGCCCCAAAATTTTTAATACCTTATTTGGTACTGTTCCAGGATCATGTTTACTGAATTTTGAAGAAATTCGACAGCAAGTCGAATAAAGGAAATTTGTAAGAAATTAAATAGATGTTGGATATTAACACCAATGTGGAAAATTTAGAATGTGATAATGTGAAAAGAGTAAATTGTAAATTTGGAAGAGTTAAGAATGATGGTGCAATTCAACCAAATTGAGGAAATAAGAATTAATAATGATTGTGGAGCCTAAGGATGATTTGGATTAAAAGTATAGGGGCCTGTGGTCCAAAATTCCCTACAATCGAGAAATGAGCCAAAAAGTATAAAGGGAGTTCCTCATGATCAGTATTGTTAGTGTAAAGAATATGGACTTATGGGGTTGAATTGAATAAAAATGGAGAATTTGGGTATTAAATTGTAATTTTTTCATTTTTATCGAAAAAGGTCCTACATGCAAATCTTTGCGTGCATAATTGATAATTATATTTTATGAGTATAAAATATGGAAATCTTGAGTTATTAAGTGCCTTGATTGGATTTAAACAAAGTGATGAGTAGAAAGAGTATAAAGTGCAGTTTTCCAACATGAAGGGCATTCTGGTCATTTTACATGAAATTTCATATTGGAAATATTATATTTTGAG
This sequence comes from Gossypium arboreum, assembly GCF_025698485.1. NCBI lineage: Eukaryota > Viridiplantae > Streptophyta > Magnoliopsida > Malvales > Malvaceae > Gossypium > Gossypium arboreum. Next base: position 106,484,246 of record NC_069072.1, on the reverse strand, counting down.
ATATTTAATTATTTAAAATAAATTGAACCATTGAATTTGATTTTAACATAGGTATGAATTGTGAAGTACACGATTGAAATTTTTTTTACCCTATTTTTATGTGGCAAATAAAAAGGGGAAAAGATGAGATATTTTCTCATCCCTTCTCATTTTTAGCAGCAACTATAGGGGGATGAGAACTCTCCTCCCATGGCCATTTCTTATCTCTTCCATTTCTAAGTGAAACCCCACCCAAAAGCCTAAGTTTATTTCATTAAATATTGTTAGAAAACATCATTTCTCCTTGTTTTCCACCATCACTATCTTCATTCAAGAACTAGGGTTTCCATGGATAGAGAGAGAAAGCTTCAAATCAAGATTGTGTGCTTAGTGCATCCAAGAGGTAAGTTCCCTTGGATTTCCTAATCTTTCTTTAATAGTATGTTGATTAATTGAGATTAATTAATCTAATAAATAGTGAAGTAAAATTTATGCAATGGAAACTTGAGACCATAAAATGATTTTGTTGCTAATATTAATATTTGGTTCATCCTAAGTGAAAATGAGCTAATAAAGTGAAATAAGTGTTCAAATGCCATGGTATTGTATAAAAATGAAAGTTATGAAATGAGAAGTGTTTAATGTTCATAAATGAGTAAAATATTATAAATCAACACAACAAAGTGAAGAATGGAAAAAGGGTTGTAATATTTGAATCTTAAATAGAATAATGTTAAGTGAACCTTTAATGTGAATTATAAATGATAACTATAAAGCTTATTGAGAAAATATTTACTGAAATCATATGCTTGCATAAATGATCATTTAGTGCGATAATACACCAAAGTGAAAAGTACAGTGTTTATAAAATGTTGCTCAATGAGCTTTGAAAAATGAATTTGCTTCTATATGTGAACCTTGATGTATGTGTCTATATGTTTATATGATTGTAAAATCACCTAGGAAAATCTTGTATGTCTATAAGTGGTTAATGGTATTATCCCTTGTAAACTTAGTGAAATAGTTAGGGTACAATTGGAATGCCAATAAGGATTAGTGTCCACGCTTTGTGTTAGAAGACAACATGTAACACCCTTTACCCCTATTCAACGCCGGAACAGGATAGGAGGCATTACTGGACTAACAAAGCGAGCAAACATACAATTTCAGGTCATAAATTTTCATCCAAATTAAAACCATTCGCATTCATTCATAAAGTCCCTAATACGAGCCTAAGAGGCCCGAAACATGCTTTGGAAATGGTTCGGGACTAAACCGAGCACTTAGGAAATTTTTACAAAACTTGGAAAGTTTTTGCTATGAACATGGGTCACACGCCCCTGTGGGCAGGTCATGTGGTCACACACGCCCGTGTCCCTAACCCGTGTAACTCTCTGTTTTGCAACGCATGAACAAATTGATGTCACACGGCCAAGTTACAAGCTCGTGTGTCAAGCCGTGTGATAAATTATATTTTCATAAAATAGGTGCAGACTTCACACGGTCGGGACACATGCCCGTACCTAAGGCCATGTCCCTCACACGACTGAGACACACATCCGTGTATCTGCCTGTATGCTCAATTCTGAGCATTCTATTTCTCAAAATTAAGGTACAGGGGGCACACAGCCAGAACACATGCCCATGGGAAAGACCGTGTGTCACACACGGCCTAGACACATGCCCATGGGGTAGATCGTGTGTCACACACAGCCTAGACACACGCCCGTGTGTCTACCCGTGTGGACAAAATAAAGGCTATCTACCAAGCCATTTGTCACCCACATTTACACCTACACTCACACAAGTTCAATGGCATAAACCATGGCATGTTTAAGCAACCAAAACATCCATAATCAAGGCTAGATCATATCATTCAGTACCAACACTTGACATATTTACTGTAGTATAATTTACCAATTCAATTCATACCAAACTCACATTCACAAGTATCAACATGAATACTTTCATCATGCATAATTCTACTTAGATTTCCTAGCACACCAAAGGACCCATCTCATCCATTTCACAGCAAGTCATTTAACCATAATAAACACATAGCAACCCATTACAAAAAACAAAAACAAAAAAGCATTAACACATATACTTATATAAATGGGCTTCCAGTCATTTTAACCAAAATAAGTCAATTACATGGCTAAATACCAAATCACCTAAAAATAATATAAGCCAATACATTTGGCCAAATCAAATGACACATATAACAAAATTACCAAGTCCCAATATATGCCATACTCTCAAAATGTTTTAAAATCATCGGTACCCATAAGACAGTTTGATAGTGTGATGATCTCCAATCCCAAGCTAGCATGGTGACACTATAAAATATTGGAAATAAAATGGAGTAAGCTATATAGCTTAGTAAGATCATATGAAGAAATAAGCAACCTTACCATACATCAATCATGTAACAACCCGATTTTGGGCTTAGTCGAAACAATGGCTTTGGGACCACGAATCTGACGTAGTAAAACTTGTTTATATTACATTTTTATGGTATAATGTTTTATGGAATGATTTTTTGAAAATTTTGTTTGAAAATTTTGACATTTGAGCACTCAATTTAGCAAAAAGGACTAAATTGTAAAAAGTGCAAAACTTGAGTTCTACATGCTAGAAGTGTCTAATTGCTATGAAATTTTAACTTGGAGGTCCGTAAATGGTAATTAGACCATTGGTTAAGTTGTTGGACAAAAATGGACATGGTTAGGTATGTTTCTAATTTTTTTCATTAAGGGCATTTTAGTAATTTGGTAATTAAATGAATTAAAAAGCCAAATTAAAAAGCCAATTTTTGTCCATCTTCCTTCCATGGAAAAATTTTACAAGGAGAAACCATGGATAGGGTTTTTCAAGCCTCCAAGCTCGATTGTAAGTCTGTTCTAGCCCTGTTTTTAATGATTTTTATGTTTTTGAAATCCTTGTAACATGATCTATCTATTTCTACCACTAATTGAAGACATAATCAAAGTATAAAATTTTACTCATTATGGATATTTGTGTATTTTGATGTTTAATGGTAGAAAATGCATATTAGTTGTTTGATAAACGACTTTTGCTAAGTGATTCTCGATGAAAATGCCTAAAAAGGACTTATTTGTAAAAAGTTGTAAAGTAGGTGTTAAAATGCGAATTAAAGAAAATTATGGGCTACTATAAGTATGTATAAGGTTCGGCTAGGCATGGGTATTGAAGAAATTGAGTACATTTCATTTTACGAGCCTAAGGACTAAAATATAAAAATGTCAAACTTTAGGGGAAAAAATGTAATTTTTTCATAATGTATTTTGGGATAATTTGAATAGTATAATGATTAAATAAGTTACATGTGATATTATAGATCAAGAAAAATGAGGTTTAGAATTAGAATGGGGGAAAAATGAGTATTTGACGGTTAGGTCCTTTTCGCCATTTTTATGCTGAGGTAAGTTCGTATGTTTAATAAGTATTAAATTATATATGTATAAATGCTTAATTGATATAATTGTGGAAAATGCTATATTATTGAAATGAAATGTGAATGCTATTGAGTATGATACTACGAAAATGACCGACAGAGATTCGATACAGCGTGAAATCCCTGTTGAACCTTAGGAATAGATAGGATACAAATGTCATGACATTAGTGATTACTGAGATTATGTTTAAGACCATATCTAGGATATGGCATCGATATGAGACTTCATGTAAGACCATAGCTGGGCTATTGCCATCGATACGAGATTACATGTACCATATATGGGATATGGCATTGGTACGGTACTGTGTGTACGAGATTCCCAAGCATCCTATAGTGTTCCAAGTGGTTCAACGGGTAATTTAATGGGTATGTCAAAAAAGAGAAAGAGCATGTAAGTATTACGAATTGGTATAGGTATGTACGTAAATTTTTTAAGCATTGACTTTATGAAATTGTGAGTTCATGATTTCCACGAGAATGATTTGTGAAAACCTTGTGATTATTGGTCTATACTTGTGATGTATGAAATTCATGATAAATTCGGTTGAAGATCATGTGATTAGCTTTTGGGCCAAATTGAGTTGTGAAATAGCGTGTTATATTCACTTAAATTACGATTTATCATATATGAGAATAAGGAAAGATTGGCATAATTGCCTATTAAAATGGTTCGGTTGAAGATCATGTGATTAGCTTTTGGGCCAAATTGAGTTGTGAAATAGCGTGTTATATTCACTTAAATTACGATTTATCATATATGAGAATAAGGAAAGATTGGCATAATTGCCTATTAAAATGGTTCGGTTGAAGATCATGTGATTAGCTTTTGGGCCAAATTGAGTTGTGAAATAGCGTGTTATATTCACTTAAATTACGATTTATCATATATGAGAATAAGGAAAGATTGGCATAATTGCCTATTAAAATGGTTATGAAAGTACTGAAAGATGAAAGTTTAGGTAATTAAAAGATATTAAGATATATGCTTGGAAATATGAGTACACGTAATCAATGTCCATGTTTACTATGAGGTTTGAAATGATTTGTTAATTGCTGTAATATATTACAAATGAGAGATTACGGTTGTTAGGCTAATGCCAAAATATGTTAAATTATGCTTATAAGTTGATAAAGTAAACATAGTGACTGAATAAAGTTATAACTATAAGATTCATAGTAATTTTGTATTACCTTGTGTTTAATTTGTTGGACTGGATAAAAATTTGGTAAGAGCTGCTTATTATTTTCGTACAGGCTTACTAAGCTATATAGCTTACCCCCTTTCCTTTCCCTTGTTTTATAGTGCCGTCAAGCTAGCTCGGGTTGGAGATCGCCGAAGATCCTATCACACTATCAAGCTTTCATTTTGGGTATTGATAAATTCAAGTATTTTGAGCTTATGGCATGTATAGGGACTTGGTCATTTTGTTATATGCATCATATGATTTTAGCCAATGTAATGGCTTGTAATCGTCAAAGGCTTGTTTTGCTATTTGGCTATGTAAGTTGGCTTATATTGGTAACATGGTTGTAAGCCTAAGTATATTCATATGTGTCAATATCTATGGTGATATGATCATGATATGCTTAGTGAATGTGACATATTTGGAAATGTGATTTATGGCATGATTGTGTAATGTTTGGAATTGTGACCTATTGATGAGATGAGGAATTTGAGTATAATTTGGTAACTAGATAGTAATTGAATGAAGCCTAATGAATGTGAGATTTGTATGTTTGATTTAGGGCTTAATAAATGTAGTGAATATGTTAGATAAGGATATCAAGTTGATATGTTTTAACCATGAATGTGGATGTTTTGGTTGCCTAAGTATGTATTGTTTTGTGCCTTTGAATTGGGGTAAGTGTATGTGTGAATAAGGGTGGCAAAATGTCTTGGTAAATAGCCTTGTTTTTGTCCACACGAGTAGACACACGAGCATGTGTCTAGGCCGTGTGTGACACATGGTCAGCCCCATGGGCGTGTGATCTGGCCATGTGTCCCTTGCACCTAAATTCTTGCAAAATAGAATGCTCAATATCGAGCACACGGTCATAAGACACGGCCGTGTGTCTCAGTCGTGTGAAGGAAATGGCCTTGAGACACGGTCGTGTGTCTTGGCCGTGTAACTTCAATTTGTTCTTGGTTGACAAATAGAGAGTTACATGGGTTAGGGACACGGGCGTGTATGACCACACGGCCTACCTACACGGGCGTGTCCCAAGCCACACGGGCGTGTGACCCCTGTTTTAGCAAAAATTTTCTAAGTGTCGTAAAATTTTCAACGGTTCTCGATTTAGTCCCGAACCACTTCCAAAGCACGTTTTGAGCCTCGTAGTCTCGTGTTAGGGAATTTATGAGTATTTGCAAAAAGTTAAAATTGGGAAGAAATTTTGTGGCTCGAAAAAGTGTATTTGCTTGTGTTTAAGTCCGGTAATGTCTCGTACCCTATTCCGGTGTCGGATACGGGTAAGGGGTGTTACAAATCATGCAAGCAATATAATATAAGATAACATAATTTACCATAATCTCATGACCATAATTCACTTCCATCATATCTTACCTTGAAATTGTCATTTCACGAATTAATAATCATAAGCTTCGAGTACATACCTGTACCATCTTGTAACAATTTACACTTATTCTTTCTTTGACATACCCGTGAACCACTCAAAATAATAATGTTGGATACTTGGGAATCTTGCACACTAAGTGCCATATATGTAGCCAATGCTACCTCAATCTCATATCGCATAATTGCTCGTTCTCGAGCTAATCAACGGGCCTGCTCACATAAGCTGTCAGTCAAGACGAGCTATTCGGTGCTGCTCACACAAGTTGTCAAGTAACCGCAACATATGCCAGTATACAGCCACTGGTAGGATGTACGAGACCAACACCCGGATCATATAATCACATAACACATGGTAACCCTAGTGACATGTCACTTGTATCCTACTCTATTCCTAAGGTTCGAACGGGATTTCTTGCTTATCGAGTCGTCGTTGAACTCGTCCGTAGAGTTAAACTCATTCAGACAATCAATCATACAGTTCATGAAATATTAAAGCATTTAGATACAACTATATTAAAGCTTATTTAACATACGAACTTACCTCGGTTATAAAAACGACTATTAGTTTGATTTAGTCCACAACCTTGTTCTTTCCCCAGTCTAAACTCGAACTTCGTTTTTCTTGATCTATAATATCAAATTTAACTTATTTAATCATCACATAATTCAATTCAACCCAAAAACACACTATGGAAAAAATTACATTTTTGCCCTTAAACTTTTGACATTTTACATTTTAGTCCCTAGGCTCGTAAAATGAATTTATTTCAATTTCCTTACAACCCAAGCCTATCCAAACCTTTTTCATGCTTATGACAGCTCACATTTTTCATTTATTCACATTTTTCTACCCATTTTATAGACTTTTACAAATAAGTCATTATTTGTCGTTTTTACAGAAAATCACTTTACAAAAGTCGTTTAACAAACAACAAACATGCATTTTGTACCATAAAACATCAAAATACATACATTTTAAACATGGGTAAAATTTTAAACTTCACCTTTCTTTCAAATTAGTCCTTGAAATAGCTAAATCAAGTTACAACAATCTCAAAAATATAAAAATCGTTAAAAACGGGACAAGAATGGACTTAAAATCGAGCTTGGAAGTTGGCCAAACCCTAGCTATGGCTTCTCCTTGTAAAATTTGGCTAGGGGGACTAAATTGAAGAAGATGGACACTTTTCTTTGTTAATTTTGTCTTTATTTACCAAATGACTAAAATGCCCTTAATGAAAAACTTTAAAATTTTACCTAACCGTGTCCTATAATGGTCTAGTTACCATTTAAGGACCTCTAATTTAAGAATTCATAGCAATTAGACACCTTTAACATAAAGAACTCAAGTTTTGAACCTATTGCAATTTAGTCCTTCTAGTTAAATTGGACATTCAATCGATAAAATTTCATAACGAAATTTTTACACAATCATTCAATCATATTATAGACCTTAAAATAATAACAAAATAAATATTTCCACTTCAAATTTGTGGTCCCGAAACCACTGTTTCGATTTAACCTAAAAACAGATTGTAACACAACACTTTGTTGAAGACAATGATTTATGCCATATTGCATAACACTTATATGCATAGTGAAGGCCCTAGTGTTCAGTGTGATGGTTGGATTGAACTTTTAGTGCAATAAGTGTATGGTGTTCGAATGGAATCCTGAGTATCTGAGATTATTTTGCTAGAGTTTACTAAGGGCTATGTGTTATACTTATTGATAATTGAAACTTATAACTATAATGTAAGCTAAAATAAATATGGATAAAGTGACACAGATAAAAAGTGGAAGAGGTGATATATTAATCAAAGAAAGTCCTAAGAGAGACTATTGATACTAATAATAATTGAATTACTGAAACAAGAATTTACTTAAATGAACTCAAATAATATATTCATAAGTCATGTGATAAGGGAAGGTTGGTAATCACTAGCGAAAAATGAGCATACTACGTGTAATGAGCTGAAGAATTGGTAACTTATGCAAATGCATAGCAAATGAGTAAATGAACTAATTAATGGTAATCACATTAACTATACAAAGCTGTACAAAGTTCTTAATTGAATGAAGTCACTCTTGAGTGTGTTGAGTTTAAATGAATAGAATCATTAAGTGACAAGAACTAAATTCTCATTAAAAAGTGATGTGTTCTATGTGAAAACCTCTTAGTTGATAAAAACTAGATATTAAGTGCAAAAATTGGTAGAGAAGGAAATCTTAGTGTACTTACTAAACTCTTCAAGCTTAACGCGTTGTGGTTTAAATGCGTAGGTGGATTATTACAATTTCAATATTTATCAAAAGCACAATAAAATTTCATACTTCTATATGCACACTTGATTGTAACTTGATTATTACAAATTCAATATTCATCATAAACCTATCCATCATACTTATCAACTAGATCTTACTAAAATTTCTCTCCACGTCCTCACATAGTTCACCACTAATTCAATTTAATCTTTTATACTTTTAATTTCTCACATCAACCCCAATACTCTGTAAAACCTTACAATATAGTCTATACCTTGAATTAACATTTCTCAATACATTAGTCTTTTAAATTTTCTCCAATGTCCTACTACCTTCTCCATTAACACTTATAAATCACATTTTATTTATTTTGAAAATTTTGACTCGTAATTGCTCAAAATAATATTGTTACAACCATGGGGTTTTCGAGGATGTTACATTACTCTCCTCCTTAAGAAAAATTATATCCTCAAAATTTTTACCTAACTCAAACAACTATGAACGTTGTTGTCTCATCAGTTCTTCGCTTTCTCAAGTAGCTTTTTCCATATTGTGATGTCTCCAAAGCACCTTTACCAAAGGAATCCACTTATTCCTAAGCTCTTTAACATCTCGAGTAAGAATCTTGATTGGTTCTTCTTCATATGTCAAATCTAGTTGAACCTCAATAGCTTCTAGTGTAATAACATGCAATGGATCCAATCTATACCTTCTCAACATGGAAACATGAAAGACATTATGGATTCTTGTCAACACTAGTGGTAATGCTAACCGATAAGCTACTAGTGCAACATGTTCCAAAACCTTATATGGTCCAATAAACCTTGGACTTAAGTTTCCTCTCTTTCCAAATCGAAAAACCTTTTTCCACGGTGATACTTTAAAAAACACATTTTTTTCTCCCAAACTATACTTAATGTCTTTTCTTTTAAGATCTGCATAAGATTTTTGTCTATCGAAAGTTCCCATTAAATGGTCTCTGATCAATTTCATTTTTTCTTCAGTTTTTTTGATCAAATTCAAACCCACTAATTTGCTTTCACTCAATTCATTCCAACACATTAGAATTTTACACATCCTTCCATATAATGTTTCATACGACGCCATCTTAATACTAGACTGATAACTATTATTGCATACGAATTCAACTAGTGCCAAATATATTTCCCAACTTCCTTCAAAATCTATAACACAACTTCTCAACAAGTCTTCCAATACTTAAATTACTCGTTTAGGTTATCCATCTATTTGAGGATGAAAAGCAATACTAAAATTCAGTCAACTACCTAATGCTTCATATAGTTTTTCCCAAAATCTTGAAGTAAATCTTGGATCTCTATCCAAAATAATGGAGTTTGGCACACCATGAAGTCTTACAATACAACTCTACTAATTTCTTTAATGAATAATCCATTCGAACAGGAATGAAATGAGTAGACTTAGTTAATCTATTAACAATCACCCGAATAGCATCTTTATGGTAGTCCAATCACAAAATCCTTAGTGTAAGTAACAATCCTGAAGGAACTTTATATTCTACTTTCATTTGTTGACAGATTAAGCATTTCGAAACATACTCAACTATGTCTTTCTTCATCCTTTTTCACCAGCAGTAAGGCTTCAAATAATAGTACATCTTGTCACTTCCAAGGTCTATAGCAAATATACTGTAGTGTGCTTCTCAAAATATTCTTTTTTTCAACTCATTTTCATCAGGTACACATGAACTGTCATCAAATGTAGTAGTTAATTTGGTTTATTTACGCACTTAAGGAGCTTATTTTCTAGGCAATCTAGTAGTTTAAATTACGTTTCCGATATTTAGTACTTAGAATTAAATATTAATAAAAATAAGATTTTCTAACACAGTTATGAGTGTTGTGACCTATTAGGCCGACACAGGCCTTAGGTATTACTAATATGTTCAATTGAGTGCGTAGGATGAAGATTTAAAGGCCCAATTAACATAAAGAAAGGGACGAGTGGCGCACAAGTTTCCCAAATCATCAAAACATGGAATGAACGACACAAGGCATAAAATTCATGTCGTGTCGCGCCATACAAGGGCTACGGCACAACACAAGTCGACTTGCCGCCCAAGAATATCAAGGCTATTTTCGTCTATGTAATCAACTTTATACGAAGACCTAAGACATGCTAAAGACCTAATTTGGGCTACCAAAACTTCTATAAGTAAGACATTAGGGTTTTGATGTAACTAAGTCGTCCTAGACACACTCAAAAACTCTAGTAGTTTAGGGGTAGAATTAGATTCATTTTCTTTTGGCTTTTCATAACAATTTATTTTCCCTCTTGGAATCGATTTCGACCCGAGAGTTATTTTATATTATTGAAGTATTTCAGTTTATTTATTCTTTGTATTCAGTATATTTCATTATTCCAATCAGTCGCTTTTCTACTCTGCTCTCCATTCGATATCAAATCCACGATTATTTTGATATCATTTCTCTTTTGATTCAATCATGTTCTTCACAAGATTTATTCAATTGAGATTAAGATTATGAATAACATGAGTGGCTAAATCCCTTAAGGGAAATTAGTGAGTAGATAGGGATGTGATTAATAGAGGATTTAGGGTTTTTTGAGAGGGTTAGTTGGTATAGATTACGTGTTCTTAAACCCTAGGCCTAACAACCTTAGGATGTTATCATAGGCTAAACGAGATCGGGAGATAAGTCATCAAATAAATCATAATTTATGTTAGTTGAAAAAATTTGTAGGGAGATAAACGAGTATCAACCAATCAATTAATTAGTTAGAGGCCGGAAGGTAATAATTGGTTAATCAGTAGCTAATCCACCTTAAAACTTTAATCCATAGTTAATTACAAACCATGAATTGAGTTAATCTTCCTGATTAGTTTATTTATTTTAGTCATTTTTTTTCTTCATTTATTTTAGTTCTTTAAATTCCCTTATTAATCTATTTTTATGGTTTGTCCTAATATAGGATTTAATTGATACTACTTAGACTTATTATTGTAAAAAAAAATTTATAGATTTATTCCATCCTCCCATGCACTTGCGGACACTGCCGTTCTAAATTCTTATATATTTTCGGTGTTATATTTTACTATAAACGATAACTCGTTTATAGGCGGTCAACACACAATAATCAAGGGATGCACATCGATCCACCCATGGTAATTAATTTACCCCGAGAAAATCTATTATTCGAAGATCCAAGAGAGCAAGTAGTAAATAATCAGGAAGAATTCCCAATGGATCAAAGGACGTTGCACAAGTAGGCCTACCTACACTAGACACAGTGTAAGAAAGCATAGAACGACCGACAATCAATTCCAATAATTTTGAAATAAAGACGGACACTATTCGGATGATCCAAAACATGTTGCAGTTCAAGGGAAACTTTGTGAAAGATCCTAATCAACACTTAAAGTGGTTTCTACAATTATGCAACACATTCAAGTACAATGGGGTATTCGATGATGTCGTGTATCTTCGGTTCTTCCCATTTTCTTTGTGCGACGATGCAGACGATTGGTTAGACTCATTAGAACCAGATTCCATTACCACATGGAACAATATAGCGGAAAAATTTCTCTATAAATTTTTCCCAATTACTTGAACCATTCAGCTTAGTGGAGAAATTTCCTACTTTAAACAATACGAAGGTGAGTCCTTGTACGAGGCGTGGAAATGTTTAAATAATATGCTAAGGAAGTGCCCAAACATGGACTACAAACATGGCTCCAAGTATAAATTTTCTAATAACGGTGTTAATGGACACATCAAATCTAGCCTAGGCGGAGCGTCTTGCAAACCTCTCATGTTTCATACTTACAAACGAGCTTATAAAATCATAGAAGACATGGCTACGAATTCATACATGTGGCCCAATGAGGGATTTATGTACAAATCAAGCCTCCAATGGTGAACGCGGTGAACGAAGAGAACAATGATGATCAGTTCTAATGAATCCTTGAAAAGCTTAATCGTTTGGAGGCACCCATCAAGCCAACAAGAGCGGATTTGTATTCAAAGAACCAATTAGAGGAGGCAAGCTATGCATTTAGAGAGTCATGGGGAATGATCGTGATGCATATGTTCAAAGATTCGGTCGACTAGAAAGGGAGATGCAAACTATGAAAATAGATATTCGACAAGTCCAAGCTATATGTAGACGACTCGAACCCCAAATGGACAGCATATGTGACCAAATGAGTCAATTGATTACAATGTTTCAAGAGAAAAATGGTCAAAGTCTCCCTAATAATACGAAGAACAACCCTCGAAGAGATAGGAAGGAGCACAAAAAGGTAATCGCATTATGATCGGGAAAAGAATTAAAGTCGTCAAGTAAGCCCATCCATGAAGAGGAGATTCCCGAAAAGGTTGACAAAATCACATAAGAGAAGGAAGTCGAGCACCATGAGCCAATTAAGGAGACAGTTGAACCAGTGCCTAATCTAGTAATCTCAAATACAAGTACAACGAGGGTACTGTTTTCAACAAGACTAGAGGACAAGCAAAAGAGGGACAAGGAAAATTTTATAAGTTTCCTAAATTTATTTAAATCCCTTAATGTTAATTTTTCACTCTTAGAACTTATTGACAAAATTTTAAAATATGCCAAGTACCTAAAAGAAATTATGGCACGACATAAGAAGATGAAAAAGGGTAAGCAAATTGTCATTTATGCCATATGTAGAGTGTTAATCGCTAAAAAGATACCCCCAAAGTTAAAAGATCCAAGTAGCTTTACAATTCCAATTAAGATAGGGATCAACATTTTTGCAAAGCCCTTTTTGATTTAAGGGCTAGCATAAACTTAATGTCCCTATCGATTTATCAAAAACTCAGACTCGGGGATCTTATAATTACCTCAATAACGCTACAGCTTGCTAATAGATACTTGGTGCAACCAAAAGGTGTACTTAAGGATATATTGGTTAAGGTAAGGGAGTTTTATAATTCTCGTCAATTTTATAGTCCTCGACTTTGAGGAAGATAGAAAAATCCCCATTCTATCGGGTAGGCCATTTCTGGCCACTTATAACTCAACAATCGATCTCGAGCGGAACAAGCTAATTATAAAAATCGATGATGAAATAGAATTATTCAAATGTGATTATGATTCCCAAAGTGATGGATTAGCTAGGGAGGAGTGTTATGCCTTATTCAATTTAACCCTTAATAACCTCAATTCAGGGTATCTCTTCAATTGTGTTGATGTTAGAAATTGAGTCATGAAAGAACGGGATAAATGGAAAGATCTCGATAGGATTGGAATTGGTTGGGTGGACAACGACAGTCGAGAACGACAAATGAAGTCGATGGTGAAGTTCAAGGAATTACCGAAGAAGTCTGGTAGTGCATCATAAGATTCAAACCATTGAATTCAATTAATCTATAAATATTGTATTCTAATTTGTTTTTAATTTGTTAGATTTAGGAATTAGACTTGCTATTTTTTGTTAGAAATAGAAGGAAATAGGTTTTTGAGAACAATGGAGGAGTTATACGTTAATAGGGTGCAAGTATGGGCAATTGAGAACCTTTTTACAAGTCTCGAAGAAACCAAATCAAAGCCATGTCGCCGCATAACAATCCCATGACGTGACACAACCCTTTTGAACTTAAAAACTCAAGATGTTGTCATCGTGTCACACCAAAGGTAGGATGTGGCGCGACACACCCCTCGAGTTCAACAAAAGCAGAGGTAATTAGGAATGGCGCGACACTTAGGCCATTTTTGGAAACTTTCAATTCTTGATTCAACGCGATCTTCAGATATTTTCACCAAGTTGGGATGGCAAGTAAAACCTTAGATGGCTGTATATATTTCCCTTACCAACTGATACACCCTTCAAGTTGTCATAGACACCTAACTCAACATTTGCGAACCTTTTATTTGGGATTTTGTAAATTCCCTATTTTTCCTCTGTTTCCAAACCCCAAACCATGCATAATAACCTTTCTGATAGCGAATCCATAACGGATAACCACGCTTACCATCGGGTAAGAGAGCTCAAAAGCAACCTTCTTCCAACTCAATGTAAAATATCTTTGTAATAACTAGGTTTTGAATTCATAGACACGTTAAAGAATGAAACGCAAGAGTTGATCCAAAACCACTGATGAGATAAGTTCTAGACAAACCCAGCCAAGCCGATGTACCTTCCAATCGTGCACAAATTTTACGTCGCATTGAATGAGGCAGATCTAAATAGATTGATGGAGGTACCATTGATGTGTATTTTAGCCCGAAGGAAGGACACATCTGTAATAGCCCAAAATTGGGTCTAGTTGGAACAGAGGTTTCAGGACCACAAAATCTGAGATATAAATAATTATTTTATGATTATTTTGAGGTATATGATATGATTGCATGATTGTGTGAAAATTTCGTGAAGAAATTCTATGCATAAAGTGCTTAATTCGAAGTTAGGGACTAAATTGAATAAGTTGCAAAACTTGCATTCTAGAAGTTTCTAGTATGAAATTGATTTGAAATATTAATTAGGAGGTCTTAAATAGAAATTTGACCAATTTCTAAGTTATGGACAAAAATTGGACATGGATGAAATTTTTGGAAAGTTTAGTAGTAAGGGTATTTTGGTCATTTAGGGGTAAAATGAATTAAAATACAAAATTAAAAGCCAATTTTGCTCATCTTCTTCACCATGGACATGTATACCAAGGGAGACTCCATGGCTAGGGTTTTCAAGTTTCCCAAGCTCAATTGTAAGTCTGTTCTAACCCCGTTTTTCAAGTTCTTTACGTTTTTAGAGTCCCGGTAACTTGATTTAACTTATGCTAGCAATAATTCAACCTAGGGTTCATAGTTGGAAAAATACCCATAGGTAAAATTTGTGTATTCTGGTGTTTTATGATACAATATGAGGTTTTAATTTATGTTAGACAACTTGTGCTACTCGGTTTTAAGTGAAAACGAGCAAAAGGGCTTAATCGGTAAAAATACCTAATAGTCATAAGTATATGTTAGAGTAAGAATTTGATGTTGCCATAGAAGGGAAAAGTGATCATCATGTCATAAAACATAAGAATAAGGGATGAAGTTTAATTCCCGAGCCTAGGAGCAAAAGTGTAAATATGCAAAAGTTTAGGGGCAAAATTGTAATTTTTCCAAAGTTTGAGTTAAGGACTGTTTTGAATAGTACATTAATTAAATAAGTAAAATATGATGTTTTAGATCCCGGAAAACGAGATTTGAACCTAGAATGAGAGAAAAATTGAAAATTGGAAAAGTTGGTAAAATGGCCGTTTTAATATGAAGGTAGGTTCATATGTATAATAAGCATTAATTTATGCATGTTTCAATGTAAAATTGATATATTTACTATGATCTCCGAGGTTTTGAAAGTATGTAAGTTGGTATGATAATAATACAACAATAATGCTGTAATTTATATTTGAAAGTTAAATTTAGTGAATTAATTGAATTATGTTAAATTAAATGATTATGGTGCCAAGTTTATGAATTGATTTAAAATATGTCTATGGTACATGAAGTGCATTGAATTATCATACATAAATGTGATTTCTATGATTATGGATATTATGGGAAATTGTAAGTTCATATGATTTTTAATAAGACAATGTGTAATTTAATGTTATTATGTTGATATTAAATGAGATGTAAGTTTATATGTAAGTAATACATCACTATTACTTGTATTATGATATTTTATAAAAATATTGGAAATATGTTTGTGGATAATTACTTGATTGGTGAAATTGTTGGAAAGAGAGAGTAATCTGGTTGAACCTTCGTAAAGATTGGATGATCTGAGATGGTATGTAGCTAGGTCACATGTATAGTGCTGAGTGCACATCATGTGTACAAGAGAGCTACAAGACATTATGATGTAGATAGGTCGCATGGGTGATACTATGTGTACACCATGTAGACAAGAGAGCTACGGATATATGTAGCTAGGTCGCATGCGTGGTTCCAAGTGAAAGACACCATGTAGACAAGAGAGCTACGAGATAAAGCTGGCTAGGTCACATGGGTGGTACTAAGTGTTCACCATGTGTACAAGAGAGCCGAACTATATGATGGGTGGAGATATGTGCTGAAACCACCAAGTATCGAGGATTGATCCGAAGTGTTCAACGGGAGACTCTCTATGCATTGCTTTGTGAGTTTTGTGATGAATAAGTGCAGGAACTTGGTTATGTGAATGATGTGTTCATTAAGTGACCAGGATGTGGTAAGGTTATAAACAAGAATGCTATATACATTAAGGATGTGGAATGGAGAGGAGGAGGAGGAAAATAAATATATGTGGAATACATGGAAACTATGGTATATGAAATATTGATATAATGAAATAAATGATATGTGTTTATAAGAAAAAAAAAAGAAAATGTTATGTATCATGACATGTGTATATATATATATGACTAGTCTCAATGTAATGCTTGTTGGGTATGAAATTGAATTGAAATGTTTCAGCAAACATGTTATTCTCTTTTATCCTAATCGTGGTATTTTATAAAGATATGATCTAGCTTTAAATATGAATGCTTGATGATTAAGTGAAGATATTTGGTAAGATGATAATCTTGGTATAAATGTATAAGTGGTACTATAATAAACAAGGTAAAATGAGTATGAGAGACACATGTATGATGACATACGAATGCTATGTTTGTGGTTTAATTGAGGATGTTTAATCATTAAATGAATACCATGTTATATGCTTTTGATTTTGTATAAGTGTGTAAGAGATCAAGGTTGACCAAAGCTTGGAAAATAGCCTAGGTATATTCCACAGGCAGAGACACGACCATGTGTCTCAAATAGTGTATGGAACACGACTTTGGGACACGGCGTGTGGAGCCTTAAAGCATGAAATTTCCAAGATTTTCGTAAGTTCTCGATTTAGTCCCAAACCCTTTCTAAAGTATGTTTTGGGCTCCGTAGACTCAAATAAGGGACTATGTGTAAGAGAATGAACGCTTTGAAATATGAATAAAATTTTATGGCTCGTATTTTAGTTTAATGTTTGTATGTTTGTCTGGTAACGCCTCGTACCTTAGTCCGGCCTCGGATACGGGTAAGGGGTGTTACAACATCTATCTCGCCTCTCGAGATAGCAAGGTATTATGATTTTCCATTATTTCTCTGTGATTTTGTACAACTAATTGACCTAATGTGTTTTCCAATAGAGAATATGAACAACATAATCAAACTCCTAACAAACAGGGGAAAAGGTGAGTGGAAACGCCACTTAGGAATGGACTATCCCAATCATTCTCTCAAGCGAAGTTAACTTCGACAAATGTGGTTGAAATTCATTAGTACTTGAATCTAGCTAGTGACAGACATGTCCAATATTGATGTGACAGCCCAAAATTGACCCTAGTCGGAAGGTGGTCTCGGGACCACAAAACCGAGGCATAAAAAAATAATTTAAAATTTATTTCGATGCCTATAATATGTGTGTATCCATGTATGATATTTTTTGATGATTGATTTAGTGTTATAAAGGTGAATTTCACTAGAAAGGACCTAGTAGTGAACTTTGAAAGTATGATGGGGAAATGTGTGATGACTAGTTGCTCATGCATGCAAAAATAAAGGATTTGCATGTCAAATTTCCCCAAAAGAAGCTAGTGGCCGGCCATGACATGGTTTATGGGCAAAGAAAACATGTTGAAACATGTTTTGTTAATGCATGATGAATTAAATGATAAAATAATTAATGATGTTGGAGGAGAAACAAAAAATCAAGAAAATAGCTCATCCTCCCCCATTGCCGTGCAAGTGAAAGAAAAACAAGAAAAAATTGTTCATCCTTGTTCTTTCCTTTTGGCCGAAAATACTAAGGGAGGAGATAGGAGTTTTGCTTCATGCTTGGTTTGGAAGAGAACAAGAAGGAGATTTGGCTAAATTTGCATCAAGATTAAGGTATGTATGAGGTTGTGTTGGGAGTTTCATGCATGTTTTGGTTGCTAACTTGATGTGCATGTTAGCCATGGCTCAAATCTTTGTTATGCCATGGAAATGGTGTTTGGCCAAAGTTGTTATGGTGATAAAGCCATTGCATGCTAAGTGTGAAGCTTGATGATGATGCATGCAATGATGGATTGTCTACTCTTGAGTAAGATTTTGAGTTTTCTTGTTGTTTTATCATGATTGAAGTTGAAAAGGAGCATGATTGCCATATTCGCCATGATGCATTCATGAGCATGGTTCATGCTTCTTGCATGTTAGTTAAAATTTGTGTTTTGGATGGCTATGGACACCTTGAAATTCGCCATGCTCATATATGTATATATATGTTTGCACATGATGTTTTGGTTATGAAGGAAGTGATGAATAAGTTTGTTTAAAGAAGAAGATGTTGAAGAATAATTGTGAAATTACAAGCACAATTCGCCTAGCACACATATAAGTGCTTGATGCTATATTATAAGTTTTGAGCCACAATATGCAAAGCATTAACTAGTAAAAGGCATGCTGTTTTTGTGAGGTATTAAGTGCATAATTGGCCTCAACATGTACATGAATATTCGGCCTTGGGTAGCCTATTGAAGGCCTTAGCATTTCCTTGATGCTCAAATAAATTGTATTGAATTGCTTGATGTAGTATAAAATGTGCATGACCATTGTGTATTCAAGCTAAAGAGTGGCCATATGACCATTTAAATTCCTTGTCATATTCGGCCATAAGCTAGCACAATGAGGTTTTAATAAATTGAATTTGTTTGAATTAGCTCAAGAGCTAAGAGGTCCGCAATTGGACAAGGGGAAGGAAAAAGTGATCGAATAGCCGTAAAAGCCGTTCGACAACAACCGAGGTAAGTCCTCAAGAAGTGACCTTACTTGAATTATGTGAGATGAAATATGGATGTGTATGATTATTGATTATGTGTGTGTGAGCATTTGAATTCCACCCGGGCTAAGTCCCGAAGGCGAATATGCTAATGATTATAATTGCGTTTGAGCCTTAGTAAGGAAAATGAAATATGTATGTCCAATGATTATTGATGTATGTGTGCATGAGAAATTGAATGATATCCGGGCTAAGCCCCGAAGACAATTGTGCTGAAAATTATATCCGGGTTAAGACCCGAAGGCAATTGTGCTAGTAGCTATATCCGGGCTAAGACCCGAAGGCATTCGTGCAAGTTGTTAAATCCGGGCTAAGACCCGAAGGCATTTGTGCAAATCATGATATCCGGGTTAAGTCCCGTAGGCCTTGGTGCGGGTTACCATAACCGGGCTATGTCCCGAAGGCGATTGAACGAGTAGCGACGTCCGGTTAAACTCCGAAGGTATGTGATTTGAAAATTATAAGCTTGCTGGAAAATTTCAGCTAATGCACTTGTGAAATTTCCCAATGACAAGGTAAGTGCGGTTGTGCTTTGCTAGGAGTAAGAGCGTATGAATATCCGCTCCTATGATGGAGCGAGTTATCGGCCTTAATGAAGCCGTTATTTGTGTATGAACATAAGTGTTGGGATGGTGAAGTAAATACGATTATGTGAATGTGCATTAATGAAATGATGCATTTGGTTATGTGAATGTATTGCTTTAATTAAAGTGATTATATTCCTTGAGACTTACTAAGCATAAAAATGCTTACCCGTTGCTTTGGCTCTCTGTTTTATAGATTTCGCCGATAGCAAACGGATTCGGGATCAATAAAGTCGAAGTCATCCACACTATCCACGCCTCTATTTTGGTATAAATTTTGGTTGAACTTTGAAATGGCATGTATAGGACTACCCTTGTTGGTTTAAAATGTGGCGATGTATATGTATACGGCCATGCGAAAATGGCTCGTAAAAGGAAGCATGAACTTAGACTATTTATGGTTTGAATGTATATATATGGTGTCATGATATGATTTTTAAGACGACGGTGACGCAGTCTTCCAGCCTGACTGGAAATGCCAAATTGGTGGGCGAAACATGTGAACTTGGCTTGTTAACCCCTCGTGTCCGAAACCGCGATGGTCTCGGTTCGGGTGTTACAATTTTATTGGTATCGAGCCACGGTTTAGTCGATTCTAGGACTACCGTGATGTGTTTGGGGTCTAGCTATACATGCCATTAAATGATGAATCGATAGTGTGGTGATTTCGACAATTTGACTTTGTGTTTGTTATTAGCAATGGATCCCGATCCCAACCGAAGCGATAGTGATGGTGTGGAGAGTGTGGCGCTGCTCCGCGCAAGGGACAAATGCCATGACTCTCAACCTATGGCCAACAATCCGAATGATGAGGCTAGGCAAGCCTTTTATAGTGTGATGAACGAATGGTTTAATCAATACATTCGAACTAACACGGCTGTTCCACAACCTCCATTCCCGAAAATGCAACCCCGCACCCACAATACCTCCAAAGGATGACCAAATAAGGTCAAGTAAGCCCCAATCGATAGGATTCAAAACATGGGGCCACTGAATTTAAGGCTACGGATGATGATGATGCCGAAGCGAGCTGAATTTTGGTTGGATAACACTATCCGGTGCTCGATGAGCTATCCTGTACACCCGATGAGTGCTTAAAGTGTACCATCTCCTTGCTACGTGAGTCCGCCTACTATTGGTGGAGTACTCGACTTACGTGGTGCCTAGAGAGCAAGTGACTTGGGAATTCTTTCAAACCGAGTTCAAAAAAGTATATTAGTCGAGATTCATCGACCAAAAGCGAAGGAATTTCTTGATATTAAGCAAGGTTCTATGTCCGCTTATCGACTACGAACGAAAGTTTGTGAGGCTTAGCCAGACGCTGAGAATGCATTTCGTCCGGCTATTATGTGTAAACGCTTCGAGGATGGGCTGAATGATGATATAAGGATGTTCGTTGGCATTCTCGAGATACGAGAGTTCGTAGTACTTGTTGAGCGAGCTTGTAAAGCCGAAGAGCTTAGAAAGGAGAAACAAAAAGTTGATGTGGGAACTGGAGAATTCCGAAAGAGGTCCTCGGGAAAGTCTCTTCAACAAGCATCGAAGAGATTTCGAGATGATGTGAGCCGGTCTAGAGGCATTTCGGGCTTTTCTAGACGAGGACGCGATCGACCCCCTGTGACCACACGAGTCACTTCGATCGCCAATGGTGGAAATGATCACCGAGAGAGGGCGGAGTGTCCACATTGTGGCAAATGGCATTCGGGGAACTGTTGGTTTCGTGATCGCTCCTGTTATAAGTGTGGAACGGCCGACCACTTTATGAAAGATTGCCCGAGGATGCTTGAACAGAATGTGAGTCAGAGTGGAAACCCGGGTGCTACCGCTGCTCGAGGTAGGCCACCTAGATATATGGGCAATGTCAGTGGCGGTCAGAGAGGATCTAGAGATGCTACCATCAGATCTGAGGCTCGTGCTCCTGCGAGGACTTATGCCATATGCGCACACGAGGATGCTGCCTCTCCAGATGTCATTACTGGTACTTTCACTCTTTTCAATACAAATGTGATTGCTTTGATTGACCCTGGTTCTACTCATTCATATATATGTGAAACCTTAGCATCCAAGAAGACTTGCCTATTGAGTCTCTCGAGTTTGTAATTCGGTATCAAACCCTTGGGTCATTTCGTGCTTGTCAACAAAGTGTGCAAGAAAAGTCCCTAGTGTTCCGAGGTTCTTGTTTTCCGGCGGACTTGATGCTTTTGCCATTCGATGAGTTCGACGTTATTCTTGGTCCGGGTTGGTTGACCATGCACGATGCGTTGTAAATTGCAAGAGCAAGACTATCGATTTGAGGAGCGCGAATAACAAGATAATACGGGTTGAGTCTACGGACTTAAAGGAGTTGCCACCGTAATATCGCCGATGTTGGCCCGTAAATATGTAAGAAAAGGGTGCGGCGTACCTTGCGTCGTGCTCGATGACAAGGAATCGAAAAGAAACCCGAATCTGTGCCGTGGTTTGTGAATACCGGATGTTTTCCCAAGAATTGCCGGCTTACCACCGTTCGGAAGTAGAATTTGGCATCGAATTGGTACCGGTACCACTCAATTTCGATAGCTCCGTATCGTATGGCATTAACGGAGTTAAAAGAATGAAGGTCCAATTGCAAGAATTGACGGATAGAGGTTTCGCTCGACCGAGTTTTTTCTCCATGGGCGCACCAAGATTGTTTGTGAAAAAGAAAGACGGAAGCATGAGGTTTTGCATCGACTATCGTCAACTCAATAAAGTGACGATAAAGAATAAATATCTGTTGCCACGAATTGACGATTTGTTTGATCAATTAAAGGGAGCCTCGGTGTTTTCAAAGATAGATTTAAGGTTGGGGTACTATCAGTTGAGGGTCCGAGAATCGGACATACCCAAAACCGCTTTTAGAACGAGGTACGGTCACTACGAATTCTTGGTGATGCCGTTTGGGCTCACTAATGCCCTCGGTGTTTATGGATTTAATGAATAGAATTTTCAGGCCATACTTGGATCGGTTCGTAGTTGTATTTATCGATGACATTTAGGTCAATTCGAGAGATGAAACTGAACATGCTGAACACCTGAGGCTAGTGTTGCAAATCTTACGAGATAAGCAGTTATACGCAAAGTTCGGTAAATGTGAATTTTGGCTGAAAGAGGTTAGTTTTTGGGGCACGTGGTGTCCGTGATCGGTGTCGGGTGGACCCGAACAAAATTTCGACCATAGTCAATTGGAAACCTCAAGGAATGTTACCGGTTAGGAGCTTTTGGGGCTTGCCGGATACTATCGACGATTTGTGAAAGGTTTTTCGATGATAGCTGCGCTGATGACGAAACTACTCCAAAAAAAGGATGTTGAGTTCGAGTGGTCGGAACGCTGTCAAGAAAGTTTCGATCGACTAAAAACTTGTTTAACCGAGGCCCCAGTGTTAGTACAGCCAGAGTCTGGTAAAGAGTTTGTCATATACAGTGACGCATCCTTGCTTGGGTTAGGTTGTGTGTTGATGCAAGAAGGTCGAGTTGTGGCTTACGCGTCGAGACAACTAAAGCCGCATGAGAGAAATTATCCGACCCATGACCTTGAACTAGCAGCCATAGTGTTCGCCTTGAAGATATGGCGGCATTACTTGTTTGAAGAAAGGTGTCATATTTATCCGGACCACAAGAGTCTAAAATATTTGATGACTCAGAAAGATTTAAACCTGCGACAAAGACGTTGGCTTGAGTTGTTGAAAGACTATGAACTCATCATTGATTATCACCCGGGAAAGGCCAACGTGGTGGCCGATGCTTTAAGTCGCAAGGCACTGTCTGCTTTGAGAGCGATGGATGCTCATTTATCCGTTTCACCCGAGGAGGTGCTAGTAGTCGAATTAGAGGCCAAACCGTTATTGATTCATCAAATACTTGAATCTCAGAAGGTCGACGCTGAATTGGTCGCTAAGCGAGCCGAATGTGTTTCGGATGAAGAATCGGAATTTCAGATTGACGACAATGACTGCTTGACGTTCAAGGGTCGATTATGTATTCCAAGGAATTCGGAACTTGTTTCGATGATTTTGAGCGAGGCTCACAGTAGTCGAATGTCAATCCACCCGGGTAGTACTAAAATGTACAATGACCTGAAACGCCAATTTTGGTGGCCTGGTATGAAATGAGACATTTCTGAATTTGTTTCAAGGTGTCTGATATGTCAACAAGTGAAAGCGGAACATCAAGTGCCATCGAGATTACTTGACCAATCATGATACGAATAGAAATGGGATCGAGTGACAATGGATTTTATATCTGGATTACCAGTGTCGGTAAGTAAGAAAGATGCGATTTGGGTCATTGTTGATAGACTGACCAAGTCTGCTCATTTTATCCCTGTCCGCACGGATTTTTCGCTCGATAAATTGGCGAATTATCGTCTCCCAAATTATTCGATTGCATGGGGTGCCTATTTCTATCGTGCGGATAGAGACCCAAGATTACATCGCGATTTTGGAAGAAATTGCAAGAGGCTTTGGGTACCAAGTTGCATTCCAAGACCGCCTTTCACCCCCAAACCGATGGTCAATCCGAGCGGATAATTCAGATACTTGAGGATATGTTAAGATGTTGCGTCCTCGAGTTTAGTGGTTCATGGGAGCGGTATTTGCCGTTGATTGAATTCGCTTACAACAACGACTTTCAATCAAGTATTAAGATGGCACCCTACGAGGCCTTGTACGGTCGTAAATGCCGTACACCATTGTTTTAGACCGAGCTTGGTGAAAGCAAGATTTTCGGTGGATTTGATTAGAGATGCTGATGTAAAGTGAAAGTAATCCGTGAAAGTCTCAAGATAGCCTCCGATCGTCGAAGTCGTCGCGCGGCTTGAAGCGTAAGGATATCGAGTATCGTGGGTGATAAAGTGTTTCTCAAGGTATCGCCTTGGAAAAAGATACTCGATTCACCGTAAGGGCAAGTTGAGCCCGAGGTTCATTGGGCCATACGAGATATCCGAAGCGAGTCGGTCCATGGCATATCGTATGATTTTGCCCCGAACTCGAAAAGGTTCACGATGTCTTTCGCGTTTCGATGCTTCGACGCTATAGATCCGATCCATCGCACGTGATTAGTCCATCGAAATTGAAATTCAAGATAATATGAGTTATGAGGAAGAACCGATTCGTATCCTATCACGAGAAGTGAAAGAGTTGCGAAACAAGCGGTTCCGCTAGTAAAAGTGTTATGGCTCAAGCACGGGATAGAAGAAGCTACTTGGGAGACCGAGAACTCTATGAAAGAGCGATATCCAAACCTATTTACGGTAAGATTTTCGGGACGAAAATTTCTTAAGTGGGGAGAGTTGTGACACCCAAAATTGACCCTAGTCGGAAGGTGGTCTCGGGACCACAAAACCGAGGCATAAAAAATAATTTAAAATTTATTTCGATGCCTATAATATGTGTGTATCCATGTATGACATTTTTTGATGATTGATTTAGTGTTATAAAGGTGAATTTCACTAGAAAGGACCTAGTAGTGAACTTTGAAAGTATGATGGGGAAATGTGTGATGACTAGTTGCTCATGCATGCAAAAATAAAGGATTTGCATGTCAAATTTCCCCAAAAGAAGCTAGTGGCCGGCCATGACATGGTTTATGGGCAAAGAAAACATGTTGAAACATGTTTTGTTAATGCATGATGAATTAAATGATAAAATAATTAATGATGTTGGAGGAGAAACAAAAAATCAAGAAAATAGCTCATCCTCCCCCATTGCCGTGCAAGTGAAAGAAAAACAAGAAAAAATTGTTCATCCTTGTTCTTTCCTTTTGGCCGAAAATACTAAGGGAGGAGATAGGAGTTTTGCTTCATGCTTGGTTTGGAAGAGAACAAGAAGGAGATTTGGCTAAATTTGCATCAAGATTAAGGTATGTATGAGGTTGTGTTGGGAGTTTCATGCATGTTTTGGTTGCTAACTTGATGTGCATGTTAGCCATGGCTCAAATCTTTGTTATGCCATGGAAATGGTGTTTGGCCAAAGTTGTTATGGTGATAAAGCCATTGCATGCTAAGTGTGAAGCTTGATGATGATGCATGCAATGATGGATTGTCTACTCTTGAGTAAGATTTTGAGTTTTCTTGTTGTTTTATCATGATTGAAGTTGAAAAGGAGCATGATTGCCATATTCGCCATGATGCATTCATGAGCATGGTTCATGCTTCTTGCATGTTAGTTAAAATTTGTGTTTTGGATGGCTATGGACACCTTGAAATTCGCCATGCTCATATATGTATATATATGTTTGCACATGATGTTTTGGTTATGAAGGAAGTGATGAATAAGTTTGTTTAAAGAAGAAGATGTTGAAGAATAATTGTGAAATTACAAGCACAATTCGGCCTAGCACACATATAAGTGCTTGATGCTATATTATAAGTTTTGAGCCACAATATGCAAAGCATTAACTAGTAAAAAGGCATGCTGTTTTTGTGAGGTATTAAGTGCATAATTGGCCTCAACATGTACATGAATATTCGGCCTTGGGTAGCCTATTGAAGGCCTTAGCATTTCCTTGATGCTCAAATAAATTGTATTGAATTGCTTGATGTAGTATAAAATGTGCATGACCATTGTGTATTCAAGCTAAAGAGTGGCCATATGACCATTTAAATTCCTTGTCATATTCGCCATAAGCTAGCACAATGAGGTTTTAATAAATTGAATTTGTTTGAATTAGCTCAAGAGCTAAGAGGTCCGCAATTGGACAAGGGGAAGGAAAAAGTGATCGAATAGCCGTAAAAGCCGTTCGACAACAACCGAGGTAAGTCCTCAAGAAGTGACCTTACTTGAATTATGTGAGATGAAATATGGATGTGTATGATTATTGATTATGTGTGTGTGAGCATTTGAATTCCACCCGGCTAAGTCCCGGGCGAATATGCTAATGATTATAATTGCGTTTGAGCCTTAGTAAGGAAAATGAAATATGTATGTCCAATGATTATTGATGTATGTGTGCATGAGAAATTGAATGATATTCGGGCTAAGCCCCGAAGACAATTGTGCTGAAAATTATATCCGGGTTAAGACCCGAAGGCAATTGTGCTAGTAGCTATATCCGGGCTAAGACCCGAAGGCATTCGTGCAAGTTGTTAAATCCGGGCTAAGACCCGAAGGCATTTGTGCAAATCATGATATCCGGGTTAAGTCCCGTAGGCCTTGGTGCGGGTTACCATAACCGGGCTATGTCCCGAAGGCGATTGAACGAGTAGCGACGTCCGGTTAAACTCCGAAGGTATGTGATTTGAAAATTATAAGCTTGCTGGAAAATTTCAGCTAATGCACTTGTGAAATTTCCCAATGACAAGGTAAGTGCGGTTGTGCTTTGCGCGCTAGGAGTAAGAGCGTATGAATATCCGCTCCTATGATGGAGCGAGTTATCGGCCTTAATGAAGCCGTTATTTGTGTATGAACATAAGTGTTGGGATGGTGAAGTAAGTACGATTATGTGAATGTGCATTAATGAAATGATGCATTTGGTTATGTGAATGTATTGCTTTAATTAAAGTGATTATATTCCTTGAGACTTACTAAGCATAAAATGCTTACCCGTTGCTTTGGCTCTCTGTTTTATAGATTTCGCCGATAGCAAACGGATTCGGGATCAATAAAGTCAAGTCATCCACACTATCCACGCCTATTTTGGTATAAATTTTGGTTGAACTTTGAAATGGCATGTATAGGACTACCCTTGTTGGTTTAAAAATGTGGCGATGTATATGTATACGGCCATGCGAAAATGGCTCGTAAAAGGAAGCATGAACTTAGACTATTTATGGTTTGAATGTATATATATGGTGTCATGATATGATTTTTAAGACGACGGTGACGCAGTCTTCCAGCCTGACTGGAAATGCCAAATTGGTGGGCGAAACATGTGAACTTGGCTTGTTAACCCCTCGTGTCCGACACCGGCGATGGTCTCGGGTTCGGGGTGTTACAATTGATGTGTTCCAAGTGAATTTGTTGTATGTAATTTAGCAAGGGAACGAATTTGTGTAGGAACATGGATATATTGACTCATGCTCTAATGCACAAGTAAAACAAGGAGGAATTACTGTTCCCGCACTTAGTGATAGCCATATGCCAACAAGCGAAGGTGTCGATGGGACAATAAGGTCGTGTCTTACAACCAAGCAACTTTCTGATCTTGAAACTGAGTGTGGAATACCTTATAAGGAATCAAAAATAAAATAAAGTGATAAATACAAAACCACATCGAAGCAAGAATGTGTTACTTGATTTAGGATGGATCGTTCAATGGATGCAAAAAGCCGAACAAATCTTTGAAGACTATGCAAGGAAAAGTGGGTTGACGCTGCTACAATTCCTAGTAGCTAAGTACGAGGTAACAATCGAATTGAGCAAGGTGAAGAAAAAAAGGGAATTGGAGGAAGAGGAGGACCCCGAAAAAGATCCAATGGAGGAGTCGAAAGGCGAACAAAGCACAGCGGATGAAGCATTTGATCCCGATTCTAACTAATTTTAAATAATTTTGTTTAATTTTTATTTTTTTCTTTTAATAATGGACTTATTATTTTTATTTTATTTGGAATTTTTTTAATTTTAGTTTTTTTAGTATTTAAAACTTTCATATATATATAGGGTGTGTAATTTTTCTTAGTCAGAACCCTAGATTTTTTAAGGCACAACAATATAAAGCCAAAAGTGAAAGGGGGAGTAGTCCCACCGATTGCATTGCACGAATCAAGAAAATCTACTAATCTCTTTCCTTTATATTTTAATTGCACATCAAGGACAATGTGTCGAATAAAGTGTGGGTGACTTAGGAATATTTTATTTTCTTTTTCTCTTTTTATGTTATTTTATTTTCTTTACTTTTAAATTTTTAATTTTATTTTTCTATGTGCTTGAGCTTGTAGAAATACAAGTGATTGGTTTAGAGGCATGTTAATAGGATTGTGTTAATAAATTGTAAATTTAAGTTGATAATAATTTATTCTAAATTTTTATTTTAGACTACTTAGTTCAATTTATTACACTATGAATAGATTTAAAAAGTTAAGTATATCACATGATAAATAGGTAAATAAATAGCATGCATGTTTAATTCAATTATAAGTTTTAGAATTTGATAGGCTTGGACGATTTAATCCATGTACAGAATTACCTAGGGACAACCTAAGGCATTATTTGGTAAACAACTTTTTGAGCCAAAAAGTTATCCCATAAATATTTTCCCTACATCCTATTTTGAAGTCTTAATCCATTTTCTTGATGAACCCAAAAATGAAACCTTAAGCCTATTATATATTCTATTTGGTCCCTTACTTCTTATTCCTTGCACGGATTTAGACATTCGACCTTCGATATTGAAGGACTAGATAGATACATCTTGGTGGTTTCAAAGAAAATAAAAAAATTGAGTGAACTAAGGAATTGTATGGTATAATGAGTATAAGATTTTGATCTTGTAGAAAAATAAGGCAAAATGCCAATCGAGAAAATCTTGATAAAAAATAAAAACAAAATGAGTTGGAAAAAAAGTACGCTCACCTTTGTTCTAAAAAAGAAAGTTATGAGCTCAAATGATTGTACTCATAAATATTATACGGTGCCTTAGTCAATGGAGAAATAAGGAAGGTGAGGGAAGTGGATATAAGATGGTGAGTTATATGTATACTCGGGGGAGTATCGAGGACAATATCATGTGCCAAACTACTTTCATTCTTAACCATTTTGTCGAGCCTATTCTTTTAACTCCAAACCAACCTAAGCCGCAGAACATTACAAGCTAAAAAGTCTTATATGACTTAGGTAATACTTTATATGGGTGAAATTGTGCTGAGTCTTGATATTTTTACCACTTATATTCATTTGAGCATACATGTATATTTGTATATATGTTTTGATGGAAACCTATACTTAGCATTCTTTTTTTTGTTTGCTTAGTAATTTATTGAACTAACTCGTCTGACGTTAGAAATGGTCAGTCAATTGTATATCACTCTAGAGTTATATATTTATTTACATTGTCTTGTTAATATAATTTTATTGAATTCCTTGTATCAAACTCGCTCGAGTAAATTTTCTTTTCTTTGCATGTTTATTTCTTGTTTCTCAGTTTAGCTTGTTTTTAGTTTTTATTTTGTTTTCATTTAGTTTGCTTGAGGACAAGCAAAAAATTAATTGTAAGGGTATTTGACCTATCATTAAATGTAATAGTTAATTTGGTCTATTTTCGCACTTAAGGAGCTTGTTTTCTAGGAAATTTAGTATTTTACATTATGTTTTCGGTATTTAGTACTTAGAACTAAATATTAAGAAAAAAAATGTTTATAACACATTTTATGAGTGTTGCAACCCATTAGACCAACACAAGCCTTAGGTAGTACTAATATGTTCAATTGAGTGCGTAGGATGAATATTTAAAAGCCCAATTGACATGGAAGCAAGGGACGAGTGATGCACAAGTTTCTTAAGCCGTTAAAATATGGAACAAACGATACAAGGCATAAAATGCATGTCGTGCCGCGCCATGCAAGGGCTATGGTGTGACTGTAACACCTCTTACCCGTATCCAAAGTCAGGATAAGGTTCGAGGTGTTACCGAACTTTAACACAAGCACACATACAAAACCTAGCTATAAAATTTTTGTTCAAATCAATTTCATTCAAACATATGCAAATTGTCCCTTATATGGGCCTACGAAGCCCAAAACATACATCGAAGGTGGTTCGGGACTAAATCGAGAACTTTAGAAAACTTTAGGATAACTTAGAAAAAACCTTCCTACTTTGGAGAGTCACACGCCTGTGTGGGTAGGCCGTATGGCCACACAAGCCCATGTGGCTTGGGACATGCTTGTGTTCTCAGCCCGTGTAACTCTCTGACTATGACGTCATCAACCACATAAAGTCACACGGCCAAGTCACATGCCCCTATGCTTAGGCCGTGTGGTTAATTAAATTGTAAAAATTAAGTGCAAACTTCACACGGCTTGAGCACACGCGCATGTCCTAAGGCCGTGTCCTTCACACAACTGAGACACACGGCCGTGTCTCTGCCTGTGTGTTTACTACTAGGCATTCTATTTTACATAATTAGAGTGCAGGGGACACACAGCCGGATTACATGCCCATGGGGTAGACCGTGTGTCACACACGGCCTAAACACATGCCCGTGTGTCTAACTGTGTGGACAATTTCCAGGCTATTTTCCAAGCCATTTGCCACCCTTAAACACTCACGTACTTACACTCACTTCATGGCATGCAACATGGCACACTTGATTACTCAAGCATTCACATTCATGGTTAAATTATGACTTGGTAATGTCAACATATCACCTATTTAAACTATCAAGCTTTAATATTGTAACACCCCTCACCCGTATCCAACACCAGGACAGGGCTCGAGACATTACCAGACTTAAACATTCATAAATATATAAAACCAGGTCACCAAATTTCACCCAAAATTAAAACTTTTAGAACATATGCTATCGTCCCTTAAACAAGCCATCGAGGCCTATAACTTACATTAAGGTGGTTCGGGACAAAACTGAAAACATTCGATAAACTTTGGGCAACTTAATAAATTTCTAGCTTTGGAGTGCCACACGCCCGTGTAGGTGGGCCGTGTGGATTCCCATGCCCGTGTGGCTTGGGGCACGCCCATGCCCTTAGCCTATGGGCAACACTAACTTTTGAACACAGCCATGGCACATGCCCATGCTACCTATCCGTGTTCAATACTGACTTTGGGACACGCCCGTGTGACCTACCCATGTCCTATACTAACTTAAAATTTTAAATGCAGGGGACACATGGCCATAGCACACACCCATGGGAGGGAACCGTGTGTCACACACGGCCTAGACACATGCCCGTGTGTCCAACCATGTGGACCCGAATAGGTTATTTTCCAAGCCTTAAGTCACCCCTTTCTACTCCTTATACCATTATACTATGTTTACTAAATTGTAAATTAAACATCCATGTTCAGGGCACTAACAACTTATTACTATATCACACATTTATTCCATAGCCATGACCACCTCAAATGGTCCTAAGGCGCTCACCATGTACATATGCCATATACTTCTTATACATAGTGAACAAGCATAATCACATACCCACATCACAAGACATTTACAAATATCATGGATGAATAGGCTTACAAGCCAAAATCATTATAAGCCACATCTCATGGCTACATACAACAAATCATTATAAGCCAATACATTTGGCTAATCACAACGACATCGATCATAGAAAAACTATGTCCCCATACATGTCACTCACTTGAACACGTTTAACATATACATGTCAATACTCCAGGGGTAAAGGCTCGATAGTGTGATGCTGCCTCCGATGATCTCCAACCCCGAGCTGACCTGTCAAAACTAAAAAGATGGAAAGGGGGAGTAAGCTTTACGCTTAGTAAGTCCATATGAAAATAATAAGCATTATAATAGCATGTTTCCTTAGGTAAAACAACTATAATTATGCTTTTATTCATATTTCGGTCAAGCTGTCTACTCAATTCATAGTCGATAAATTATTTATAACTTGATCTACGGAACTCCAAATTAATATCCATTAATTTTTCCATAAACTAGACTCATATATCTTCTTATCATTAAATTTTTAGAATTTTTAGTCTAGCTAATAAGTACAGTTTATTATTCAAATTCTCCCCTATTTTGCTGTTAGACAGCTTTAACCTTTCTTCACTAAAATTTATTTATCTCCTAGTACGAGACTCAGATAATGCTCCCGTCTCTTTCTCCTGAAATTAGACTCATTAAGGATTTCATTAATATCAATTTTAACTCATAATTATTTTCTTACAATTTATAGTGATTTTCCAAAGTTGAGATAGGGAGTCTGGAATCACTCCGACTCTGTCTCAAAAGAATTCAAATATCTCATGATACAGAATTCTTTTCCTTACACTGTTTCCTTTATGTGAAACTAGACTTATTAAGCTTTAATTCCATATTTTATTCAGTCTTTAATTCAATTTTCACAATTTTTAATGGATTTTCAAAGTCGAACCAATGCTACTATACCAAATCTGTCCTAGTGCAACAAGATAATAACCATCACAATTTGTCGTAGAAATTATTCTCATAAATATCATTCATTCATTTGCACCATTGTCATAATTCCATTTCATTTCTCATGTCAAGTACGTGTTCATGGGTTTCGAGTACTTACCTGTGCTATCATTTAGCACCGCACTCATCCAAACATGACAACTCACATGCATCATAATATTATCATATAGCATACATTATGTATCATGGCAAGAGCCTTTTATTTCATTTCTCATATTAATCTCCTTGAATTTCTCAGAATCTCGATGGATATCGCATTCACCATCAATTCATACCGGTGATCATTTCATATGCGCACTCCCGCAAACCTCACATCTTACGGCGGGATTACCAGTCTAGTCTAAATCCCCCGTAATATAAACTCATGGAGTGATGTCGGGATTACCAGTCTAGGCTAAATCCCTTCTACGACAAGCACTCTCAATGAGCTCGGATCTGAATTACCAGTCCAAGCTAAATTTAGACCCCAATCGGATTGCCCATTCGGGCTAAATCCTTAATGTACACATATTCTTCGGGAGGCTCGATCACTTAAGGAACACCCGTCTGGGCTAGATCCTTTTCATACTTGAGATCACGGATTATCCGTCCGAGCTAAATCCTTTTCTACAACACATGCAAGATCTTAAGTCATGTAAACCATGGTTTATCCATCGAATTTCCCTTTTTATTCAACCGAGATTTTTTTCTCTTTTCATAAAGTATCTCATTATGCATAGCTGCTCATGCCATGTACATCCAATTCAACACATTTCCATATTTATTTAGACATTAGTCCATAAGATAAACATGGTATTACATATAATTATAACTTGACATTTGTTACAATATATAATCTTCATATAAACTAAATAAATATCCATCACACAATGTTAACACATCAATTTAAGTTCAAGTATGAACAATAATATTATTGCATTATCATTGACATATGAACTTACCTCAGTTTCGAGTACGACTATTTATTTTGAGTTTGCGCTTAACCTTGTTCAACCTCGTTCTAAGTCCGAATCTTGTTTTCCTTGATCTATAATATCACATTTAGCCTACTAATTAGTCACATTATTCATAGGGGTCCAAAAATCATATTTTTACAAATTTTCATTTTGACCCCTAAAATTTTGCATATTTGCACTTTTACCCAAATATTCGAAAATTAAACTTCATCATATTTTCTTATGTTTTATGACACGCTGATCATTTTTCATAACTATGACAGCCCCCAGTTTCCACTAAATCACCCATTTATGACTAAATTTACAACTTTTACAAAACGGTCCTTTCGGACGTTTTCATCGAAAACCGCTTAGTAAAAGTCGTTTATTAAACACCCAACACTCATTTTCTACCATTAGACATCAAAATGCATTCATATTACTCATGGTTAAATTTTTAAACATAAATCCTAGCTCAAAATAATGGTAAAAATAGCTAGAACATGTTACCGGGATTTCAAAAATGTAAAGAACTTTAAAAACGGGGATCGGGAGCACTTACAAATGAGTTTGGAAGCTTGAACCAAACCCTAACCATGGCTTCCATGGGGGTTTCGGCTGGTACATGGAGAAGATGACCAAATTTTGGCTATTTTGGCTTTTTAATTCTTTTAATTATTAGTTTACCAAAATGCCCCTAACTTAAAAATATTTTTTACACCCATTTCATGTCTATTTTTGTCCATAAATTAACTAATGGTCTAATTACCATTTAAGGACCTCAAATTTAAAATTTCATAACAATTAGAAACCTCTAACATGTAGAACTCAACTTTTTCACTTTTTACAATTTAATCCTTATGACCAAATTGAGTACCCAAACGTCGATATTTTCGAATGAAATTTTCACGAAATCATTCCGTGAAATCATAGACCATAAAAATATAATAAAAATAAACTTTATTACGTCAGATTTGTAGTCTCAAAACCACTGTCCGACTAGGCCCTAATTCGGGATGTTTAACATATGGCATTCCACACCAATTTCATATTTGTCTATCATTTTTGCTAACCTACTTTCAAGTTGCACATTTGTACCACATTTATTGTCTAGGTTACACATTTGCACCACATTTATTGTCTTACACATTAATCATATTTCATACACCAAACATACATGTCATCCACACACTCATTAACCATAAGTAACCATAACCACATTAAATCATAAGCACATTTGTATGCATGCACCAATAATTAGGGTTACAACCCAAATTATCACTATAAGCCACCTCTCATGGCCATATACAAAATAATCATAATACTTTCATGAGGCAACCCAATTGGCTAATCAATAGGACACATAAAAAAATGACCAAGTCCCTATACATGCCATACTCAAAATGATAAAACTAGCTATACCTAAATATTCAATTGATAGTGCAATCGAGTCTCCGGCGTCCTCTGATCCCCGAGCTAGCTTGGCGACACTATAAGAAGTGGAAAGGAAAAGGAGTAAGCATTAAAGCTTAATAAGTTCACATGCAAATAAAATGCAACTTACACAAGCCTTAACCATACATTTAATATAATTAACATAATCATGCATTTTATCAAGTCTCTTAAACTTACTCTTCATATATATATATATACATATACATATTCATATCACAAGTTCATCATGTCTCATGTCATTCTCATGAGTTCGATGTACATACTTGTGCCCACTTGGACATAATAACTTACTATCTCGTCTTTGACGTATTCATCAAGATTACTCATTGAACCTCCTTTAGAACTACCCGTTGAACACTCAAAATACTATCGAATACATCGGAACCTCGTACCTAAGTGCCTCATATGTAGCCAACGCTACATCATATCACATATCACATGTTGCTCGCTTTCGAGCTACTCACGGGTCTACTCACATAAGCTGTCAGGTATCCGTAACACATGTCAGACTACTCAGCCACAGGTAGAATATGTGAGACTAGTACCCGGATGCCAAAACATGTGTCATATACATCATGAACTCAGACCACAACTCAATGAGTTCATATGTCACATATATCATAAATTCAGACCACAACTCAATGAGTTCAGATCATATAGTTCCTAGTGACATGTCACTTGTATCCTAAACTATTCCTAAGGTTCAAACGGGATTCTTCGATACGACATTTTCGTTGAGCTTGCTCGTAATGTCGATTTCGATATCCATAACATCAATCACATACTCATGGAATAATCAAGCATACTCATAATAGTAATAAAGCATTAAAATTCACTTGATATCAAAGTAATAGAAATATGACATAACATCTCATATGAGCTTATCATACATCTAATATTAAAGCATTTAAAGTATGGCACATGTTGCAATATTTGCAAATGAACTTACCTTGGTACAAAATGATAGGAACCAGCCTAATCCTCGTAAACTTTGTTTTTTCTCCGATCAAGACCCGAATCATATTTTTCTTGATCTATAATGCCAAATTCAAACAATACATACATTGCTTATATCGACCCATAACACATACTTTGGTAAAATTACCTTTTTACCCCTAATTTTTCACTTATTTACACTTTAGTCTCTAAGCTCGTAAAATGAAATGCATGCAATTTCTTAGTTACCCAAGCCTAGCTGATTCATATTCTAACTCATACCAGCGCACATTTTCCTTTATTTCACATTTCTACTACTCATTTTTACACCTTTTACAAACAAGTCATTTTTAGGTGTTTTCATTAAAAATCACTTAGCAAAAGATGTTTATCACACATCAAACATTCATATTCCTCCATTAAACATCAAAATACAACCATGCCACACATGGGTCAAATTTCATACATGAAACCTTAGCTTAAAATTGACAACTTCAAAAATGCAAAGAACGTTAAAAACGGGGCTTGGGAGCACTTACAATCAAACTTGAAATGTTGAAAACCCTAGCTATGGAGTCCCTTGGAAATTTTGAAACCCTTAGAGAAGATGGATATCATTTTTTCTTGATTTTTCCCTTTTTATTCTTTTATTAACCAAATGACAAAAATGCCCTTAAGGCACTTTTTTCAAATTTTTCCTATTCATGCCCATTTTTGTCCAAAATTTTAGAACTTGGTCAAATTTATATTTAAGGACCTATAATTAATAATCTAATGCAATTTCATGCTTTAAGCTTCTAGAATACAATTTTTACAACTTATTCAATTTAGTCCCTAAAGTCAAATTGGACATCTTAGACATAGAATTTCTTCATGAAAATTTCACACAAACATGAAATCATATCATGGATCATCTAATAATCACAAACTAATTATTTCTATTTCAGATTTGTGGTCTCAAAACCACTGTTCTGACTAGACCTTAATTCAGGATGTTACAGTGACACAGGTCGAATTGCCACCCAAGAATATCAAGGCTATTTTTGTCTATGCAATAAACTTTATAAGAAGACATAGGATGTGTTGAAGACCTAATTTAGGCTACCAAAACTTCTATAACTCAGACATTAGGGGCTTGACGTAACTAAGTCATCCTAGACACACTCAAAAACCCTAGTAGTTTAGGAGTAGAATTAGATTCATTTTCTTCTGGATTTTTATAACAATTTGTTTTCCCTCTTGGAATCAGTTGCAATCTAAGAGTTATTTTATATTATTGAAGTATTTAATTTTATTTATTCTTTTCATTCGATATATTTCATTATTCCAATCAACTGTTTTTCTACTACGTTCTCCATTTGATATCAAATCCACTATTATTCTAATCTCTTTTCTCTTTTGATTCAGTTGTGCTCTTCACATGATTTATTTAATTGAGATTGAGATTATGAATAACATGAGTGGCTAAATCTCTTAAGGGAGATTAACGAGTGGATAGGGATGTGATTAACAGAGGATTTAGGGTTTTTCGAGAGGGTTAGTTGGTATAGATTATGTGTTCTTAAACCCTAGGCCTGACAACTCTAAGAAGTTATCATAGGCTAGACGAGGTCAGGAGATAAGTCGAATTAAGTAAATCGTAATTTATCGTGGTTGAAAAAGTGGGCTTGGGAGATAAGCGAGTATCAACTAATCAATTAATTAGTTAAAGGCCGGGAGGTAATAATTAGTTAACTGGTTGCTAATCCACCCTAAAACCCTAACCTGAAGTTAATTACAAACGCTGAAGCGAGTTAATCTTCCTGCTTGGTTTATTAATTTTAATCTTTTTTTGTCTTGTTTATTTATTTTAGTTATTTAGATTCCCTTATTAATCTATTTTATGGTTTTTCATAATATAAGATTTAAATAATATTACTTAGACTTATTATTGTAAAAAGGTTGTTCTAGATTTATTCCATCATCCCTTGGGGACTATCCTCGGAATACTTGCAAATGTTTCATTCTACTAATTATATTACAATTTGACCCGTGCACTTGCGAACACCGCCTGTCTAAATTTTTATACATTTTTGGGGTTATATTTTATTATAAACGATAACTTGTTTGTAAGCGGTCAACACACAACCTCCCTTGAAACCATAAACAACCATCATTGTCCACTTCAAAACCATTTTTCTTTCCTTTTTCAATTTTTTTCTTTGTCATTGTCATCTTCTCATCCCTTTATTGTGCGTCTTTAACTTCTTGCAACAAAGTTGGTTTAACCATCAAATCAACTAATAAAGCTCCATCTTGTTCTAAATTCAAATGTGTATTCATAGCTTTCAAAGCTGACAATGACTTTCTACTAAATACATCATCCACTACATTAGCCTTTCCGAGATAATAGTCAATAAAACAATCATAATCTTTTAACAATTCAATCCATCTTCTTTTTCTCAAGTTCAAATCTTTTTGAGTAAACAAATATTTCAAATTTTTATGGTCAATGAAAATATAACACTTCTCTCCGTAGAGATAATGTCTCCAAAATTTTAAAGCAAAGACCACAACTGCTAATTCCAAATCATGTGTAAGATAGTTCTTCTCGTGCAGTTTCAACTTTCTAGAAGCATACACAACGACTTTCTTATCTTGCATCAATACACACACCCTGATCCATTATGAGACACACCACTGTAAAACATATTCTCTTTCTAGTTCAAGTTGGGTCAACATTGGAGCATTCATCAATGTTGATTTCAATCTTTCAATACTTTACTGATATCGATCAATCCATTCAAACTTAACATCTTTTTTGAAGCAATCTAGTCAATGGCAAGGCAATAATGGAAAATCCCTTCACAAATCGTCTATAATAACTAACCAGACCAAGGAAACTTCTTACTTTAGTTACATTCTTCGATTGTTTACATTCTAGAATAGTTTCTACTTTCTTTGGATCAATACAGATACCCTCAGTTGACATAACATGCCCCAAAAAAGGAATTTCTTTTAGCCAAAATTTATACTTGCTTAGCTTTGCAAACAATTGTTTTTCTCTCAAAATTTGTAGCACAATTGTAACACCCCGAAACCGTGGCCGTCACCGGGGTCGAACACGAGGTGTTATCTGGCTTAGTTCATCACTTATACAGCTCAAACAATTTATTTAAAACTCCCAGACAGGCTGTCAATCTGCATTATAGTCACTTAAAAATTCGTATCTTGAGTTCTGAAACTCGAAATCCAATTCAGCAAATTTTTCCTGAAACTAGACTCATATATCTATCTATTAAAATTTTTCCACAATTTTTGATTGGTCCAATTAGTACAGTTTATTAGTTAAAGTCTCCCCTGTTTCAGGGTTCAACTACTCTGACCTCTATGTATTACGAACCAGATATCTCCATGTACAGAGATTCAATGACTATGCCGTTTGTCCCTAATAAAACTAGACTCAATAAGGAATCTTTAAATATAAAGTATGACTTCTAATTATCTTTTTAGAATTTATGGTGAATTTCCAAAGTCGGAACAGGGGATCCAGAAATAGTTCTGGCCCTGTTTCACAAGGTTTTAAATATCTCATGCAATATAGCACATATACTTGTTTTACTTCTTCCATGTGAAAATAGACTCATCAAGCTTCGATTCCATAATTTATTCATTATTTAATTCCATTTCTAATATTTTTAGTGATTTTTCAATTTCACATCACTACTGCTGTCTGCATCTATTATTAGAGTAAATTTTACCTATTAGAGTAATTTAACATACATATCACCAAGTATGATCATGACTAGCCATACCAAAGGCTAATCATTTCCAAGCATTTCCTTACTACTCAATAACCATATCATGAGTGTAACATCGAAATGATTAGCCATGACAAACGGCATAATAATCAAATAGACTTTAACTATTACTTATAACTAAGTATCATAAGACTAAATCCAACTTAACATTTATGCCATTTTCGCATGGCTAAAAGTATACGCACCAAAGTTCAAACAAAACATAATAGCCTATACATGCCGAAATGTTCTCTTAGGCCAACTAAGAAGAAGATACCAAAAGTTGCAAGCTGGTGTGATGACTTTGACGATGGTCCCAACACGCAAAATGGGTCAAGGAAATCTAAATAGAAAACAAACAAACACACAAAATGAGTATTAAACCCAATGAAGTCATAAGCAATAATATACATATCGTTGATATGAGATTGCGAGAAAAATAATATAAGATCAACCAATTTCAGTCATGCCGGATTATGTTACATTCACATATTTTATCGACCGACCACGTGCCAAAGCTTGCTATCAATCAACTATCATACAATCAAACGCTTTAAAACCTTCTCTCAATTTATAGAAAAATGTCAAAGTATATACACTCATGCATATTCATTTCATGCCTCATTTTGATATTTCAGTTAATAGCACTAACACTATATGCTTTCCATATGCTACTTATACCATCAACCGAATTCGCACACATAGTGCATAAGGATTTTCGCACACATAGTGCCATGATACACCGCACACTTAGTGACCCAAAAGTTCAATCACGTATTAACATTTAAATCAGCACACATAGTGCCTTTCAGCTTCGCACACTTAGTGCCAGTATCGAATCCTCATAGTAAAACAATTTACTTAACTTAATTGGCACATACGGCCACAATTATAAATGCATATACAATTAATCTCATAAAAACTTATGGACTTACATTACGTCGGATGAAATGATTCCCAAATGACTATTCAATATTCTTTGCTTTGCCTTTACTTGATTCTCCTCCCTTGGATTCTTGAGCTAAAATAAATGAATTTAGTAGTTTAATTACATCGCAAAAATACTCATATCTATATGAATTTAATGATTCCATTTCTTCTTACAACAATCCTTGTTCAAGACATCAAGGTTTCAACTAATATTTATATTATGCCATAAAGCTGAATGCATTATCACTTCCAAATAACATTATGCCAAATATAATTACACTCAATTATACATAAGTATGAGTCAAACTCAACTTTGAAAGCCAACCTCCTCATTTGGTCTATTTTAGAGAATCAAAGAAAATTTTATAATGTGCATACCATATAACCGAATGTGCAAGATTAAAATCGATATCACCTATGTACTTAACTACAATGCCGAATATAAAATTGTCAATGCAACATCAATTCCCGTCATAACATTATCTCGAATATGTTTACATTCAATTATATATATAATCCTGAATCAAACTCAACATATAAGCTAACATTACTCCTTTAGTTGATTATATAAAATCGAGATAATATCACAAATGTGCTTATCTATATAACCGAATGTGCAAAAACTAAATTCACCATCACCCATATGTGACAGCCCTAAATTGACCCTAGTCGGAAACTGGTTTCGGGACCACAAAATCGAGTCATAAAAATAATTAACCGTTATATTTGATGCTTATTATATGTAGATAGGCATGTGTGAAAATTTCATGTTTGAATTTTGTTAATTGTAAGTGAATTTTGCTAAATAGGACTTGTGTGAGAAAATTTAGAAATCTGCTAGGCAAATGTTAAAGTGGCCTATTGATGTATGCTAGAAAATGCTTGTCCTTGCATGTCAAATTACCCAAAACTTAGGACGGTGGTCGGCCATGCTATGGGTTAAAAGGTATTATAAACATTTTATGCTAGTGTTTTATGTTAGGAATAATAAAATAAGGAGCATGGGTAATAAAATAAAAAGGGTTAGTAATAAAATAATGGAAATGTGGGGGGGTGATGAAAAAAAAAAAGAAAAAGTTCTCATTTTGTTCTTCTTGACCAAAAAATCAAAGGAAAGAAAGGAAGAAAGGTTGAAGAGGTTCGGCCATGCTTGTAACTAGGTTAAGGTATGTTTGATGTTATTCCATGAAATTCATGCATATTTTTAGATGTTAGTTTGAATTCTACCTAGCCCATGGTTTAAATTCTTTTTGCTATTTGATGGAGATGATACTCGGCCATGGATGTTGTCATTCTTGCCTGGTGTTGATGTTGTGTTGATGAGGTATCAAGTTATTTTAGTAACCCATGTCACAATTATGAAAATCATGGTATGGTGTCTTGAGCATTCGGCCATGGTAGGAAGTAGAAGAGAAATATGGTTGTTGTTCATGTTATTTGGATAAAAAAAAGGGGTTAGTAGTTAGATGAAGTAGAGTCTAACAAATGAGCACATATGTGCATTAGTTGCTAGATGGAGAAAAATCGGCTAGCAAGTTATGTACTAAGGCCGAATATGATTTTGAACATTATTGAGTAATGTATGTGTTTTGAATTGATGGAGTGGAGAGGATGCTTTAATTGTGTTATGAACAATTATATGTTAAATTAAGGTTTGCTAAGCTAGATATTAAGGTGAAGTGCAAATGTTAGTATTTGATTACTAGTGTATATATGTGTATTAGCCGAGTTTTGAACTTGAAACAAAATGGTATTTAGTCAATACAAGTGACCATATTTGTAGAATGTATTAAGTATACAATCGGCCTCAACATAGACATGCATATTCGGCCACATGAATGAATACATAGGTTGATGTGTACGTTCGGCTATAGGTAAGCATATTGATGGCTTTATCTTGACTTAGAAAACCGGCTAAAGTGGAAATATTGGCTAATATGTTGAATTTGATTCATGATTTCATACATATATGACTCTAATGCCTAATATACATGGGCTAAGTACCTTGAGTTTCTCTTTGATGTTCAAAATGATTAAATCAATTTATTTGTTAAATTAAGCTCAAGAACAAAGGGGAACTAAATCCGATAAAGGAAAGGAAAAGGTGATCGAATAGTCGTTGAAATCGTTCGACAACATCCGAGGTAAGTTTTCGAGTAATGGAACTTAGATTATGATTCGAGTAGATCATGTTATATAGTGAATCAAAACCATGCTCTTTGTATGTGGCTATTGAGCCGAAAATGGTAAATGGTAGATAAGTGCCTTGTGTCTGAGTTCTAGTAATGAAAACGAAATAAAAATGTGTTATGATTTGTGGACATATGTGCATGATTATTCGGATGATAACCGGACTAAGTTCCGAAGGCATTTGTGCGAGTTGCTATATCCGGGCTATGTCCCGAAGGTATTTATGCTAGCGATTATATCCGGGATAAGTCCCGAAGGCATTTGTGTAAGTTACTATAACCGGGCTAAGTCCCGAAGGCATTTGAACGAGTAGCTATATCCGGCTAAATCCCGAAGGTACTTGGTTTGGGGATGAGCGATCTTGCTGTAATAATTTCAATAAATACGCTCGTAAAACCCCAACGATGAGGTATGTTTTGTATATGCATTGGAATAATTGATTCCTTTTAAAC
Organism: Gossypium arboreum; assembly: GCF_025698485.1. NCBI lineage: Eukaryota > Viridiplantae > Streptophyta > Magnoliopsida > Malvales > Malvaceae > Gossypium > Gossypium arboreum. The sequence continues at coordinate 106,440,737 of NC_069072.1, read as the reverse complement.
AGTATTCGCTCAATCGATTAACAAGCTTCCGGCCTTTAGTCAAGTTGATTTCTTATGTATGAATATAAGGGTTGGAAATGTGAAGTAGGTATGGTTGTGAGAATATGTGTATATGAAAATTATTCGTTTAGTCATATAAATGCTTGTACTTGATTGTGCATGATTTCATTACTCAAAACTTACTAAGCATTAAATGCTTATTCCGTTTCTTTGATTCTCTGTTTATAGATTTTGGTTCGTCACCATCGGACTCGGAGTGTCAAAGTCAAGTCATCCACACTATCAAAGCCCTTTTGATACTCTTTTAGTTGAACTCTGAAAATGGCATGTATAGGACTGCCTTTTTGTTGTTGGTCATGTACCTTTTGGTATTGTATAAATTTGGATAGCCATGCGAAAATGGCTTATATATACTTTGAGCATAGCATTATAATCGTTTTGTATGTTGTTCATTGAGAGGTATGGAAATTTTTGGTAACGATTAGCCATTGGAATGGTTAATCATGATCATTTAGGTGCTATGTATGACAAATTCTAGTTGATTCATGGAAAACCATGAAATAGGTAAAGCTTACCTTAAAAATAGATGCTGACAGCTGCAGTGATGTGGATTTGAAAAATCACTAAAAATAGTAGGAATGGAATTAAATAGTGAATAAATTATGTAATCGAACCTTGATGAACCTATTTTCATATGAAAGTAACGAAACGATCATATGAGCCGTATTTTATGAGATATTTAAGTTTTCGTGAAATAGGGCCAGAGCGACTTCTGGATCCCCTGTTATGACTTTGGAAATTCATTATAAATTAACCAGAGATAATTAGAAGTCATACCATATATGTTTAGATTCCTTTTAGATTCTAGTTTCCTTAAAAACAAACGGAATAAGTATTGAAGCCCTGTACATGGAGATATCTAAGTCGTAATGCATGAAGGGCAGAGTAGTCGAACCCTGAAATAGGGGAGACTTTAACTAATAAACTGTACTAATTGGCTCGATCAAAAATTCTAGAAAAAAAATTTTAGACGGAAATATGAGTCTAGTTTCAGGAAAAATTTACAGAACTGTTTTTCGAGTTTTGGAACTCGAGATATTATTTTTAAGGTGACAGTGACGCAGTTAGCCAGCTTGTCTGGAAATTTTAAAATGGACTGTGCAAATAAATGAATTAAGTCTGTTTGCACCTCGTGTTCGACTCCGGCAAAGGTCTCGGGTACGGGGTGTTACATTTTTATTGGTATCAGAGCTACGGTTTAGTCGATTCTAGGACTACCGTAATACGTTTGGGTCTAGCTATACATGCCATTATGTGTTTATTTGATAGTGTGGTGATTTACGACGATTAAAAATGTGTTTACTTATAGAAATGGATCCCGATCCCAACCGAAGCGGTAGTGATGATCTTGAGAGTGTAGCGCTGCTCCCGACAAGGGACAGCACGGTGGACTCTCAACCTATTGCTAGTAATCGAATGATGAAGCTAGACAAGCTTTTTATAGCGTGATGAATGATTGGTTCAACCAATACATTCAAACTAATACGGCTGTTCCACAACCTCCATTCCCGACTAATACAACCCCCGGACCTACAATACCTCCCAGAATCGACCAAATAAGGTCAAATAAGCCCCCAGTTGACAGAATTCGAAAACACGGGGCTACTGAATTTAAAGCTACGGACAGCGATGATGCCGAGCAAGCTGAATTTTGGTTGGGCAACACTATTAGGGTACTTGATGAACTATCTTGTACCCCCGATGAATGCCTAAAGTGTACTATCTCCTTGCTACGTGATGCTGCCTACTATTGGTGGAATACATTGATTTCTGTTGTGCCCAGAGAGCGAGTAACTTGGGAGTTTTTCCAAACCGAGTTTCAAAAAAGGTATATCAGTCAGAGATTCATTGATCAAAAACGGAAAGAATTTCTTGAACTTAAACAGGGTTCCATGTCGGTTACCGACTATGAACGAAAGTTTGTAAGGCTTAGCCGGTACGCGCGAGAATGCATTTCTTCAGAAGCTGTGATGTGTAAACGTTTCGAAGATGGACTGAACGATGATATAAAGCTGTATCTTGGCATTTTAGAAATCCGAGAATTTGTGGTACTTGTCGAACGAGCTTGCAAAGCCGAAGAGCTTAGTAAGGAGACAAGAAAAGCTGATATGGGAGCAAAGGAGTTTCGTAAGAGATCTTCGGGAAAGCCCTTTCAACAGTCATCGAAGAAATTTAGAGATAACTTAGGCCGGTCTAGAGACACTTCGGGTTTTTCTAGATGAGATCGTGATCGACCCCCTGTGAGTACACGAGTCACTTCGGTCGCCAGTGTTGGAAATGATCGCCGAGACAAAACAGAGTGCCAGTATTGTGGTAAATGGCATTCGAGGAGTTGTAGATTCCATGACCGCTCCTGTTACAAGTGCGGATCAGTTGACCACTTTATTAAAGATTGCCCGAGATTATGCGAATGAATATAAATCGAGTGGGAAACCGGTTGCTACCATCGCCGAGGTAGACCATCTAGAAACACGGGAAATCCTAGTAGTGGTCAGAGACGATTTAGAGACGCTACAACCAGATCTGAGGCTCGTGCTCCTGCTAGGGCTTATGCTATCTGCCGCGCGCGAGGATGCTTCCTCGCCGGATGTTATTACCGGTACTTTTACTCTCTTTGATACTAATGTGATTGCTTTGATTGACCTGGTTCTACTCATTCTTATATATGTGAAACCTTAGCATCCAAAGAAGACTTTACCGTTGAGTCTCTCGAGTTCGTAATTCGGTGTCAAATCCTTTGGGTCGTTACGTGCTTGTCGACAAAGTGTGTAAGAAATGTCCCTAGTAATCCGAGGTTCTGTTTTTGGTGATTTGATGCTTTTACCGCTTGATGAATTTGATGTTATCCTCGGTATGGATTGGTTGATAAGACATGATGCAATTGTAAATTGCAAAAGAAAAACCATCGATTTGAGGTGTGTAAATAAAGAGATAATCCGAGTTGAGTCTCTCGACTTGAATAGGTTGCCACCGTAATATCATCGATGTTGGCTCGAAATATGTAAGAAAGGGTGTGAAGCATACCTTGCATATGTAATTGATGACAAAGAGTTAGAAAAGAAGCTCGAATCTGCTTGGTGGTTTGTGAATATCTGGATGTTTTCCGAAGAATTACGGGTTTACCACCTATTCAGAGGTAGAGTTTGGCATCGAGCTTGTACAGGACTACACCGATTTCGATAGCTCCGTGATCGTATGGCACCAACGGAATTAAAGGAATTGAAAGCTCGGTTGCAAGAGTTGATGGATAGAGGTTTCGCTCGACCAAGTTTCTCACCTTAGGGTGCACCAAGATTGTTTGTGAAAAGAAGGACGGAACCATGAGGTTGTGCATCGACTATCGTCGGTGAATAAGGTGACAATAAAGAATAAATATCCGATACCGCGCATTGACGATTTGTTTGATCAACTAAAGGGAGCCTCGGTGTTTTCAAAGATAGATTTGAGATCGGGTTATTATCGATTCATGAATTTGAGATTCGGATATACCCAAAACACTTTCGAGCGAGATACGGTCACCACGAGTTCTTAGTGATGCCGTTTGGGCTCACTAATGCCCTCGCGGTATTTATGGATTTGATGAATCGGATCTTCGAACGATTTGGACCGGTTTGTAGTTGTGTTTATTGATGACATCTTAGTCTATTCAAGAGATGAGACCGAACATGCTTGAGCACCGAGCTTAGTGTTGCGATTTTACGGATAAACAGTTATATGCTAAGTTCATGAAGTGCGAGTTCGTTAAGAGAGGTTAGCTTCTTGGGTCATGTGGTATCTGCATCGGCATTCGAGTTGACCGAGCAAAATTTCAGCCATACTTAACTGGAAGCCTCCGAGAAATATTATTGAGGTTCGAAGCTTTTTGGTACTAGCCGGTTACTACAGACGGTTTGTAAAGGGTTTCTCGATGATAGCCACACCAATGACGAAGCTACTTCAGAAAGATGTTAAGTTCGAATGGTCAGAAGAATGTCAGAAAAGTTTCGATCAACTAAAAACTTACTTGACTGAAGCTCCAGTGCTAGTGCAGCCCGAATCTGGCAAAGAGTTTGTCATTTATAGTGATGCATCCCTACTTGGGTTGGGTTGCGTATTGATGCAAGAGGGTCGAGTTGTGGCCTATGCGTCGAGACAATTGAAGCCACATGAGAAAAATTATCCGACCCATGATCTCGAACTAGCTACCATCGTATTCGCCTTGAAATTATGGCGACATTACTTATTTGGTGAGAAGTACCATGTATATTCGGATCACAAAAGTCTCAAATATTTGATGACTCAAAGAGACTTGAATCTGCGACAAAGGCGTTGGCTCGAGTTGTTAAAAAATTATGAGCTTGTCATTGACTATCACCCAGGAAAGGCTAATGTGGTTGCGGATGGTTTGAGTCGTAAATCACTGTTTGCTTTACGAGCGATGAATGTACACTTGTCTGTTCTATCCGACAATGTGTTAGTAGCAGAATTAAAGGCTAGACCATTGTTGATTCATCAAATTCGTGAAGCTCAGAAAGTCGATGATGAATTAGCTGCAAAACAGGCTGAATGTGTTTCGAATATGGAATCAGAGTTTCAAATTGATGATGACGATTGTTTGAGGTTCAGAAGTCATTTGTGTGTTCCAAGAAATTCAGAACTTATTTCGATGATTCTGAACGAAGCTCATTGTAGCCGAATGTCAATTCACCCGGGGAGTACGAAAATGTACAACGATCTGAGACGTCAGTTTTGGTGGCATGGTATGAAACGAGACATTTCCGATTTTGTTTCGAAGTGTTTAATATGCCAACAAGTGAAAGCGGAACATCAAGTGCCTACAGGTTTACTTCAGCCGATCATGATACCTGAATGGAAATGGGAACGAATCACGATGGATTTTGTATCTGGGTTACCATTGTCGGCGAGTAAGAAAGATGCGATTTGGGTTGTTGTTGATAGACTGACTAAGTCGGCTCATTTTATTCCCGTACGTACGGATTATTCTTTGGATAAACTAGCTGAATTGTATGTTTCTCAGATTGTGAGATTACACGGGGTACCCATTTCTATTGTGTCGGATAGAGATCCGAGATTCACCTCGCGATTTTGGAAGAAATTGCAGGTTTTAGCACCGCTTTTCATCCCCAAACCGATGGTCAATTCGAGCGGATAATTCAGATACTCGAGGATATGTTGAGATGTTGCATCCTTGAGTTTAGTGGTTCATGGGAACGGTATTTACCTTTGATTAAATTCGCTTACAACAATAGTTTTCAATCAAGTATTAAGATGGCACCTTACGAGGCTTTGTACGGTTGTAAATGCCATACACCATTGTTTTGGACCGAGCTCGGTGAAAGTAAAATTTTCGGAGTTGATTTGATTAAAGATGCTGAGCGGAAAGTAAAAATAATTCGTGAAAGTCTCAAGGCACATCCGATCGTCAAGTCGAGTAAATGCGCGATTTAAAACGAAGAGATATTGAGTATCAGGTGGGAGACAAAGTGTTTTTTAAGGTTTCACCTTGGAAAAAGATACTCAGATTTGGCCGTAAGGGCAAACTAAGTCTGAGATTCATTGGGCCGTATGAAATCTCCGAACGAGTTGGTCCAGTTGCATATAGGTTGCTTTTACCCCCTGAACTTGAAAGGATTCACAACGTTTTTCATGTTTCAATGTTTCGACGTTACAGATCTGATCCTTCGCACATAATTAGTCCATCAGAGGTTGAAATTCAATCTGACTTGAGTTATGAAGAAGAACCGATTCGTATCCTAGCTCGTGAAGTGAAAGAGTTGCGAAACAAAAGGGTTCCATTAGTAAAGGTGTTATGGCTCAAACACGGAATCGAAGAAGCTACTTGGGAAACCGAGAACTCTATGAAAGAACGATACCCAAACCTATTTACCGGTAAGATTTTCGGGGACGAAAATTTCTTAAGTGGGGGAGAGTTGTGACAGCCCTAAATTGACCCTAGTTGGAAAGTGGTTTCGAGACCATAAAACCGAGTCATAAAAATAATTAACCGTTATATTTGATGCTTATTATATGTAGATAGGCATGTGTGAAAATTTCATGTTTGAATTTTGTTAATTGTAAGTGAATTTTGCTAAATAGGACTTGTGTGAGAAAATTTAGAAATGTGCTAGGCAAATGTTAAAGTGGCCTATTAATGCATGCTAGAAAATGCTTGTCCTTGCATGTCAAATTACCCAAAACTTAAGATGGTGGCCGGCAATGCTATGGGTTAAAAGGTATTATAAACATTTTATGTTAGTGTTTTATGTTAGGAATAATAAAATAAGGAGCATGGGTAATAAAATAAAAGGGTTAGTAATAAAATAATGGAAATGTGGGGGTGATGAAAAAAGAAAAGTTCTCATTTTGTTCTTCTTGACCGAAAAATCAAAGGAAAGAAAGGAAGAAAGGTTGAAGAGGTTCGGCCATGCTTGTAACTAGGTTAAGGTATGTTTGATGTTATTCCATGAAATTCATGCATATTTTTAGATGTTAGTTTGAATTCTACCTAGCCCATGGTTTAAATTCTTTTTGCTATTTGATGGAGATGATACTTGGCCATGGATGTTGTCATTCTTGCCTGGTGTTGATGTTGTGTTGATGAGGTATCAAGTTATTTTAGTAACCCATGTCAAAATTATGAAAATCATGGTATGGTGTCTTGAGCATTCGGCCATGGTAGGAAGTAGAAGAGAAATATGGTTGTTGTTCATGTTATTTGGATAAAAAAAGGGGTTAGTAGTTAGATGAAGTAGAGTCTAACAAATGAGCACATATGTGCATTAGTTGCTAGATGGAGAAAAATCGGCTAGCAAGTTATGTACTAAGGCCGAATATGATTTTGAACATTATTGAGTAATGTATGTGTTTTGAATTGATGGAATGGAGAGGATGCTTTAATTGTGTTATGAACAATTATATGTTAAATTAAGGTTTGCTAAGCTAGATATTAAGGTGAAGTGCAAATGTTAGTATTTGATTACTAGTGTATATATGTGTATTAGTCGAGTTTTGAACTTGAAACAAAATGGTATTTAGTCAATACAAGTGACCATATTTGTAGAATGTATTAAGTATACAATCGGCCTCAACATAGACATGCATATTCGGCCACATGAATGAATACATAGGTTGATGTGTACGTTCGGCTATAGGTAAGCATATTGATGGCTTTATCTTGACTTAGAAAATCAGCTAAAGGGGAAATATTGGCTAATATGTTGAATTTGATTCATGATTTCATACATATATGACTCTAATGCCTAATATACATGGGCTAAGTACCTTGAGTTTCTCTTTGATGTTCAAAATGATTAAATCAATTTATTTGTTAAATTAAGCTCAAGAACAAAGGGGAACTAAATCCGATAAAGGAAAGGAAAAGGTGATCGAATAGCCGTTGAAATCATTCGACAACATCCGAGGTAAGTTTTCGAGTAATGGAACTTAGATTATGATTCGAGTAGATCATGTTATATAGTGAATCAAAACCATGCTCTTTGTATGTGGCTATTGATCCGAAAATGGTAAATGGTAGATAAGTGCCTTGTGTCTGAGTTCTAGTAATGAAAACGAAATAAAAATGTGTTATGATTTGTGGACATATGTGCATGATTATTCGGATGATAACCGGACTAAGATCTGAAGGCATTTGTGCGAAGTTGCTATATCCGGCTATGTCCCAAGGTATTTATGCTAGCGATTATATCCGGCTAAGTCCCAAGGCATTTGTGCGAAGTTACTATATCCGGCTAAGTCCCAAGGCATTTGTGCGAGTTACTATAACCGGGCTAAGTCCCGAAGGCATTTGAGTGAGTAGCTATATCCGGTTAAATCCCGAAGGTACTTGGTTTGGGGATGAGCGATCTTGCTGTAATAATTTCAATAAATACGCTCGTAAAACCCCAACGATGAGGTATGTTTTGTATATGCATTGGAATAATTGATTCCTTTTAAATAGTATTCGCTCAATCGATTAACAAGCTTCTGGCCTATAGTCAAGTTGATTTCTTATGTATGAATATAAGGATTGGAAATGTGAAGTAGGTATGGTTGTGAGAATATGTGTATATGAAAATTATTCGTTTAGTCATATAAATGCTGTACTTCAGTTGTGCATGATTTCATTACTCAAAACTTACTAAGCATTAAATGCTTATTCCGTTTCTTTGATTCTCTGTTTTATAGATTTTGGTTCGTCAGCTATCGGACTCGGGAGTGTCAAAGTCGAAGTCATCCACACTATCAAAGCCCTTTTGATACTCTTTTAGTTGAACTCTGAAAATGGCATGTATAGGACTGCCCTTTTGTTGTTGGTCATGTACCTTTTGGTGTTGTATAAATTTGGATAGCCATGCGAAAATGGCTTATATATACTTTGAGCATAGCATTATAATCGTTTTGTATGTTGTTCATTGAGAGGTATGGAAATGTTTGGTAATGATTAGCCATTGGAATGGTTAATCATGATCATTTAGGTGCTATGTATGACAAATTCTAGTTGATTCATGGAAAACCATGAAATAGGTAAAGTTTACCTTAAAAATAGATGCTGACAGCCGTAGTGATGTGGATTTGAAAAATAACTAAAAATTGTAGGAATGGAATTAAATAGTGAATAAATTATGTAATCGAACCTTGATGAACCTATTTTCATATGAAAGTAACGAAACGATCATATGAGCCGTATTTTATGAGATATTTAAGTTTTCGTGAAACAGGGCCAGAGCTATTTCTGGATCCCCTGTTCTGACTTTGGAAATTCATTATAAATTAACCAGAGATAATTAGAAGTCATACCATATATGTATAGATTTCTTTTAGAGTCTAGTTTCCTTAGAAACAAATGGCATAAGTATTGAAGCCCTGTACATGGAGATATCTGAGTCGTAATGCATGAAGGTCAGAGTAGTCGAACCCTGAAACAGGGGAGACTTTAACTAATAAACTGTACTAATTGGCTTGACCAAAAATTCTAGAAAAAAAAATTTAGATGGAAATATGAGTCTAGTTTCAGGAAAAATTTACGGAACTGGCTTTTGAATTTTGGAACTCAAGATATTATTTTTAAGGTGACAGTGACGCAGTTAGTCAGCTTGTCTGGAAATTTTAAAATGGACTGTGCAAATAAATGAATTAAGTCTGTTTGCACCTCGTGTTCGACTCCGGCAACGGTCTCGGGTACGGGGTGTTACACCATATGCTTAACTGGATGGCCGAATATATAACATGATTATAATATCATTTTAAATTCATTTAAACACAAAATTTCATCTCATGAACACTTGACCGAATTTTTCCTAAACTAGCATAGTTTTACATCTATTTATAACATCATGTAAATCCACACATATCTACTTTTCTACCTAAATTTTCTTTCACCTTTCTACTATTTCCATTCACAACATCAAAAACACCATTCTCTTTGCTTTACCTTCCTCTAACCGTATGCCATTTAGTCACCTAATTAGGTAGAAAATTAACACACGGAATATAATAGACATTGGCTACTAACTAGATTTTTTTACAAAATTTAATGGATTTATCATGAGTCTTACTTTAATCAACTCTTTAGGATGGCCGAATGTTTAGAAATTTCCTTCCTTTCTTTCCTTTAGCTTACGGCCATGGCAAGAGGAAGAAGATGAACACTTTCTCTTTCCTTCCTCTTATTTTATTCATCTTTATTTTATTTATTTTGTTTAATTAACCTATTATCTAATATAAAATTGCTATAAATTCAACTTAGTGGTAGTGCATTATTGTTTGGCCGGCCACTACTTGTCAATTTGGGTAAATTGACATGCAAACCCAAGCTTTCCCACATTGTTGTTATTTGATCCTTACAAATTGTCTATCATCTTTTCTAAGTCTCTCAACTAGGTCCTTTCGAATTAATTCACATTCCTAAAGCTAATATTAAGCATTTAATTTCATACATTCACTATTGCACATAAATTTATGTAATTAAAACACAAAAATAAATTTTTTAACTCGGTAATGTGGTCCCGAAATCACATTCCGACTAGGGTCTACTTAGGGTTGTCACAACAATTCTCAAATGTTTGTCATGTTCTTCTTCACTTCTTTAATATACCAAAATATCATCAATAAAAACTACAACAAACTGATCCAAATAAGGTTGCAACACATGGTTTATCAAGTCTTTATTTTGAAACTTTCTTATATATGAAGATCTAATTCAATCCCACTAAAACAACAATACCATAAGAATAATACATTATAATAATTACACGCATGTAAATAAGGACTCTTGATAGCTCATCGCATAGAATCACGATCCAATCCAAGTCTAGAATCCAAGAGATAGTCTTAGGTAATTTTGAATCAATCCAATCACCAATATAATATTCCCATGTAATATGATCTCTCGTAATGGGCTAGATATCAATCATATAATCGGCATAGCCCAAATCAACAGTTCAATAAATTGCCATCACCTTAAATATTGAAACTGTCTCTATAAAAATTTGGTGGGCAAGGGAATGGTCACTCCCTCTAGCACCAAATTGTCAATTTCATATTTTTCAACATATATTTTGTATGGTTCATTTTCTAAAGGAGGTGGCTCTTGGATAGGTTGAATCATTATGGAAATACTATTTAAAGAATTTTTAGTCTCTCTTAATCAAAATTTGAGAATTTACTAACGTCCTAGTGTGAATGGAGAGAAATTAAATAGAGGATAATGCGCTTCAACGCATTTAAACCCACGTCTTCTTGCACTAGCAACAATGTCAATGCTATCCATACATAATGATTCAACCTATCCAATCGGTTGAATTTAAGTAATCTTTGGTACAAAAAAAAAAAAGGAGAAGGAAAAATAATTAGAAAGAAGGGAAAACTTTTTTTGTGGAAATCATCATCCATCTACCTCACAATTAATGACAAAATCATGATCAATAAAATTGTTTATCTAGTGTATTTATGTGTTTAAATTTTGTTTAACTCATAAATTAATCTAATTTTATTTTAATTTCATATATATTTCATGTGTTATTTTAATTAATTAATTTTAAATGTTTATTATATATTATTTTTAAACATGTATTTATTTTTAAAATATGTACATTTCTCATTTCTAAGAAGATATTATCCTCTCATTCTTGAACTCCCAAAAAGTATAGTTGAAACTAAATATAGAAATGAATTTAATTTTATATGAGAAACAAAACTACAGAGACCTTATCCAAGAAAAACAAACCTTATATTTCAATCACCTTTATCACAAACTCTCATGATTTTAATTTTATATTTAATTTAAAAATAAAAAATGAATATAATTATTTTTATATTATACACTTGGAAAATATTAACCAAATATTATATTTTTCATGTTGAATTTATAACACGAGTGAAAACTTTATCTAAATATAATTTAATTTTATATATCATCATTGTTATTTGTAAATATGAAATAAACATGAAAAATATTGGATACACTAGTATTTGAATTTTTAGAGTCCATAAATACAACATTACCAGTGCCAAATATTAACCATTAAATATTTGTATAAAAAGTTGATAGTTAAAAAGATTTGTAATAAATGTGATAAAAAAAAGGATTGAATGATAATTTTAAAAAAAAAAGTCTTCCATCCCTATTTTCTATTTACCAAGTAATAGATGCAATATTGTTTTAATAATTAGATTTTGTTATTGTGTATAGCATGTTTATATAACCAGATTGAGTGTAGTAAAGTAATCCAATTAATTACTTCAATTTCAGTGAGAGTTGAAATTTTGATAAAGTAGGCGGAATACTTGGTCGTATAATTTTATTGTTTTTCAAAAAGTAAGGATAATTATCCTATAGATACATTCGCCTGTGACTCAACAAAATAATTATCCAAAAGTAACAAAGAGAGAAGATAGAGTTGAATTTCATAAAAATATAGGACCCCAAAACACAACCCAGGCTTTGTAATTTATCATTAACAATAAAATCAAGTGAAACTATGAATGTTTAATTTAGGATTAGAAGTCATCGAAATTTGTTTTTGTGGGACAATTAAGATATCAGTTTGTTATATGGAAATTAATTATTACTCAATATTCTTTTCTGGTCTTGAGGGTGACTTTATAATGTGAAACCAAGACTTAATGGAGAAACGCACAACTTCTTCATTTGTATATTAATAAGGAAGGTCTGTTTTTCAACGATTGAAAATTCCCAAATTAAATAATTATACTCTTCCTACAATGACATCTACAATTTCCTTTCTATTTCTTTCGATGTGATGCGACTGCCATGTTTATCTACCTCTCCAGTTTTAAGTAATTACAATTCACCATTATCAAATAGAGAAAAGAGTGGTTATTCTGGATTTACAGTCACTTACTTTGATCCTGCTCTTATTTTCTTCAACTTAGATGCTAATCAATTTAAATCCACACAAATTTCAGGTTAAATTCTATTATTAGTCCCTCTATTATGCAAAACTTATGGATTGGATACTTAATACTTTAATTGTTTTATTTCATATACTTTATAAATTTTGAATTCTATCTTTAACTAAACGATAACTACTAAATTTATTAAGCTAAGTTCCACTATTTATAAAATCTAATATGTCAAACATATTATTATATGTATAATGTCATGCCAGTTTGTTATTTCAATATATTACTTACTAAAAATCCAATTAATGGATTAAGATTTTCATTTGTGTTAAAATTGAAATTTTAAAAATAAAATTTATAAGAACTTAAAATGATCCAATTGAATACTATGGGCTAAATCTACAACTATATATAGTTTAAGACTAGTAATTGAATTTAACCAAACGGATCTAACTACTTTTTGAGTTAGGATTAAAATTTCAAAATTTAAAAATATAGACTAAAATTGATCAAATTAAAGTATGTGATTTAAATCCATTATATATATAAAGTAAAAGGACTAATAGCAGAATTTAACCTAAATTTTATAAATGGTCTGGTGGCTGATAAAAGCATTTTAGTTGAAACTGAGAGAGAGTGTTTGACAATTTATGAAGTGGATTGGAATTTTGGGGAACTAGAAATATAGTTTGTCGGCACTCCGCATCTTCCAACCAAGACTTTGTATTTTCTTTTTCTCTAAAAACATGTCAAATGTCGAAGACAAAGGAGTAGCCACCACTGCATCTGAATATGAAATCAGTATCCAAGGTAAAACTAGCATACAAAACCTTGTATAAAATTGCATTTTGTCCATTTAATTTAAAAATAAAATAATTTAATCCTCTTTATTATATTAAAGAATAAATTAATATTTTCTGTTAAAATTAGCATATATAAGAAAATAATCAGAGAGTAACATGTACCACATGCATGTTATGTTAATGTTAAAATTAATTTTAACAATAGAAATAAATGAAAACTTTATCAGAAGATCAATTCATTCTCTAATCTAATATACAAAGATTAATTTGTTTATTTTGAATGAAAGAAATAAAATACTAACTAACTCCTATGCTTTTACCTATAAGTGAACTACAGGTCTACAAGGAAGACGCTGCCAAATTCACATTACCACGTTAACTAATAACATTTTGATTTGAAGCCTACCCTGTGGTTTTTTTGTTCCACCTAAGAGATGCCCCCCAAAATTGAAGTCCAATGAACCTCTCATTCACATTCACCTAAAAAATAAAAAAATAAAAAAAAGGGGGGGGCTGCGCCACTACCTATTTGAGATGAACTTGTATTCTTATTCATGTAAACTATCTCAACAATTCAGCTGTGACATAAATCTGTGGCTTTCTTAACCTAATTAAAAATTTTGATTTATCACTCTGTACAGTATATTTTTTTCCCTACATAATGATCATATGGCTGGCTTCTTTTTTTGTAGAACTACTCAACTCCAACTTTCCAATCAACAAATGTGTTATATTCAGTTCAATCTTTACATTTCTTGCCACAAATTATCAGAGTTGCAATGCTAAATCTGGGTGCGACACCATTGCATTTCTGGAATGTAAACCAACTGAATTATCTGCTACTTTAGTCTCTTTCGAAACAAAATTGCTTGCATGCATTGTGCACATGGCCGAACTATTAGGAGTGTTTCCACAAAAGGAATTCATAGGCTGTAATGCCAGTCCCATTTGAGGGGCATAACCAATCCCGAACCCACTTAGAGAACCATCAATACCCAAGTGCAGTGAAGGTCTTTGCTGAAACTGATGAGAAGGTGCACAAGTCAAATCCTTTTGAGAGCTTAGTCCAATGGTTTTGATGTCTTCGTTACATAGCAAAGGAGATCTACTTGCAGCAATAGAGCTTGAACCAGAAGTAGCTAGAGCTAAATGTATGCTAGAATGGTTACCAGATGTAGAGTTTGAGGATCTCTGCTTTCCAGAAAACAAACATTGTGGCTGCTCAATCGACCTGTTTTCTTCTACCCATCCAGGACCAAACTTCACCTTGCTAGGCAAAACACTATCAATTTTCCTTGAAGCAGTTTTCCAAACAACAGGTCCAAGATCTGCAGCAAATCGTGCCAAGCTAGTAACATAGCCATTTTCTGCAATCAAACCAACCTGATACACATTGCAAAGGGAAAAGAAAAATGTTACCACGTACCAATGGATACAATGTTACACTTCACATAAAACAGATGAGGCAGATAGAAAAACATTAGCCAGTGAGATTGTCACGATTGTAGAAGGGATAGAGCATTTTATGTTGCCAATGATCCCGATTGTTTTCTTCTCTTATTAAAATCAATAATGGTATTCCAGAATATTTGAAAATCCTTTGACTAGATACATAAACATACAGCACAAATCAAGCTATTCTTAACCCAGAATCTTGTGTACAATTTATTATGCACAAAAAAACAAGAGGAAATTTTAGGATTCATTTTATCTGTGCTTGATGAATATAAGGTCAACTAGACATTCTATCTGAACAAATCATTAAATTAATCTTTTAACTAATGCATTAACACATGAAACACACCGGAATTAGCTGCTTCAATTCTCCATTCAAGGTGGAAAAGATAGGCTGCTCATGTCCAGAATTCAATGAATAGTTGTAGGTGTCGCGCCTGTTCTCATCTACTGCAAAATGTTTCATTCCATACTTCATCACAGCCTTCACAACAGAAGCTGCAAGGTGAGAAAATAAATCAATATGCATAAGAACCGTGCAATATAAGATTTCACCTTAAAAATGTTAAAGAATCAAGGATATATATACATATATATATGTATTAAAGTCAGACTACCAAATAGATACCAAACCTGGAAATTCATTCTCCCATTCAGACGAGCAATTGGCATAATTTTCCTTGCTATGAGAACCCAAGGAGGGCCTAGTTAATGTATCAGCAGGCTGGTGCTTTTGTAAACCAAGTCCTTTCCTCAAATTGTAAGTATTGGGAAGGCCGGAAGCATCTGTTCCAGAAGCTAGAGCTGCATCTGAGGAAAACTCGGAACCAACACGGTCAGAAGACAATGACTCCAATGACTTTTTGAGACTCTTTCCAGGTGGCCTTCCTCTCCTCACAACTTTCAGCTGTGGTTCACCTTCATCACTATCTTGCCTCAAATTCTCAAAGTCCTTTTTAGCCAGCTCTTGCATTGATCGTGCCTAACCAACCAGTCAATATGCTTAAAATGATAGAAACTGGGGTACCAAAACAAAAGAATTAATATAAAGAGAAGGCTGACCAAACCTGTCGAAAATAAACTGTGTCTGGTGCATTATACAGTATGGCATTCGAGCATATCAGAAAAATATCTTTCTGCATGAATCAAACTTAAAAGTTTCAATTCCAGTCCTTGCAACATCAAGTATCCTGAGTGTAAAGCATATGCTGGAAAACAAATCCCCTAAAAGAAGTTCTATTATTATGACGTCTGCGAAATTGAATCAAAAGACTATCTTCACCGGACAAGCCCAGTGCCATTATACAAACTAAAATCATTTCATTACGATTTTATCATCTTAGTAAACCTCAAAAAGCAACTCACAGCATATAAAGTTGTCTTCTACGAAAAGAGTATGCTGTTATGATACCAAACTAAACATGAAGTTCGGCAATCAATATTCCAGAAATTATGGGCAGACCATAGGCAATGCCAATGAACTTCTATATTATATAAAATTTAAAAGAATAAATAAGTAAAAGCAAGTGCAACAAGGATCCATCTATACAGTAACCCCATAAGACATAGAATGCCTCCTTATTCTACAAGGACTTGCCAGAATCATGGTAAAACTTAACTGTTATTATATACACAAAAATCCAGAAAATATACTTAATCAGCAACAACCAGCCAGTCATGTACACCTTGTACCAGGGTAGATAGATAACATTATCCATATTAGCAAAGTGAAGTCTAGCAAAACAAACCTCAAATTGTTCCAAGGTTGTATAAGCTCCCCCATCAAGTTTTTTCCTGACCGTCGAAAAGTCCATTGGGTTTGCGACAATGTCACAGTAATCAGGAAGCTGTATTGAGATCAATCCAACAAGATCACATGAAATGGGATTTCACTTTTCAGTAATCGACATTTTATTCAAGAACGAAAAAGAGAATGAACCTCTTTGAGATCAACTGGCTCAGAGAAAACCCCGTAAGTGTCCTTCCTGCAAGTAGTAGATAAATCTCATAAAAAAATAGGATAAAAGAAAAAGGATAATTGAAGAACCGAAAATAACAGATACTTTTGAAGCCTGTCAAGAATGAACAGCAACAACTTTTTGTCTGGCAAAGGTGTCGTGGGGCCAAACTCCACCGGTGACCCTGTCCACATAAAAATAACATAAATTTAAGAATTCCCATAAATGCCTTTTCATGAAAGTCGGGATTGATTTTTACCATGAAGTGTGTGCGTAGTTTTGGATACTTTTTCTCCCTGCAAACAAGACAAACATATTTAACACCCCAAATAGAAACTACAGATGGAGATTGTTTGCCTTGTTCATTGAAGAATTGGTGATGAAAAGTAGCATTAAAAAGCTACAACAAAGCAAAGCTAAGTACAAGAGAGCAGAAATTAAAGGGGGAAAAAAGTAGAACTATTCTTTTGTTTTTGATAAGCGAATTATTCTTAATATTAAAGAAAAGACAAATTGAAGCTTTTGGGTCTTCAGACATGATGGTCTGTGCATATCTTATTCTGCACATAAATAAAGGCCAGATAAATACAAGAAAATAAAGAATAAAATTTGTAAAATTAGGAAATAAAGAAGATTTTCAACACAAATTCAGGTTTTCCGAAAATAAAGAAAAAAAAAGAGTAAGATAAATATCAAATAACCAAAAAAGAAAAAAGAAAAGCACATTTCACGACTTAGTCAAACCTGTCCAATGTCCATAATCTCCGATCCAATCAGAAGAATTCAATTCACGCGCGAAATCCAAAAGTTCAATTTCAAAAAGGAAATAAATAAAAATATCCAAACAAAGTATAGGAAAATCTCTCTTTTTCTTTTCGTTTTTTCGTTCTTGTTTTGTCTGTTTTTGTTTCAAAAGACATCACTTCCAAAAACCCACAAAAAGCTATTTTGATTTTTTATATATATTCATGGATAACTAATCACCATTTGATCAGATCCTGGACTGAGGGTGGTAACTTTTCGTCGCTTGAGGGATGCCTTGGGATCGCCACCATCCGCGTTCGAATCGGAACCGCAGGAGGCCGAATTGTGCGCCGAAGGAATCGGATAATGGTGATGATTACGAGAAGAATTGAGGCCGAGCAATAGCTTATGCTTCTTCTGTTGGCGCTCGTCATCGTCATCATCATCATCATCATCACCATCTCCTCCGGCAATCCAATCGGGAATTGGGGAGCCTCCGTGGAGATTGGGGTTCCGGCGAGCGGATCGACGGCTGGAATTGGTAGAAGAAATAGTGTTTAGGACATTTGGGGGGTTTTGTTGAAGCGCTTGCTGCTGTTGAGGTTGTTTGAGAGAGCGTTTCTGGATTTCTAAGAGGGAGGGTCTTCCCTTCTTCCTCTTCATTGTCTCTGCTGCTATCTCTCCTCCAATCTCATTACTGTATTCTTTTTTTTTCTTGCCCTTTATTATTTTTGTTATTTTTTAATGGAAATATTGATTTTTTTTTTCTTTGGAGTAGGGGAGTGGAATCGCTGGGATAGGATGCCGGCGTGGAGGGAAAGTCACGTGAAATGGATGGGATGTGCCCCACTCTCACGTGACACGAATTTGATTCTTTATTATTAGACTGTATTGCATGCATGTACATTAAATTTGTAATATTTTTTTATAATATTAATCTTTCACTAAATCACCTAAAAAGTCCTATTTCTAAGTAAATTTATGAAAATAGCCGATTACAACATTATTACCGAAAATGACTATCTTTGACAAAACGCGCCTATGTGGCCGCGTTTAAGGGAGAAAGTGCCAGCAAAGCGCATCCCCAAGGGAGCGTTTTTTGCCACGTCAGCAAAACACTCCCTTGAGGGCGCGCTTTGCTGGCAAATTTTTAACCCCAACGATTAAATTTTTTTGACCGTTGGGGGGTTCTAACGGTAAAACAAAAATTATAAAAACCCCCTCCTCTCTTATTATTTTCTCACAAAATTTCTTAATAATTTAGCAAAAATTATCTACAATTTCTCCCTAGAGCTCTCAAATTTCTTATTAAATTTCTCAAAGCTCTTTATAATTAGTTATTTACTTTTATTTTTTCCTAAATTAGTATTGTTTTTTTATAATTTCAAAAATATTTGATCGTGTTAGCAATAGTCAGAGAATTAATTCGTCTCGATTATAAACATATCTCCGTCGAACAAATGAAAATGGTAACAGTTTATTTTAATTTGTGAATATTATTTAATATTTTTTCATTTATGTAATTTTAATTAATTTTTATTTTATAATTTTTTATAACAGCCTGTAGATCGGGTGTTACAATGTTATATTCATAACATGTCTGGTCAGCCATCACCGTTGATAGAAAATTACTTGAGGGAAGTGGGTTTTTAGCACGCGGCCATTATAGGCCAAAGGTGCAAGTTGGACCCGAAACTCATCAACGCATTAATAGAGAGGTGGATGCCAGAGACGCACACATTCCATCTTCCATGCGGAGAGTGTACTATCACTTTGGAGGACGTCCAAATACAATTAGGATTACCGGTGGATGGGGCCGCACTCACCAGGTCCATTCAATCTGCTGACTGGGGAGTCATATGCTACGATCTTTTGGGTGCGATTCCAGATAATTTTTACGGAGGTCGGATTGAGATGAGCTGGTTACGAGACACATTCCCAGATCTGGAGAATGATTTGACTAAATTAGAAAGAATACGATATGCTCGGGCATACATCCTTGAGATGATTGGAGGTTATCTGATTCCAGACTTGTCACAAAACCTTGTATATTTGAGGTGTCTACGATTTTAGAGTAGGTGGCAAACTTAGTTAGGGGTCTGTTGTGTTGGCAACATTGTACCGAGAGATGTGCGGGGCGACGCCACCAAATAAAGCAAAAATTGGAGGTTGCCTATCACTACTACAGTCATGGGCTCAATTTCGCTTTCCATTCTTACGTCCTCGAGTGAACCACCCATATACATTCCCACTCATAACAAGGTAAAATTTTTATTTGATTTTACAATTATTCCATAGATTTAAAATAAAATTGTATGCTGAAAATTTATTTAATTAGGTGGAACCACCCGGCGAGTTATGTTGGAATACCTACCGCTCTTAAAGATATACGGCTTCTATTAGACCAACGGTCGAAAGCGTAAGTAAGTATTAAATAAAATATATATACATAAAATAGTCGTTTCATAAAATAGTCGTTTCATCTTTAGTATTTAGTATTTAGCATTTAGTATTATGTATATAACTAATATTTTTATCTCGTTCACATAGTTTCAATGGACACCATATGAGGATCCGGTAATACGGGCAGTAATTTCGAATGAATTATTTCAAAATCCGAACATTTAGCATGTTAAGGTCCCATTGGTCAACTATGCTATTGTCAAGATGCACCAGACGGATAGAGTGTTACGACAATTTAAATTCCGACAACCGATTCCTGAAGAACCTAAGGTGCTCGATGACCAGCACAGAATCAACTTACGGCAAACGAATATGAATTGGTCGTTATTTTGGTCTGAATATATCGAAATTTGGAAAAATCGTTATGATCATATACCTAATCGTGAATTGATCATCGTCCCAGAGTTAGTGTGCACCCCGGATGACATGCCATGGTTTAGGATCCATAGCAAGTCATATTTGCTATCAGAAGAGCAGAGGCATTGGCAAATCCGTCTGGAAAGAGAACGATGAGGCCTTTTAAATCCAAGGATAAGGGATGACAGCAACGTCCCATCAACAGCACCCACACAATCACCGGGCCCAATGCCTCAACCTACGACACCCACATCACAGCCCTTTCAGATTATGCCAGGTGCGTATCCTAGCTTTTATATGTATCCTAACCCATATATGTTTACTTTTCCCAGTCCTATGCTAGGTTGGAATGCACGGCCTGGTGCATCTCCTTTCTCGATGACTCCAACTCAACCGATGATATATAGGCCATCATCACCGGAGGGATCGCACGAGGCACCGTCAAGGAGCTCATCTCATTACTATTCCCCATCGCCTTATGGGATTTAAACACATTCACCATGGATGATGCAAACAACTCCACATTCTTTATTCTACCAAGGTAGGTCATCCTCTCAACACCCACAACCGAAGCAACAACAACCCCCACCGGAGCAACTACAACCCCCGCCGAAGCAACCAAGGAGGAATCCAGTGCGTAATCGTTGTCCGTCCCTATGTGGCACTGATTCCGACCGGCATATACATTGATTTGTTTTTAATATACTTGTAGAAGCTGTTTCTATATTGTTTCATTTAATAAAAAAGAAGTTTTTTTTTTATATTTTAATAGTAAATTAATTTTTTATTTTATAATTTTAATAAAATATAAGTTCTTTTAAATAAGGTGAAATAAAAATAATGCAACATCGTTTCATTATAATAATTATCAACTATTTTGGTTTGGGCATGATCGAATTGTATGACTTGGGTTCTTACACCATCCACATAATTTCTGTTGGTTCGTTCTTTCCCGAATATTCATATTATTACGTATTCTAATCGAACAAGGTAACATTTTGGTTTGCGATGTAATTCTCTATCCGGTAACAACTTAAACGGAGCAAGTGATACAGACGGCCACTTACATTCATCTAGGATCGATGGGAATACGTGTCTCCACACTTTGTACATGTTTTCTATACTGTACACATCATCGACATATCAAATGGAGATTTTGACAAGCTACAATTGTCTAAGCGCATGGATAATGAAGTGCATCAAACGTCCCACAATCGCAAGTCCTATTTATCAGGTGTACACGATATTTCCCACCAGTAATACATTGGTTCGGTTTGTCAAACTCCCCCACATAAAACTATAGGTTATTGTGATCGTGGCACACAATGTGCATTGTGTTTGCCCAAGTCTTGGCCTTGTTAATTTCTTGCAATACCTTCTGTAACCATACATGGCCTCCCTACATTTGGCCTTTATAACTCGCTGCTCACTTTGGAAATAATGTCGCCAAACAAAAATATGTCTCTCGCACAACCGAGGT
The DNA here is from genome assembly GCF_025698485.1 of Gossypium arboreum. NCBI lineage: Eukaryota > Viridiplantae > Streptophyta > Magnoliopsida > Malvales > Malvaceae > Gossypium > Gossypium arboreum. The sequence goes on along the minus strand of NC_069072.1, from coordinate 106,419,054 downwards.
TATCGGTAAATAACGTGTTCCTTTTAGAACGAAATTTATGCATTCAACCAGTTTTGTGGTCATATGACCATATTGTAAGCCACCGTCGTATGCTTGTGTCTACTATTCAAATGGTATGTTACAGAGGTAGTTTGCACCTTGATTGTTAACTGAACGCAAATTCCCCAACATCTCATAAAAATGGTCTTTATTGATCTCGTTCCCTGCCAATATAAGTTGATAGTGAAAATTACATACCAATATTCTATTCAGAATAAATTGAATATTACAACCAAAACTATATTAATAGAGATTAAATACCCATGTTGGTCACTTGCTTTCGTTCAGTCGTGGACCAATATTGCTCGTAGTAGTTGAACGCAACATGCCTTAGAAAATACTGATGGTGTGTGCAATCCCATAGGCTTCTATGTCGCTCAATTGCGGTTAGTATTCCAGTGCCCCGATCCGATATAACTCAGATATCAGGTTGAGGGCATACATGCCTCCTTAACCTAGAAAGAAAGAAATCTCAGTCATCAGCTGACTCCCCCGGTGTTATTGCAAACATAATTGGAAGGATTCTCCCAGCGTCATCCTGTGCCACAATTAGCAATAGCCGATGGGTGTATCTACCATACATAAAGGTACCGTCAATTTGTACCAATGGCTTGCAGTACACAAATGCATCCTGGCATTGCTTAAAGCTCCAGAACAGACGCTTGAACACTTGGCATCCACGGAGCAATCGGTTGTTGTAGTACGCAGGGACCGTTTCAAGGTCTGTTATACAACTTGGGACATACCTCTCCAGCACCTGACATCATTGCCAAACCTTATTATATAAAGTGTCCCACTCACTCTGCATCTTTTCCAATACCTTTTGCTTAGCTATCCAAGCCTTGCGGGAAGGGCGTGTACCTCAATTGGCTACGAATACTGGCTATAATGCATGACATAGAAGTCCTGAGATCTGCCTTCAACATCAGTAGTATTAAGGTAGCTATCATGCCTGAATCCATCTTGGGATGATCTTGTGAAACACGTGTCAACGAAGTACGTTAAATAATGCAACACTAAGTAATAACATTATTATTCAAAACCTTAAACACCCAGTGATATTATACCGGCAACACAGGTATGTGGACCTTTGTACTTTTTTATCTCCCACAAGCCTATCTTTTTCCTAAAGGAAGCCATGATTTTTCATGAACATGTACCGTCTTGCACTATACACTTGGCCTCAAAATTCTCAGATTTAGATTTAACCACGTTGTAGTTAACCCCGTGATTGATGCTATGTTGTTTCAAAACACCAAGAAAACTATCCTTACTAGAAAACTTGTAACAACCTAGTTTAGACTCTATTCTAAATAGTAGTTTTGAGACCAAAAATCTGAGTCAAAAAATATTTTAATATTATTTTCTGTGTTTATATCATGTGAGTAAGTATGTGTGAAAGTTTCGTGTGGAAATTTTATTGTTTGTGTGCTTAATTTGCAAAAAAGACTTAATCGCAGAAATGGAAAAGATGTGTTGTAATTGCTAAAGTGTCAAATTGCTATGTTTTTATATATGTGGGGTCCTTATGATGCAATTATACTATTGAATTAATGCATGAACATTAATGGACATGAGATAGTGGGATTATAATGAAAATAAAATGATTAAATATGTAAATGACTTATTAATGTTAATTAAATTAAAACAAAACATGAAACTAAGCCATTATCATCTCATATTGCCGAAAATACAAGGAAAAAGAAAGAAAAATACAAGCTTAGGGTTTTGACACTTTGATTGGTGATTAAGGTATGAGTTTTGTTCTGTTTTTTATGATTTCTACGTTTTTGTGATCGTTGCTTTGTGTTCTATCAAGACCATGCCTAAATTTCTGATTTGGATGATGATTTTGAGTTATGCCATTATTGATTTTGTGAGTTTTGCAATGTTAGTTGATGAAATATGGAAGCTTGATGATAGATTCAGATGTTTTGTATTGAGATTTTTGATGAATTTGAGTAATTTGGGCTAAATTGTGAAAATGAGAAATTGGGGGACTAAAATGTAAATTAAATGATATATATGGGCTTATATGAGTTAAGTGAATATTCGGCCTAACATGTATATAAAGAAATTATATGTATTTTTTGATTTTTTAAATTAGGGACTAAAGTGATAAAATGTGAAAATGTGAGGGCTAATTTGTAAAATGCCCTAAATATGTGTATATGGATTGAATTGAATAATTTTTTGAATAAGAGGGTTAATTTTGAATACATATAGATCAAGAAAAGAGGAATTCAGATTTAGATCGAGGGAAATCGAAGGTTATCAAGTAAACGATTCAAATTATCAATTCCGAGTACGAGGTAAGTTCGTACGTGATAAATGATGTTACAGTTATGTTTTGATAATGCATAAATTGTATATATTTGACTATGGTTCGAGCAAGATGATAAATTGACTATATTCGACACTAAGTGTGCAATTTGAAATAGCTTCGGCTATAAATAGCACTAAGTGTGCGAATTGGAATAGCTTCGGCTATATGAGGCACTAAGTGTGTGATACCGAGATAGACTCGATTTATTAAGATGGCACCAAGTGTGAGAGATTATTACGGTTTCAGTTAATCATTGATGCACTAAATGTGTGAATTCTTAGAGAATTGAAAAGATTCCGAACGAATTAATGTATTGAGCAAAAATGTGAGAATGAAATGAATAAACACGGGAAAAGATCAGGTATATATGATACCTATATGGTAGATGATACTATGTGTATGAAGTTTGATGAACTTGTATGAACATGTTAAATGTGATGGAATAGAATTGAAAGATGAATATGAATTACTAAGTGTTTATTAGTTGGTGTTTTGCATCGTATAAACTATTGATTATATTTAATACGAACTTACTAAGCTTTAAAGCTTACTGTGTGAAATGTTCTCTATTTTACAGTGTTATAAAGCTAGCTCGGATTCAGGGATCGTCAGCGACTCATTCAGACTATCAGATATCTATTTTGGTACCATTTTGAGAGTTGTATATATAGTATATGACATGTATAGGCTAGAGGTATTTTGGTATGTTTTGTGATGTGAATATCTAGCCATGTGATATGGCTTGGTTTTGGTTGTGTATAAGAATAAAGTATGGTTATAATCTATGTGATGTAATATTGTCTATAGGCTATATTTAGATGTGTATAAAAAGAACCTTCTGAGAAATGGTTCATTTGGTAAGTTAGAAATATGAATTTGATATGGAAATGGTATAATGATGCTATGAGAATGAATGAAGTAAACTAAGATTATGAACCATATGTTTTGGTATGACTTTGGCTTATGATTTGGTATGTTTTGGTTGGGATATGAACATGAAATTGGTCGGGATTATATGTCATGAGGAATGTATGTTATGTGATTGAGTTGGTGGTGCAATTGTTTCCTATTTGTTGCTTGCAGGGAGGACCCTTTAATGGGTTGCAATTTGGCTTTGCAAATAACCTATTTTTGTCCACAGGGGTAGAGACACGGACATGTGTCTCAGCCGTATGTGACAAACGGTTATATTATACAGTCGTGTGTCCCCTAGGGTACCCTACGATTTAAAGTCAGTATACCCTACAGTTTTGACACGGCCTAAACACACGGGCGTGTCTATTGGTTGTATGTGGCACACGGGCTAACATGTAACATCCCGAAATAGGGCCTAAACGGAACAGTGGTTGCGAAACCATAAATTCAATGTAGAAAAATTTAGTTTATTATCATTTTAAGGTCTATGGCATGATTGTGTGAAAATTTCGTTTCGAAATTTTATCGATATAGGGTCCAATTTGATATTTTGGACTAAATTGCAAAAGTTGTAAAATGTGTGTTCTAGTTCACAAAGGTATTAAGTACTTGTGAGTAATGGGTTTTTAAAGTGAAGGTCCTTGGATAGTAATTAGACCATTATACTAGTTTGGACAAAAATACCTAAAGGAAGATAAAACACCATAGTTTTTAATTAAGGGCATTTTGGTTATTTAGTTATTAAAATGAATTAAAAACAAAATTAAAAGCCAATTTTTGTCCATCTTCTTCATTAGGCTGAAATTTCAAGGGTTCTCCAGAGCTAGGGTTTGTTTCAAGCTTCCAAGCTCCATAGTAAGTGATTCCAAGCCCCGTTTTTAATGTTCTTTACGTTTTTGGAATCCCAGTAGCTCGACTTAACTTATGCTAGCAATAATTTAACCTAGGGCTCATATTTGGAAAAATACCCATAGGTAAAATTTGTGTATTTTGGTGTTTTATGATAGAATATGAGGTTTTAAATTATGTTAGACAACTTGTGCTACTCGGTTTTAAGTGAAAACGAGTAAAAGGGCTTAATCGATAAAAATACCTAATAGTCATAAGTACATGTTAGAGTGTGAATTTGATGTTACCATAAAAGGGAAAAATGATCAACATGTCATAAAACATAAGAAAATAGGATGAGGTTTAATTTACGAGCCTTGGGGCAAAAGTGCAAATATGTGAAAGTTTAGGGGAAAAATGGTAATTTTGCCAAAGTTCGTATTAGGGGCTGTTTTGATGAATGTATGTATTAAATAAAATTAATTTGGCATTATATATCAAGAGAAATTAGATTCAAGTCGTGATCGAGGGAAAAACAAAGTTTGCGAGGAATAGGCTCGATTGCTAAAATTTTGTATCGAGGTAAGTTCATGTGTAAATAAGGTAACATAATTTTATTTTAAGTGATTTAATATATTTGTATGATATGATATTTATTATCATGAAATATTGTGCTTTGTGAATTATTATTTGGTAATATGCAAATTATGTGAACAACCTGATAAGTATGAGATGTTAGCAAGTATCGGTTTTTACATTTCGAAGAAGGTGATCAAAATGTAAAATTGAGAAGAATCCCGTTTGAACCTTAGGAATAGATTAGGGTACAAGTTACATGTCACTAGGATGGTTGAGTTCCGAACTCGTTGAGTTGAGTCTGAGTTCGTGAGATGTAACTAGGCATCCGAGCTCGTTGAGTTGAGTCCGAGTTCACTTATGGATGTGAACGCCTGAGCTCGTTGAGTTGAGCCCGAGTTCGTTTATGGGCGGGTTACATGGTAGCTTGGCTACATAGATTTTGAAAGCTATTGAGCTTATTTAGCTATGAGTATAGCACTTATGTGCACATTATCCGTGTATCCGAAATCATATTCCGATGTATTCAACGGGAGATCTCTAATAGAATAAGGAGAATGCCTAATACGAAGGTGACATGTTGGTAAGTGTGATGAATAAGAAAATTTTACAGGTATGTGTTTAAACCCTCGGGTTGAGAACTTAGTATGATGAAATTGTAGTAAGATATTAAATGCAAATGTAACATGAATGTCTTGGTGTTGTTTATGCAAATAATGTTTATGTTGAATGGCATGATTATGTTACTTGTTATTTGCACGTGAACTTACTAAGCATTTATGCTTACTCTCTCCTTTTCCTTCATTGTAGTTTTGACAAGCCGGCTTGAGAATCGGGATAGGTTGAAGGCTCGCTCACACTATCCGAAGACCTAAATTGGTAAATTGGCTTGTATGTTATGAGTGTGGCATGTATAGGAATATACTCACTTTGTATAAATGATCATATGATATGGTTATGGTTTGGTAAGAAAAGGGTTTGTAAATGATTAGCTATTAGAATGGCTAATCAAGTTTATATATGATAACATGTATGCTTTATGTCTTAACTAAACCATGAAAATCCTTGGAATGGTAAAATTGGCCATAAAATAGAGTCATATAGCAGTAGTGATGTGAATTTGAAAAATCACTAAAAATATTAGAAATGGAATTAAATGATGAATAAGTTATGAAATTGAAGCTTGATGAGTCTATTTTCATATGGATGGAACAAAACAGGTAAATAAGTTATATTTTATGAGATATTTAAGTTTTGGTGGAATAGGGTCATAGTGGTCTCTGAATCCCCTATTCTGAATTTAAAAATTCACCAAAAATTGTACAAAAACAATTAGAAGCTGTAATTTATATTTACAGATTCTTTATTGAGTCTAGTTTTATGAAAAACAAACGGCATAATAATTAAAACTCTTTAAAGGGAGATATTTAATTCGTAATACACAGGGGTCAGAGTAGTCAAACCCTGAAACAGGGGAGACTTTAACTAATAAACTGTACTAGTTGGCTTGACAAAAAATTCTATAAAAACTTTAGTTGATAGATATATGAGTATAGTTTCAGGGAAAATTTACGGAATTGGATTTTGAGTTTCAGAACTCGAGATATGAATTTTTAAGCGACTGTGATGCAGTTGGCCAGCTTGTCTGAAAATTCTAAAATAAATTGTTTAAGCTGTTTAATTAATGAATTAAGTTTAGTAACACCTCGTACTCGACTCCGGCGATAGTCTCGGGTATGGAGGCGTTACATAGCACATAGGGATGTGGTCAGCTATCTGACCCAAGTCAGTAGCCTCCCTAATTTTCACACGGCCTAGCACATGGGCGTGTCTTGTGGCCATGTGGACAAGTCAGTATGTATGCCCTGTTTTGCCACGACCTAGACACACGGGCGTGTCTAATGCCGTATGAGGCATACGGCCTGTTCACACGGGCGTATGACCTTTATAACTTAGAAAAATGATTAAGTTTCAAAAAAAATTGTATGCGTTCGGATTAGTTCCCACCCCTTTCTAAAGCATGTTTAAGGTCTCATTGACCTATGTAAGGGACTCTACATTGATGTATGACTATGATGCTATTATGATTTTGAAATGAATGCTAAATGTTTCGATATGTCCGGTAATGCCTTTAACCCTAGTCTGGCAACGGATACCGGTTAGGGGTGTTATATTTTGTTAGTATCAGAGCTACAGTTTAGTCGATTCTAAGACAATTGTAGATTGAAAGAGAGTCTAGCTATACATGCCATATATATAAATTGTGATAGTGTGATAATTCCTGATAGTTAAAATGTGTTTTTCATATAGAAAACGAATCCCGAACGAGCGATAGTTGATGATGTTAAAAGCAATGCACCTGCTCCCCCTTAAGGAGCAGTGTTAATTGAATCTAGGCCGATATCTAGTAGTCAGGGAGAAGAGGCTAAGCAAGCCTTCTTCCAAATGATGAGCAAGTGGTTTGCGAAATTCGTTAGAATGAATCCGACTGCTCAACAACCTCCACCCCCACCTGTTACTCAAAAAGTTTCGATCGTGCCACAAGTAATAGATCTGATTCGATTGAGTAAGCCCCCTGTTGATAAGATTCGTAAACACAGAGCTGAAGAGTTTCGGTCTACAGTTGATGATGATGCTGAAAGAGCAGAGTTCTGGTTTGAGAATACTATCTGAGTATTTGATGAATTGTCTTGTACTCCAGAAAAATGTATCAAATGCGTAATATCTTTGCTTAGAGATAATGCATATCACTGGTGGAAAACATTGACATCGGTACTTCCTAGAGAATGAGTTACTTAGGAATTCTTTTAGATCGAGTTCCGAAAAAAAGTACATAAGCCAAAGATTCCTCGATCAGAAAAATAAAGAGTTTCTGGAATTGAAACAAGGCCAGATGACCATTACTGAGTATGAAAGAGAATTTGTACGTTTAAGTAAATATGTCCGGGAATGTGTCTACTGAAGAGATCATGTGTAAAGATTTTTTGATGGATTGAATGAAGACATAAAATTGTTATTTGGGATACTTGAATTGAAGAATTCATAGTATTGGTTGAGAGGGCCTAGCCAAGGATCTTAGCAAAGAAAAGAGAAAAGCTGATTCAGAGGCTAGAGATTCAAGAAAGAGATCAATGAATAAATCTTATCACTCCTCATCAAAGAAATCTAGAGATTATATTGATCAATCGATAGCTTCAGCGGGATATCAGAATAGAGATCGTGGAAAGAATATACCAACCCTAAAGCTCAAACTACATCAGTATCGAGTGTTGGTAACGCAAAGGATGTAAAGCTTGAGTGTCAACAATATGGAAGATAGCATTTTGGAGATTGCTGGGGGAAAAGTAATAATAGAGCTTGTTATAGTTGTGGTTTACAAGATCACTTTATAAAAGATTGCCCAGAGTTAGCTAAAAAAGATAATGCTCAGAACATGAGGTCGAGTAACACTGTAGCTAGAGGTGGACCACTGAGAAACATGGGAAATATGAGTGGTGGTAGAGGTGTGACGCGAGACACTACAGCGAGATCTGATGCTAGAGCACCTGCACGAGCCAACGCTATTCGAGCATGCGAGGGATGTTATTACCGGTACTTTTACTCTCTATGATACTAAAGTTATTGCATTGATAGATCTAGGGTCTACTCATTCATATATATGTGTGAATTTAGTATCCAGTAAGACTTTGCTTGTAAAGTCTACTGAATTTTTAGTTAGAGTATCGAACCCCTTAGGTGTAACACCCCGTACCCGAGACCGTTGCCGGAGTCGAACACGAGGTGCTAACAGACTTAATTCATTTATTTGCACAGTCCACTTTAAAAATTTCCAGACAAGCTGGCTAACTGCGTCACTGTCACCTTAAAAATCATATCTCGAGTTCCAAAACTCAAAAAGCAGTTCTATAAATTTTTCCTGAAACTAGACTCATATGTCCATCTACAAATTGTTTTCTAGAATTTTTGGTTGAGCCAATTAGTACAGTTTATTAGTTAAAGTCTCCCCTGTTTCAGGGTTCGACTACTCTGACCTTCATGCATTACGACTTAGATATCTCCCTGTACAGGGCTTCAATACTTATGCCGTTTGTTTCTAAAGAAACTAGACTTGAAAAGGAATCTGTACATATAGGGAATGCCTTCTAATTATCTCTGGTTAACTTATAGTGAATTTCCAAAATCAGAATAAGGGATCCAGAAATCGCTCTAGCCCTATTTCACGAAAACTTAAACATCTCACAAAATACGGCTCATATGATTGTTTCGTTACTTTCATATGAAAATAGATTCATCAAGGTTAGGTTACATAATTTATTCACTATTTAATTCCATTCCTACTATTTTTAACGATTTTTCAAATCCACATCGCTCTTTGTCAAGATCTATTTTTAAGGTAAACTTTACCTATTTCATGGTTTTCCATGGATCAACTAAAATTTTGTCATACATAGCACCAAAATGATCGTGATTAACCATTCCAATGGCTAATCGTTACCAACATTTCCATAACACTCCATGATCAACATACAAAATGATTATAACACTATGCTCAAAATATATATAAGCCATTTTCGCATGGCTAACCAAATATATACATTACCGAAAGGTACATGACCAACAACAAAAGGGTAGTCCTATACATGCCATTTTCAGAGTTCAACTAAAAGAGTACCAAAAGGGCTTTGATAGTGTGGATGACTTCGACTTTGACACTCCCGAATCCGATAGCTGACGAACCAAAATCTATAAAACAAAGAATCAAAGAAACGGAATAAGCGTTTAATGCTTAGTAAGTTTTTGAGTAATGAAATCATGCACAACTGAAGTATAGCATTCATATGACTAAACGAATAATTTCATATACACATATTCCCACAATCATACCTACTTCACATTTCCAACCCTTATATTCATACATAAGGAATCAACTTGACTAAAGGCCTGAAGCTTGTTAATCGATTGAGCGAATACTATTTAAAAGGAATCAATTATTCCAATGCATATACAAAACATACCTCATCGTTGGGGTTTTACGAGCGTATTAATTGAAATTATTACAGCGAGATTGCTCATTCCCAAACCAAGTACCTTCGGGAATTAGCTGGATATAGCTACTCGCTCAAATGCCTTCGGGATTTAGCCCGGTTATAGTAACTCGCACAAATGCCTTCGGGACTTAGCCCGGATATAGTAACTCGCACAAATGCCTTCGGGACTTAGCCCAGATATAGTAACTCGTACAAATGCCTCCGGGACTTAGCCCGGTTATAGTAACTCGCACAAATGCCTTCGGGACTTAGCACGGTTATAGTAACTCGCACAAATGCCTTCGGGACTTGGCCCGGTTATCATCCAAATAATCATGCACATATATCAATAAATCATGACACATCCTTATTTCATTTTTATTACTAAAGCTCAAACACAAGACATTTATCAAACCTTACCAATTTCGGCTCAATAGCCACATACAAAGAGCATGATTTTGACTTGCTTCATAACATGACCTCTATTCGCATTCGGATGCCCGTCATAAGTATAAACTAATTACCTCGATATATGTAACTCAAGTAGATTCATTATATCACCGTTTATTTGTTATTCTTATATGTCATGACTTAAACAAATCATAAACTAAGTTCCATTACTCGAAGACTTACCTCGGTTGTTGTCGAACGATTTCAACAGCTATTCGACCACTTTTTCCTTTCCTTTATCAGATTTAGTTCCCCTTTGCTCTTGAGCTTAAATTTAAACAAATACATTTATTTAATTATTTTTCACTTGGGCAATTCCATTCAATACATGTATGTCATACAATTTAAGTACAATGACCTTGTTCAATACTATTTAAACATCATGCATTATCGAATTTCATCAACACCATGTAACTTCATATAGAAACACATATCATCCTAAGTCGGTACACAAGTCAAATGCATCATTTAAATTGTCAAAGTCCACAATTTAGTCATATCTCTCTATCATAGTTTCTTCACTTAAACCGAATTAGCAAGCCCATATAGTCTTTGGCCGAATGCTATATAACCCAAGTCATCAAGAGTTTTATTATTTAACACTTAGATATCCATAGCTAAATAGGTTATTTGTACATACATATATATCGTCCAAAACCGAACATAAGAATTTTTTCATATATCTAACATTAATTAAATTATTCAAAACCTCACTAGCAAAATATCATGTACTATGCCGAACCAAAAAAAGATCAAACACCTAGCTTATCCATTCAAAACACTTAACCGGCCTTTGACCAAGACTTTAAACAAAGTCTATGTTCGGCTATCACACATATGGGCATTATTAGTTTAAAGTTTTAACAAGATTAATTTCTTTGATCTTGACCTAAATGACAACTCCCATTCTCCTTATTTCAACCGAATTATTCATAACATCAAGACTAAAATTTTTGCTCCTTGAACTTCATACATTTATAAAAACTTTCATAACTTATTCGGCCTTATCAAGAACCATTTAACATGCAAGGAAAAATAATCATAGAGGAAGAAGTTAACATTCTAAATAGACTCAATTTTTGACCGAATGTACAAGGTGTCTCTAAGCTACTCATCCAAAAATCTTTACCCCATTCTAGTCATTCCCCATTGTTCCTACAACATGAAAATAGCCCTAATTCCAACACTTAATCATTCGGCATCTTGCTCAAATCACCATAAGAAATCTCAACTTTCTTGACATTACCAAGAGTGCATTCACAAATTAACTTAGCATAATATAAAGCCAAATCAACAAATTCAAAGCTTACCTCCTAATAGCTAAAGATGACTTAGAATTGCTCTAGGTAAGTTTTCCTTATTTTTCTTCTTTGTTTGACTTGAGAGAGGTAGGAGAAGAAGATGAACACCATCCTCTTTCTTCTCTTTTATTTAATTCATTTTATTACAATTATTAATTCATTTGTTAATACAAAATTGTTTTAAATTTGAATTGGTGCAGATTATCTTTTCTTGGCCGCCACTATGTTCATTATGGGTAAATTGACATGCAAAACCACTCTTTTCAATGCATGTACTAATAGACCATTGTAAGATTAACCTCTCACTTTCCAACAATGTTTCATATAAGTCCATTTTAATAAATCCACATAAAAATGATCAAATTAATGCATGAAACTTTCACACATGCATTTACTCACATCATAAACACAGAATATAACTTTTAATTATTTATAGGACTCGGTTTCGTGGTCCCGAAACCACTTTTCGACTAGGGTCAATTTAGGGCTGTCACATTAGGCAAGTGTGTATTGGTTGATAAAGTGTGTAAGAATTGTCCATTGATGATTTGGGGTAATTACTTTCTGGCCAATTTGATGTTGTTACCATTTAATGAGTTTGACATAATTCTGGGCATGGATTGGCTAACGTTGCATGATGCTATTGTAAATTACAAATAAAAGATGATTGATTTGAGATGTCAAAGTAATAAGATTATTCGAATTGAATCAGATGTTTTGAACGAATTGCCAGCAATGTTTTCAATGATATTGGCTCAGAAATATGTGAGAAAGGGTTGTGAAGCTTACTTGGCTTATGTGCTTGATATGAAAGTGACTGAAAATAAGATTGAATCAGTGCCAGTTGTGTGTGACTACCCAGATGTGTTTCCTGAAGAGTTACTGGATTTACCACCGATCCGAGAGGTTGAATTTGGTATTGAGTTAGTACCTGGAACAACTCCGATATCGATAGCTCCATACAGAATGGCACTGACTGAATTAAAAAAGTTGAAAGCTTAGTTGCAAGAATTGACAAACAGAGGCTTCGCACGACTGAGTTATTCTCCTTGGGGTGTACCAGTTTTTTTTTGTGAAAAAGAAAGACGGAACTATAAGAATGTGCATCGATTATTGACAGCTCAATAAAGTGATGGTCAAGAACAAATATCCTTTACCGCGGATAAATGTTTTGTTTGATCAGTTGAAAAAGGCTACAGTGTTTTCAAAGATAGATTTGAGATCAGGTTACTATCAGTTGCGAGTGAAAGACTCTGATGTGCCAAAAACTACCTTTCCAACAAGGTATGGACACTATAAGTTTTTAGTTATGCCTTTCGAATTAACCATGCACCTGCTGGTTTTATGGCTTTGATGAATAGAATTTTCAGACCGTATTTAGATTGATTTTTTATTGTATTCATTGATGACATATTGATATATGCACATGATGAAACTGAACATGCCGAGCATTTGAGAATAGTGCTACTGTAACACCCCTAACTCGAGACCGACGCCGGTGTCGGACACGAGGGGTTAACGGCCAAACCCTCTCAAGATACCAACCAGTTTGACATTACCAGTCAGGCTGGAAAACTGCGTCACCGTCGCCTTAAAATCATATCTCGAGTTTCAAAACTCGGAAACTGGTTTCGTAAATTTTCCTGAATTTAGACTCATATACCCATCCATGGATTTATTTTTAGAATTTTGGTTGGGCCAATTGGTACAGTTTATTAGTTAAAGTCACCCATGTTACAGGGACCGACTGCTCTGACCTTCGCGCGTTACAACTTGAATATCTCCTGTACAGGGCTTTAATACTGGTGCCGTTTGTTTCTAATGAAACTAGACTCAAAATGGAATCTTTACATATAAGGCATGACTCCTAGTTCTTTCTGGATAATTTATGGTAAATTTTCAAAGTCGCGACAGGGGACCCAGAAACCGTTCTGGCCCTGTCTCACGAGAACCTTAATATTTCTTAGTATACCGCTCATATGGTCGTTTCGTTTCGTCCATATAAAAATAGATTCATCAAGGTTCAGTTCCATAATTTACTCACTATTTAATTCTACTTTTACTATTTTTAGTGATTTTCAATCTCATCTCACTGCTGCTGTCTGCAACAGTTACTGCAGAGACTATGCCAATTTCATGAATTTTTCCTTGGCCTTAATCATCCATCATACACGACACAAATTATGGCCACCTTATCAAAATTTGAGTTTCTAAGACTCGTGGCTATAGGTTCTAGCATCCCACTCGATGACCACATAGGCCATTTTCACATGGCTTAAAGTTTACAACCCACAATTCGACAAATTATAATAGCCTATACATGCCAAATGTTCTTCAACAACAAAAACAATACCACAAGATTTCAGCCGGTGTGATGACTTCAACGACGGTCCCGATCACGCAAACAATACGAGTCCGAGAGACCTAAAATGGGTGACAAGAAAAACACCGAGTGAGTTTACAACTCAGTAAGTCATAAGCATTCATCAATCCACTGATAAAGTTACTACAACATGAAACAATAAACGAGGCTAGGTACTCATCCATATCGAATCTATACCAAGTCATACATCCACATTTCATATTCTACACAACAAGATATTTGAGGCATTTTCACACACTAACTCATTTCCACCACAATCATACAATTTCAATCATCACATAGATTTAAGGCTTACCAAATTCAACCCCGAGCATGAACATATTTTCTATTCGTCATGAGCTCGAGGTACTTACCCGATCCGCTGTCCGGGATTAGCTCGATAATGTCGCACACTCAGTGCCAATTGTAATGCAAGAGCATATAGTGAATCCGCACACTTAGTGCTATATGTATTCAACTCGCACACTTAGTGCTATATAATCAAACTCGCACACTTAGTGCTGTACAATTTTAAACCCGCACACTTAGTGCCAATCTTGTCACCGTGTCCATTTATACCCGCACACTTAGTGCCGAGACCAATACCTTATGTATTTTGCTGCCTTTATACATTCAACAATGGCATCATTCCATACACACACATTTCCATTTACACACCAACTCATTTAAACACATTTGCATATATATATTGATCATTTAAATCAACACCAAATATACGCTTAATGACTTACCTTGTGTTGGGTAAAACAGTCCAAGTCGGCTACTCGATGACCTTCGTCTTTCCCTTGCTTGATTCTCCTTCTTTAACTCCTTGAGCTTAATCAATAAATCAACTAGTTTAACCCTCTTGCTAAACATTCATAATTCAATTACACATGCATATGTATGTTTGTATATTCGCAACCATCCTCACTTATTACCCATTTGGTCAACAATCTAAGCCAAGATAAGGCTTCAATATGGTTGCCTCTAACCGAATACATGCACACCAATCTACTTCCTTTGGCCGAATATGCATGTCTATGTGGAGGCCAATTTTACACTAATACTACACAAAAAACAGCATACATTTTCCTAATTAACGCATTACATATTGTAGTTCTATACACATCTCTCATTTATTTCATAACCAAACAACATCACAAGCAAATAGACACCTTAAAATAGTATGCATGTCATACCAATTCATCATGTGCAAACATATATTCATGTAGGTGCAATGGCGAATTCTCAAGTGGCTTATATCCAAATATACACACATATCCAAAGCTTAAATCTTACTTACCATGCAACATGCATGAATCATACTTATGGATATAACATGGCGAATACCACAACACCATACCGTTTCAATTTGGTCATGGTTAAACAAAGAACTTAGTACTCATTCAAAATGCTAAAAGAAAATCTAAGAATCCCCAATCCACCATCACATGAATCATTATCAAGCTTGATATTTAGCATGCAATGGCATTAACACCATATTCACTTTGGCGAATTTCATTCCCATGACATAACAAAGATTTGAACCATGGGCTAACAAGAACATCAAGCTAGCAACTAAAATATACATGAATCTCATGGCAAAACATCAAACTTACCTTAATCTAGGTACAAGTATGGCCAAACCTCCTCCTAAACCTCTTCCAAACCAACATGAAACAAGAATTCCTTCCTTCTTCCTTAGAATTTTCAGCCCAAAGGAAATGAAAATGATGAACAAAAATTCTTCTTTCTTTCTCCACACTCACGGCAATGGGCATGCATGAGACCATTTTTTTTCTTTTTTTTGTTCCTTTTATTATTAAATTCCCATGCTCACTATTTTATTTTTTCTTACATACACCATTGTCCCAACATGTTTTATGACATGTTTTTACCCATAATCTCTTGTCATGGCGGCCACTAACTATTAGGGGGAAATTTGACATGCAAGTCCTCCTTTTGACTACATGCACTATTAGGTCCTTATAGATTAGCCTATCACTTTTCAAAAGTGTCACACAAGTCCTACTAATCAATTCACATGCTATCGGCTAAATCAAGCTTGAAATTTTCACACATTCATAATTACATATTCTAGACAATAAATATTACGTTCAAACATTTCAAGACTTCGGTTTAGCGGTCCCGAAACCACTTCCGACTAGGGTCAATTTTGGGTGTCACAACTCTCCCCACTTAAGAAATTTTCGTCCCGAAAATCTTACCGTAAATAGGTTTGGGTAACGCTCTTTCATAGAGTTCTCGGGTTCCCAAGTAGCTTCTTCCATCCCGTGTTTGAGCCATAACACTTTTACTAATGGAACTCTTTTGTTTCGCAACTCCTTCACTTCACGAGCTAGGATACGAATCGGTTCTTCTTCATAACTCATATCGGCTTGAATTTCAACCTCGATGGACTAATTACGTGTGACGGTCGATCTATAACGTCAAGCATCGAAACATGGAAGACGTTGTGAATCCTTTCAAGTTCGGGGCAAAATCAAACGATACGCGATCGACCGACTCGTTCAGATATTTCATATGGCCCGATGAACCTCGGGCTCAATTTTCCTTACGGCCAAATCTAAGCACCTTCTTCCAAGGTGAAACTTTGAGAAAGACCTTGTCTCCAACCCGATATTCAATATCTTTTCTTTTCAAATCCGCATACGACTTTTGGCGATCCGCGACTTTCAAACTTTCACGAATTACTCGAACTCTTTGCTCGGCATCCTTAACCAAATCAACCTCAAGAATTTACCTTCACTAAGTTCACCAGAATAATGGGGTACGGCATTTACGATCGTATAAAGCCTCGTAAGGCGCCATCTTAATACTTGATTGAAAGCTATTGTTGTAGCGAATTCAATCAAAGGCGATACTGCTTCCATGAACCACTAAACTCAAGGATACAACATCTCAACATATCCTCGAGTATTTGAATTATCCGCTCAGATTGACCATCGGTTTGGGGTGAAAGGCGGTCTTTGAAATGCAACTTGGTACCCAAAGCTTCTTGAAATTTCTTCCAAAATCGCGAGGTAAATCTCGGATCTCTATCCGACACAATAGAAATCGGTACCCGTGTAATCTCACAATCGAGAAACGTACAATTCGGCTAGTTTATCCAATGAAAATCCGTGACGCGGGGATAAAGTGAGCCGACTTAGTCGGTCTATCAACAACAACCCAAATCGCATCCTTCTTACTAGTCGACAATGGTAGCAGGACACAAAGTCCATTGTGACTCGATCCCATTTCCACTCGGGTATCGTGATCGGTGAAGCAATCTCAAGGCACTTGATGTTCCACTTTCACTTGTTGACATGTTAAACATCTCAAACAAAGTCGGAGATGTCCCGTTTCATACCATGCCACCAAAACCGACGTTTCAAATCGTTGTACATCTTCGTACTCCCGGGTGGATTGCCATTCGGCTACAATGGGCTTCGTTCAAAATTATTGGAATAAGTTCAATTCTTTGGGACACACAGACGACTTCAACCTCAAACAATCGTCATCATCGATTTGAAATTCGAGTCCTTGTTCGAACACACTCATCCCGTTTGCAACCAACTCATCGTCGACTTTCTCGAGCTTCACGAATTTGACGTATCAATAATGGTTTGGCTTTCAATTTAGCTACTAACACATTGTCGGGTAGGATAGACAAGTGTACATTCATCGCCATAAAGCAAATAGTGATTTCGGCTTAAGGCATCCGCAACCATATTAGCCCTTCCGGTGATAATCAATGACGAGCTCATAATCTTTTAACAACTCGAGCCATCGCCTTTGTCGCAGATTTAAGTCTCTTTGGGTCATCAAATATTTGAGACTTTTGTGATCCGAATACACATGGCACTTCTCACCAAATAAGTAATGTCGCCATATCTTTAAAGGCGAATACGATGGCGACCAATTCGAGATCATGGGTGGGATAATTTTTCTCATGTGGCTTTAATTGCCTCGGCGCATAGGCCACAACTCGCCTTTCTTGCATCAATACGCAACCCAACCCAAGTAGGGATGCGTCACTATAAATGACAAACTCTTTGCCCGATTCGGGTTGCACTAGAATTGGGGCTTCATCAAATAAGCTTTCGGTTGATCGAAACTTTTCGACATTTCTCCGTCCATTCGAACTTAACATCCTTTTGGAGTAGCCGTCATTGGCGTGGCTATCGTCGAGAAACCTTTTACAAATCGTCGGTAATAACCGCAAGCCCCAAAAAGCTCCTAACTTCGGTAACATTCCTTGGTGGTTTCCAATCGACTATGGCGAAATTTTGTTCGGGTCCACCGACACCGTCACGGACACCACGTGCCCCAAAAGCTAACCTCTTTCAACCAAAATTCACATTTTGAACTTTGCGTATAATCGCTTATCTCGTAAGATTTGCAACACTAGCCTCGGTGTTCAAAGATGCTCGGTTTCATCTCTCGAATAGACCAAAATGTCATCGATAAATACAACTACGAACCGATCCAAGTATGGCACGAAAATTCTATTCATTAAATCCATAAACACCGCAGGGGCATTAGTGAGCCCAAACGGCATCACCAAGAATTCGTAGTGACCGTACCTCGTTCTAAAAGCGGTTTTGGGTATGTCCGATTCTCGGACCCTCAACTAATAGTACCCCGACCTCAAATCTATCTTTGAAAACACCGAGGCTCCCTTTAATTGATCAAACAAATCGTCAATTCGTGGCAATGGATATTTATTCTTTATCGTCACTTTATTGAGTTGACGATAGTCGATGCACAACCTCATGGTTCCGTCCTTCTTCTTCACAAACAATACAAAGCGCCCATGGAGAAAAACTCGGTCGAGTGAAACCTCTATCCGTCAATTCTTGCAATTGAACCTTCAATTCCTTTAATTCCGTTAATGCCATACGATACGGGGCTATTGAAATCGGCGTAGTACCGGTACAACCGATGCGAATTCCACTTCTCGAACCGGTGGCAATCCGGCAACTCCTCGGGAAAAACATCGAATACTCACAAACCATCGGTACCGATTCGAGTTTCCTTTCCGTCTCTTTACTTCCAAACACATACGCAAGGTATGTTTCACACCCTTTTCACATACCTCCGGCGGTCATAGAAGATATTATCATTGGCGTTCTTTTAAATCGATGAGACTCGACTCGGACTACCTCATTATTTACACTCCTCAAATCAATGGTTTTCCTTTTGCGGTCCACCTTTGCATCATGTACTGATCACCAATCCATACCAAGAATAACATCGAATTCATTAAATGGTAGAAGCATCGGATCGGTAGGAAAAGCAGGATTCTCGAATTATTAGGGGCATCTCTTGCACACTTTATCAACGAGCACGTATTGACCCAAAGGGTTTGACACTCGAATTACGAACTCGATGAGACTCAACGGTAGAGTCTTCTTGGATGCTAAGGTTTCACATACATATGAGTGAGTAGAGCCGGGTCAATCAATGCAATCACAATAGTATCAAAGAGAGTAAAAGTACCGGTGATAACGTCGGGGAGGATGCCTCCTCTCGTGCGCGGATGGCATATGCTCTAGCAGAGTACGGGTCTCGGATCGGACAGCCGTATTAGAGGCTCCTCTCGATTACCACCCCTACCTCCAGAGATTCTCGGGGCCTACCTCCACCGTCGTTCCACTAGGTCTTGCACCTTGCGTCTTATTCCTCTCATCTAGCTCGTGCAATCTCTAATGAAGTGGTCCTTGAACCGCATCCATAACAGAGCCCTATTAATGACTTACCCCAACATTCACCTAGGTGTCGTCTTCCACATTGGGGCATTCAGGTCTCTTTTGACAATTATTGCCCACACTAGCTACTGAAGTAGCTCGGAGTCCGTCAATGGTGGGGCTCTAATGGAAATTCCCGCATCGTCCTCGACTTCTTGGTGTCCTCCACGAACCTCTTTACAGCCGAGAACGGAGCTTTACTCATCGATCTTTTACGGTAATCTCTTGCTTCAAATTCAGCCTTCTTCTTCTCCTTCCCAAGTTCTTCCGCCTTGCGTGCTCGTTCGACTAGTGTCACGAACTCCTTTATCTCCAAAATTCCCACTAGTAACTTTAACTCTTCATTCAATCCTTCTTCAAATCTTTTGCACATCGCAACCTCATCACCACACACTCCCGAGCATACCGACTAAGTCTTACGAACTCATGTTCAGTATTCGAATCTGATCATCCGGCCTTGCTTGAGTTCCAAGAATTCCTTACGCTTCGATCGATGAACCGTTGACTAATGTATTTCTTTGAAATTGGATTGGAAGAAATCCCAAGTAACTCGTTCATTTGGGACTATGGAAATTAAAGTCCTCCACCAATAGTAAGTCGAGTCTCGTAACAAGGATATAGCACACTTAAGACATTCATCGGTGTGCATGACAGTTCATCTAACACTCTAATGGTGTTATCGAGCGAACTTCGGCCTTTTCGGCATCATCAAGAACTATGGCCTTGAACTCCTCGGCCCCACGCTTCCTAATCAAGTCCACGGTGGTTTACTCAACCTCACGGGATCGATGAATCGGAGGCATTGCGGGCTCTTGGGGTGGAGTATTTAAATTCGGGAATGGTTGGACAGCGGGTTGGTTCGGGCATATTGCGCGACCCACTCATTCATCATGGTGAAGAAGGCTTGTTTCGCCCTTCATTTTGATTATTCGCGGATGATCGAGGCTCAACGGGCGGTGTCCCTTGTGCAGGAGCAGCCGCTACACTTTCAACGTCATCCGCCAAGGGTCTCTCTACCGGGTTCCATTGCTAATCAAAACAAAAATTCCAACCGTCGAAGTCATCACATTATTAAGCGCTAACAATTTGGCATGTATAGCTAGACTCACACGCGCTATGGTAGTCCTAGAACCGACTAAACCATAGCTCGATACCAATAAAATTGTAACACCCTAACTCGAGACCGACGCTGGTGTCGGACACGAGGTTAACGACCAAACCCTCTCAAGATACCAACCGGTTTGACATTACCAGTCAGGCTGGAAAACTGCGTCACCGTCGCCTTAAAAATCATATCTCGAGTTTCAAAACTCGGAAACTGGTTTCGTAAATTTTCCCTGAATTTAGACTCATATACCCATCCATGGATTTATTTTTAGAATTTTTGGTTGGGCCAATTGGTACAGTTTATTAGTTAAAGTCACCCATGTTACAGGGACCGACTGCTCTGACCTTTGCGCGTTACAACTTGAATATCTCCCTGTACAGGGCTTTCATACTGGTGCCGTTTGTTTCTAATGAAACTAGACTCAAAATGGAATCTTTACATATAAGGCATGACTCCTAGTTCTTTCTGGATAATTTATGGTAAATTTTCAAAGTCGCGACAGGGGACCTAGAAACCGTTCTGGCCCTGTCTCACGAGAACCTTAATATTTCTCAGTATACCGCTCATATGGTCATTTCGTTTCATCCATATAAAAATAGATTCATCAAGGTTCAGTTCCATAATTTACTCACTATTTAATTCTACTTCTACTATTTTTAGTGATTTTTCAATCTCATCTCACTGCTGCTGTCCGCAACAGTTACTGCAGTAGACTATGCCAATTTCATGAATTTTTCCTTGGCCTTAATCATCCATCATACACGACACAAATTATGGCCACCTTATCAAAATTTGAGTTTCTAAGACTCGTGGCTATAGGTTCTAGCATCCCACTCGATGACCACATAGGCCATTTTCACATGGCTTAAAGTTTACAACCCACAATTCGACAAATTATAATAGCCTATACATGCCAAATGTTCTTCAACAACAAAAACAATACCACAAGATTTCAGCCGGTGTGATGACTTCAACGACGGTCCCGATCACGCAAACAATACGAGTCCGAGAGACCTAAAATGGGTGACAAGAAAAACACCGAGTGAGTTTACAACTCAGTAAGTCATAAGCATTCATCAATCCATCGATAAAGTTACTACAACATGAAACAATAAGCGAGGCTAGGTACTCATCCATATCGAATCTATACCAAGTCATACATCCACATTTCATATTCTACACAACAAGATATTTGAGGCATTTTCACACACTAACTCATTTCCACCACAATCATACAATTTCAATCATCACATAGATTTAAGGCTTACCAAATTCAACCCCGAGCATGAACATATTTTCTATTCGTCATGAGCTCGAGGTACTTACCCGATCCGCTGTCCGGATTAGCTCGATAATGTCGCACACTCAATGCCAATTGTAATGCAAGAGCATATAGTGAATCCGCACACTTAGTGCTATATGTATTCAACTCGCACACTTAGTGCTATATAATCAAACTCGCACACTTAGTGCTGTACAATTTTAAACCCGCACACTTAGTGCCAATCTTGTCACCGTGTCCATTTATACCCGCACACTTAGTGCCGAGACCAATACCTTATGTATTTTGCTGCCTTTATACATTCAACAATGGCATCATTCCATACACACACATTTCCATTTACACACCAACTCATTTAAACACATTTGCATATATATATTGATCATTTAAATCAACACCAAATATACGCTTAATGACTTACCTTGTGTTGGGTAAAACAGTCCAAGTCGGCTACTCGATGACCTTCGTCTTTCCCTTGCTTGATTCTCCTTCTTTAACTCCTTGAGCTTAATCAATAAATCAACTAGTTTAACCCTCTTGCTAAACATTCATAATTCAATTACACATGCATATGTATGTTTGTATATTCGCAACCATCCTCACTTATTACCCATTTGGTCAACAATCTAAGCCAAGATAAGGCTTCAATATGGTTGCCTCTAACCGAATACATGCACACCAATCTACTTCCTTTGGCGAATATGCATGTCTATGTGGAGGCCAATTTTACACTTAATACTACACAAAAAACAGCATACATTTTCCTAATTAACGCATTACATATTGTAGTTCTATACACATCTCTCATTTATTTCATAACCAAACAACATCACAAGCAAATAGACACCTTAAAATAGTATGCATGTCATACCAATTCATCATGTGCAAACATATATTCATGTAGGTGCAATGGCGAATTCTCAAGTGGCTTATATCCAAATATACACACATATCCAAAGCTTAAATCTTACTTACCATGCAACATGCATGAATCATACTTATGGATATAACATGGCGAATACCACAACACCATACCGTTTCAATTTGGTCATGGTTAAACAAAGAACTTAGTATCTCATTCAAAATGCTAAAAGAAAATCTAAGAATCCCCAATCCACCATCACATGAATCATTATCAAGCTTGATATTTAGCATGCAATGGCATTAACACCATATTCACTTTGGCCGAATTTCATTCCCATGACATAACAAAGATTTGAACCATGGGCTAACAAGAACATCAAGCTAGCAACTAAAATATACATGAATCTCATGGCAAAACATCAAACTTACCTTAATTTAGGTAAAAGTATGGCCAAACCTCCTCCTAAACCTCTTCCAAACCAACATGAAACAAGAATTCCTTCCTTCTTCCTTAGAATTTTCAGCCCAAAGGAAATGAAAAATGATGAACAAAAATTCTTCTTTCTTTCTCCACACTCACGGCAATAGGCATGCATGAGACCATTTTTTTTCTTTTTTTTTTTGTTCCCTTTCATTATTAAATTCCCATGCTCACTATTTTATTTTTTTCTTACATACACCATTGTCCCAACATGTTTTATGACATGTTTTTACCCATAATCTCTTGTCATGGCGGCCACTAACTATTAGGGGGAAATTTGACATGCATGTCCTCCTTTTGACTACATGCACTATTAGGTCCTTATAGATTAGCCTATCACTTTTCAAAAGTGTCACACAAGTCCTACTAACTGAATTCACATGCTATCGGCTAAATCGAAGCTTGAAATTTTCACACATTCATAATTACATATTCTAGACAATAAATATTACGTTCAAACATTTCGGTGACTCGGTTTAGCGGTCCCGAAACCACTTCCCGACTAGGGTCAATTTTGGGCTGTCACAGCTACAGACTTTGCGAGATAAGAAATTGTATACGAAGTTTAGCAAATGTGAGTTCTGGTTACGCGAAGTTGGTTTTCTAGGTCATATAGTATCAACATCAGGTATCTGAGTTGATTCGAGTAAGATTTCAGCTATTCTGATTGGAAGCCTACGAGAAATGTCTCTGAAGTCTGCTATTTTTTGGGACTTGCTGGTTATTACCGTTGATTCGTAAAAGGCTTTTCTATGATTGCGACTCCGTTGACAAAATTGTTTCAAAAAGATGTGAAATTTGAATGGGCTGAAAAGTGTCAGAAAATTTTTGATCAGTTGAAAACTCTATTAACTGAAGCTTCAGTGTTAGTTCAGCCAGAATCGGGTAAAGAATTTGTGATTTATAGTGATGCATCTTTGAATGGTTCAGGTTGTGTTTTGATGTAGGAAGGCAAAGTCAAAGCTTTTTCCTCGAAACAGTTAAAGCCTCATGAAAAGAATTATCTGACACACGATCCGGAATTGGCAGCTATAATGTTTGCGTTGAAGATTTGACGCCACTATCTGTTTGGTGAGAAATGTCAAGTTTATTCCGATCACAAAAGCTTAAAATATTTGATGACTCAAAAAGATCTGAATCTACGACAGCGAAGATTGTTAGAATTGTTAAAAGCTTACGAACTTGTAATTCACTATCATCCGGGAAAAGCAAAAGTTGTTGCTGATGTTTTAAGTCAGAAATCATTGTTTGCATTGTGCATGATGAATACTCAGTTAACTTTTTTTGATGATGGTTCGGTTTTAGCTGAGTTGAAAGTGAGACCGTTATTTATTCAGCAGATTTATGAAGCTCAGAAAGTTGATAATAAATTGTTAGCAAAACGGGCTCAGTGCAATTTGAATACTGATTCAGAATTCTGAGTTGATGCTGAAGGTTGTTTGAGATTCAGAGACCGAATATGTGTTCCAAGAATTCAGAGTTGATTCAAATGATTTAAAATAAAGCTCATAGCAGCCGGTTATCTATTCATCTGGGTAGTACTAAAATGTATAATGATCTGACATAACTTTATTGGTGACATGGTATGAAATAAGATATATAGGAATTTGTTTCAAAATGCTTAATTTGTCAGCAAGTTAAAGCTGAGCATCAGGTTCCATCTGGGTTACTTCAACTGATTATGATTCCAAATTGGAAATGGGACAGAATCACGATGGATTTTGTATCGGGTTTACCTCTGACACCAAGTAAGAAAGATACAATCTGGGTTGTTGTTGATAGATGAACTAAATCGGCTCATTTCATTCTAGTTCGCACAGATTATTCACTTGATAAGCTTGCTGAGTTGTACATTTCTCAGATTGTGAAATTGCACGGAGTACCTATTTTTTTTGTTTCGGATAGAGATCCGAGGTTCACATCATGGTTTTGGAAGAAATTACAAGATGCATTAGGTACGAAACTACACTTTAGCACTGCTTTTCACCCACAGATGGATGGTCAATCTGAGCGGATTATTTAGATACTCAAGGATATGTTAAAATGTAGCATTTTTGAGTTTGAAGGTACGTGGGAAAAGTATTTGCCATTGATTGAATTTGCATATAATAATAGCTTTCAATCGAGTATTAAAATGGCACCGTACGAAGCTTTATACGATAGGAAGTGTCGAACACCATTTACGAGACAGAAGTTAGTGAGAATAAGATTCACAGGATTGATTTGATCAGAGAAATAGAAGAAAAAGTGAAAGTAATACGTGATAGTCTAAAAACAGCCTCAGATCATCAGAAATCGTATGCAGATTTAAAAAGAAAAGATATTGAGTTTCAAATCAGAGACAAAGTGTTTTTGAAAGTATCTCCGTGGAAGAAAATACTTCGATTCGATCGTAAAAGCAAATTGAGTTCGAGATTCATCGGACCGTATGAAATCATAAAGCGTGTTAGGCCAGTTGTATATAGATTACTATTGCAACCTGAGCTATAAAAGATCCACAATGTATTTCACGTATCGATGCTACGAAGATATAGATTGGATCCTTCACATGTTATCTCCCCGACTAAGGTTGAAATTTAGCCTGATATGTCTTATGAAGAAGAACCAATCCGTATCTTAGCTCACAAAATTAAAGAACTGCAAAAAAAGAAAATTCCATTAGCAAAAGTAATGTGGCATCATCACGGTGTTGAAGAGGCTATGTAGGAGCCCGAAGATACTATGAGACAGCAATATCCGAATCTGTTCAATCGTAAGATTTTCGGGGACGAAAATCCCTAAGGGGGGAGAGTTGTAATAGCCCAGTTTAGACCCTAGTCAGAATAGTGGTTTTGGGACCAAAAACCTGAGTAAAAAAATATTTTAATATTATTTTCTGTGTTTATATCATGTGAGTAAGTATGTGTGAAAGTTTCGTGTGGAAATTTTATCGTTTGTGTGCTTAATTTGCAAAAAGGACTTAATCGCAGAAATACAAAAGATGTGTTCTAATTGCTAAAGCGTCAAATTGCTATGTTTTTATATATGTGGGGTCCTTATGATGCTATTATACCATTGAATTAATGCATGGACATTAATGGACATGAGATACCGGGATTATAATGAAAATAAAAAGGTTAAATATGTAAATGGCTTATTAATGTTAATTAAATTAAAACAAAACATGAAACTAAGCCATTATCATCTCATATTGCCAAAAATACAAGGAAAAAGAAAGAAAAATACAAGCTTAGGATTTTGACAGTTTGATTGGTGATTAAGGTATGAGTTCTGTTCAGTTTTTGATGATTTCTACGTTTTTGCGATCGTTGCTTTGTGTTCTATCAAGCCCGTGCCAAAATTTCTAATTTGGATGATGATTTTGAGTTATGCCATTATTGATTTTGTGAGTTTTGTAATGTTAGTTGATGAAATATGGAAGCATGATGATAGATACAAATGTTTTGTATTGGGATTTTTGATGAATTTGAGTAATTTAGGCTAAATTGTGAAAATGAGAAATTGGGGGACTAAGATGTGAATTAAATGATATATATGGGCTTATATGAGTTAAGTGAATATTCAACCTAACATGTGTATAAAGAAATTATGTGTATTTTGTGATTTTATGAATTAGGGACTAAGGTGATAAAATGTGAAAATGTGAGGGCTAATTTGTAAAATGCCCTAATTATGTGTATATGGATTGAATTGAATGATTTGTTGAATACAATGGTTAATTTCGAATGCATATAGATCAAGAAAAGAGGAATTCAGATTTAGATCGAGGGAAATCAAAGGTTATCGAGTAAACGATTCGAATTATCACTTCCGAGTACGAGGTAAGTTCGTACATGATAAATGATGTTATAGTTATGTTTTAATGCTTTGATAATGCATAAATTGTATATATTTGATTATGGTTTGAGCACGATGATAAATTGACTATGTTCAGCACTAAGTGTGCGATTTGAAATAGTTTCGGCTATAAATAGCACTAAGAGTGCCAATTGGAATAGCTTCGGCTATATGAGGTACTAAGTGTACGATACCAAGATAGATTCGGTTTATTGAGATGGCACTAAGTGTTCGAGATTGTTACAGTTTCAATTAATCACTGATGCACTAAGTGTGCGAATTCTTAGAGAATTGAAAAGATTTCGAACGAATTAATGTATTGAGCAAAAAGGTGAGAATGAAATGAATAAACACGAGAAAAGATCAGGTATGTATGATACCTATATAGTAGATGATACTATGTGTATGAAGTTTGATGAACTTGTATGAACATGTTAAATGTGATGGAATAGAATTGAAAGATGAATATGAATTACTAAGTGTTTATTAGTTGGTGTTTTGTATTGTATAAACTATTGATTATATTCAGTACAAACTTATTAAGCTTTAAAGCTTACTGTGTGAAATGTTCTCTGTTTTACAGTGTTATAAAGCTATCTCAGATTCAGGGATCGTCAGTAACTCATTCACACCATTGAACATCTATTTTGGTACCATTTTGAGAGTTGTATATATAGTATATGACATGCATAGGCCAGAGGTATTTTGGTATGTTTTGTGATGTGAATATCTAACCATGTGATATGGTTTGGTTTTGGTTGTGTATAAGAATGAAGTATGGTTATAATCTATGTGATGTAATATTGTCCATAGGCTATATTTTGATGTGTATAAAAAGAACCTTGTGAGAAATGGTTGATTTAGTAAGTTAGAAATGTGAATTTGCTATGGAAATGGTATAATGATGCTATGAGGATGAGTGAAGTAAACTGATATTATGAATCATATGTTTTGGTATGACTTTGGCTTATGATTTGGTATGTTTTGGTTGGGATATGAACATGAAATTGGTTGGGACTATATGACATGAGGAATGTATGTTCTGTAATTGAATTGGTGGTGCAATTCTTATGTATTTTTTTCTTGTAGGGAGGTTCTTTTAATGGGTGGCAATTTGGCTTTAAAATAGCCTATTTTTGTCCACATGGGTAGAGACAAGGGCGTGTGTCTCAGCCATGTGTGACACACGGTTATGTTACACGACCGTGTGTCCCTTGGGGTACCTTACTATTTAAAGTCAATATACCCTACAGTTTTGACACTACCTAGACACAAGGGCGTGTCTATTGGTCGTGTGTGGCACACGGGCTGGCATATAGGCGGGTGGGTGGCCGTGTGACCCAAGTTAGTAGCCTCCCTAATTTTCACACGGTCTGGCACACGAGCATGTCTTGTGGCCGTGTGGACAAGTCAGTATGTATGCCTTGTTTTGCCACGACTTAGACACACAGGCGTGTCTAATGCCGTGTGAGGCACACGGCCTATTCACACAGGCGTGTGACCTTTATAACTTAGAAAAATGTTTAAGTTTTGAACAATTTTGTATGCATTTGGATTAGTCCCGACCCCTTTTTAAAGCATGTTTAAGGTCTTGTTGACCTATGTAAGGGACTCTGTATTAATGTATGACTATGATGCTATTATGATTAAGAAATGAATGCTAAATGTTTTGATATGTCCGATAATGCCTTTTAACCCTAGTCCAGCGACAAATACAGGTTAGGGGTGTTACAAAACTCCTTACCAACTTCCAAATCACTCGAATCCAATGTCGAATCTATACGGTCACATGTTCTGTGTGGTAGATCTGGAAACTCTAACGCATCATCTGCCGATATATCGAAATTATGAATGTAGGCTGGAAGTGAGTACGCCCTGAATCACGGATCTTCTTCTTCTTCATCTGAACCCCCTTCAATGTCTTCAGGTTGGGATGGAAAATGCTCCGGTTTCAGAAAACAATGCAACTTCCCGACTATCGGGGTAGATCTATATCGGACTCATCATCTAACCCACCATCATCTGCAACATATGAGTTGCCCTCTTGTGAACATCGTAAGGAATACATCATCCCTTCTTGTGGACGTTCCGTAACGTCCCTAATCAGATGTGGATTTCCAACCACTAGAAGTTCTTAATACGTATTTCCAGCATCGAACATCGACCCACCAATGTGCATGTCCCATCCACTAACTGAGTGCCATGCAGGAGTTATGTTTTCCATACTGCCACCAAACACTGGCACTTCCGTGTTTTGCCTTCCACTAACGGAGTGTCAGCCAGGGGTTGTGTACTCCTCTCGAACAGCAGTTGATGTTGAAGACGCAAATGTTTCATTTGGCGATGAAAATTAAACGTATAACTCAAGATAGGGTGATCCACTCTGCACTGTCGCCTCAAAGCTATGAACACCTTTGATATCAAAATAGTCATATGTCACGGGATCAATCGAAACGCAAAATCGATACTTAATAGAAAAAACCCTACTTGGTGTCATTCCGAAGATTTTGCGCCTAATTCTTTTACAAAATTTTGTAAAATCTATACTCTGGTTAAAAGTCATTCGCGCGGTATTTTTTGATAAAAAAACAACACCGTTTCCGGTGTCACAGGCTTCACCATCATAGTAGCACTAATACGTTCACTCATCTTCAATTTCTATTCTGCTAAACCTTTCTAATTTTTCTTGTTGTAATTTATGCAACCTGAGAATGATATTTGCCTCGTTTATAGCCTAAGGCCAAGCATGAACTACTGTAGAAAAAGAGCGTCCACGTGGGAGCTTTCTTCAAAAATTTGGATGACATTGCATCATGCTTGAAGCGTTTTTGACACTATTTGTTCAGAAACATCTTAAAATTATTTTTTCAGGAGCTACTGTAACAAAAGAGCATCCACGTGGGAGCTTTTTTCAAAAATTTTGACGACATTGCATCCTACTTGAAGCGTTTTTGACACTATTTGTTCAGAAACGTCTTCTCAAAATTATTTTTTCAGGAACTACTGTAACAAAAGAGCGTCCACGTGGGAGCCTTTTTCAAAAAGTTTGACGACATTGCAT
This sequence comes from Gossypium arboreum, assembly GCF_025698485.1. Lineage (NCBI taxonomy): Eukaryota > Viridiplantae > Streptophyta > Magnoliopsida > Malvales > Malvaceae > Gossypium > Gossypium arboreum. The sequence goes on along the minus strand of NC_069072.1, from coordinate 106,388,841 downwards.
CTTGATTGAAGCATTTTTGACACTATTTGTTCAGAAACATTTTCTCAAAATTATTTTTTTTAGGAACTACTTTAGCAAAAGAGCGTCCACGTGGGAGCATTTTTCAGAAATTTTGATGACATTGTATCCTGCTTGAAGCGTTTTTGACACTATTTGTTCAGACACGTCTTCTCAAAATTATTTTTTCAAGAACTACTGTAGCGAAAGAGCGTCCACGTGGTAGCTTTTTTCTGTATTTTTACTGACAGTGCATCCTGCTTGAAGCGTTTTTGACACTATTTGTTCAAAAACGTCTTCTCAAAATTATTTTTTCAAAAACAACTGTAGCAAAAGAATGTACACGTGGTAGCTTTTTTCTATATTTTTGCTGACATTGCATCTTACTTGAAGTGTTTCTGACACTATTTGCTCAAAAACGTCTTCTCAAAAAAAATTTTATGGTAAAAATAGTTAAATTTTATCTTAAAAAATTAACAAAATGTTACCCTAAACCCACTAAACCATAATTTAATTAATTTTAATCCAAAACCCTAATTTAATTTATCTAAAACCCTATAACCCTAATTTACTTAATCTATTTAAAAACTATAAAGCCTAATTTAATTTATTTTAAACCCTAATTTAATTTATCTAAAACCCTAAAACTTTAGTCTAATTAATTTTAACCCAAAACCCTAATTTAATTTATCTAAAACCCTAGAACTCTAATTTACTTAATCTATTTAAAACCATAAACCCTAATTTAATTTATTTTAAACCCTTATTTAATTTATTGAAAACCCTAATTTATGTAACCTATTTAAAACTCTAAACCCTAATTTAATTTATTTTAAACCCTAAAACCCTAATTTACATAATCTATTTAAAACCTTAAACCCTAATTTAAATAATTTTTATAAAATGACTTTATTTTTAAAAACTATTAAAACTATAAACCCTAACTTGTTTAAAAAAAACCTAAATATTAAACCCTAACTTAATTTACCTTAAACCCTCACCCTAAAAACTATAAAAAACCATAGGGACTAAACATGCAAATATCCCTAACATATAAAACCACGGAGCAAAGCGCGCCCCCAAGGTAACGTTTTTTGCCATGTCAGCAAAATGCGCTGACGTGAACGCGTTCTATTGACGTGGCAAAAGACGACCCTTTTCAGTAAATAATATTGTAATCGGTCAATTTCCGTAAATTTACTTGGAAATGGGCCTTTTTAGGTAATTTAGTCATTAATCTTTGTTTAAAAATTTTCATGAAATTCTTTAAAAATAATTAATTTAAAATTTTTAATGAAAATATTTAAAAAAATTAATGAATTGAAAATGTAATGTAATTATAAAACTTTTTAGAAATATTTAACTAATTTAAAATCAATTATATTAATGTTATATAATTTTAAAAATATTTATTAGTAAAATAATACAAAAATCATCATGATTTGAATAATAAAATATTTATAATTTAGATAATATTATTAATAATTTCTTATATATTAATTCTTTTATATATTATTAAATTAAAAGTATTAACATTTAATTTTTTGTAAGTTTATATTTATATTTATTCTACTTTAATCGATGAATGTAATTAACTTTTACTATATTTGAAAAATATAAATTTAATTTGATAAATATTATTAATATATTTTATAAAATTATATTTTCAGCTTAACGATTTAATATTTATTAATTGAATTTGATAGCATTAAAGGTTAATTAAATTAAGTGAAATTTTAAAATAAAGAGATAATTTATTTAAAATTAAATTTATATTTAAAATATAAAATTATTAAAAAAATTAAACAAAACCATAAAATAACTTAAAAATTAAAATAAAAATAAAAAATAATTTATCTAAATTGTAAATAACTACCATATATCCAATCACCAAGTAATAGACCTATCAACCGACATTTTTTTAACCAAATAAAAGAATGTACAAAATTACGTAATATTATGAAAATGTCTTAGACATATTAAAGAAAAACAATTATAAAACCCTATTTTAAAATTTATTGATAATCATAGGAACTATATAAGTTGACTGTTAATATTAATGTATAAATATTTTTTAATGTAAAGTTGGAAAAGATAATAACAGAATAATTATTAAGTAAAGATTTGTATATTTTTAAAATTTACTAAAAGTAATTCTGGAATAAAATTTTAGAAAACTTGCTAAATTAGAAAAAATCTATTTTTAAAAAGAATACATGTAATAAAGTGTAAAGTAGTAATTTCTAATTCTTGATTTTATATAATTGAAAGAATTTCGGAAGATTAGGACAAATTGAATAATTTTAAAAAGTGAAAGTAGTTTTCCAAAATTATGGAAAACGCAGAGGGTCTTATTTTTTAAATTACCCTTTCACAGAACAATACATATGGTTTATTTCCTAAAATGCCATTTTTGCAGTGATTTGAAAAGAAATTTTTGTTTTTTGTTTTTTTTTTACACCAAACGAAAAGGGTTGTATAAATAGTGACATCATATCATTTATATCCATTTTCTAATAGTTTAATGTTACATCAGTATTTTCATTCTTAATTTCAACATTTTGATCTTAAAAAATTAAATCTAAACGAAAATTTTGAAATTTAAAATGAAATTGTTGACGTGGCTTTTAACTATTGGAAAGGGGTAATATTCCTATTTCATACATTTTTTTCTCTTTCTTTGAATAGTCTTTTTTTAGTCTTTGGATCCATTTCTTTATTTCAATCCAATGTTCAAGCCGAGGGAAAATTAGCTTTATTTTTCCAAAATCTTCTATCTTTTTATATAAAAAATTTTTTCTTCCTCTTATTTTTCATATTCCCCAAAACTAAAGTGTAAAAAAATGTTTCATTTTTTTTTGTTTCATATATGCCAATTTTAAAACTTATTTGAGTGATTAGGCTAATTTTCACGATATTTACCAGAATAGGTCAGTTTTGAACAGAGCTGGACGCGTTTTCCTCTCTCTTCAGTCAGGTTTTATTTTTAAGGTTTTTATGGTTTGGGTTAAGGCTTTGGTTAGGGTTTTATTGGGTAGTAGTTGGATTTTGGGGTGCTGTTAGAGTTTTTTAAGGGTTTAGATTTTAGGGATGGAAATAATGGGAGGCCGATTTATTTTTATTTGTGTTTGAGGTAGACAATATGAAAGCTCAAAGGTATATTTCAATTGACGATGATGCGATAATGCTCGGAGACCAATACATTTCATCTGTTGTGTTGGGATGGAACCATTGCCTTAGAAGCCCATCACAATGTAACTTAGGCCTCTAGTTCACCTTGCATATACTGTCATGAGCACAAGTATAAGTAGGGTTCCTAGTTGACAGATGTTAATGCGAGGTCACGGTTTGGAATATAACTTGGGAGCCCACTTGACAATGGTTATATGGTCACAAGTTCAAATTTCGCCTCACTAGAAGCGGATGCTTTGTAAAATTGATGCTAAAGTTTAAGATGGTAATCGTAGGGAAATGCTAGAGGCTTTCTAGTATAACCAACTTTTTTTTTTTCTCCATATCCACCAAAAGTAGGATCAGTATCCTCTTTATTATCTGAAATGGTGGCAGGGTTGGATAGAATAGCACTGTCAAAGGGGAACGAGGGTGGCTGCGGTGAGAAGATGGAGGTCAAGTCGGGGCGACAATGATAGTTGAAGGTCAAGTCAAGGCAACAGTGGTTGTAGTTATTAGTCAGTGATCTAATCACAACAACTACAGTCGAGCCGAAATGACATCCAACTTTTGTCTAACGCTATAGTCATTCGCCCCTTGATAATGCACTTTCCCCCAACTTCGTCACTAGTTTAACTACAAATGGGTTATATCGGAAAGCCTCTGAGTTTTCCCCTACGATTATCATGTCAAACTTACGTATTGATTTTACAAAGCATCCTCTTCTGGTGAGCCAGAACTTGAACATGTGACTGTATAACCACCATCAAGTGGGATCCCGAGTCATACTCCAAGGTGTGATCGCATATTAATGCCCGTCAACTAGGACATGTAGTTAAACTGCAACCCGTGATTGTATAAGCATCGTGAACTCAAGCATACCTTAAAACTAGCACATTGGCTCCCCCAAATAGAAATAAATTTGTCAGTAAAAAAGTTAAAAAAATTGAAAGCAAAATATGAATAATGGTGTAAAGAAGTTTTTAGGGGTAAGGGAAGGTGACCGAGAGAGTTGATGCATTAGGTGGAGCAAACCCCCTTACATAAGGAAGCGGATGGCAACGAGTGAAGGAGAAAAGTTTATAACATGGTTATAAATGTCTACAAATATCTTGGGATTCTTGAGATATCTGAAAAAAAGGATCGGGATTCCCTGGGTTAAGTAAAACTTTTCAAGTGAGTTGAAAATGGTAGAGTGAAAACATTCTACCCATGGTGTGCTTTTAGTGATGTGGCAGAAAGATGCACTGAAAGCGCGCCCAGCGAACAACACCGTTTGGACACTCAGCGGGCATAACTAATTAACATGGGGTAAGTATTTCCAGCTATCATGCTTACACATATATAGTGTTTGCATTCATGGAGTAAATGTTTATTTTCTACAACAGGGTATGAATTCGTCCAACTTCATTTTCATCAAATGTTGGCTAACTTGCGCTCCATTAACGAGGTTGGCGCTACTTACCTTACTAACATATCCTTCGAGAAGTGGAATCAATCATACGATGGAAGTCTACGATACAGGCACATGACAATGAACCTAACGAAATGCATTAATTCCATATTTAAAGGGAAACATCATTTGCCGATAACATCGGTGGTCAAAGAAACATACTTTTGTTTGGTAGCAATATTTTCAAAGCAAGCGGAGAAGTATGATGGAAATATAAAGGGCGATCGCATTTGGAGCAAGGATGTGATGAAAGAAATTAGAGACAATGTAGAATGAGTGAACTGTATGTCTACAATGTGTCATTCGTGTCCAAATCTATCATTTCGGATTATGAAGTTCAACAGACCCAACCAAGGTATTTTCGGAGGAGCTTATCATGTAAACTTGAGACTACGGACTTGCGACTATGGGAGATTTGAGCACTTTGTTATCCATGTGCACAAACAATTTGTAACACTCCAAACTCGATCCTAAGGAGGATCCAGGAATGAAATGTTACAGTCTTAAAATTATTTTCTTGAAAACCATATCTAGCATATACCAATTTATACTACAACTTAAGTTAGTATGAAATATAAACTATTTGTCAAAGAAGATAAATAATATGATACACTTTGAAAACCAAAAATACTTTACTGAAACTTTATTTATTGAAATTATAGTTTCATAAGAACAAGTTTAAATGCAAAATATGTTCTTCAACTGTGGACATATAACACCACCCTTATGTCATGCATAATACAAAATATAAGAAGTCTCACAAAAATAATTGTCCTCTGGTGTAGTCTTTAGAGATTCATTTACTTCGTCAACAGGCCTGAGAAGGAAAGGTAACTAAGTTCGAAGAACTTAGTAAGTTCTGGAAGAAAACATTACAATAGTTACATATAATTCAAGTAAGCCTTTCCAACTCAGCAAAGTCACATAGTTCGCCAGTTGACGAATACCAAATACAAATAGGCTATATGCCAGACACTATTCCTTTAGCGTGTACACTACGCCCATTGAACTATACAAACTACCGTTTTTGCGTTAGCCACAAACCCTTGTCTATATATAGAGCTATATCATTCTTTATTCATTTTCCTTTGTCATGATTTGCCTGTCTGGTTTGCAATAACACTTGCCTTACAAGAGGCTACACGACTATTTTCATGTAGTGTGATCTACCAGTTCAATGCTCATTTCATTGAAGGCAATGCCATGAATTCATTTCCATGTATCAGATCATGCTATTTATTTAAAAAGAAAGGAGTAGTGGCTTAAACACAAAAGAAGGTTCTTACATCTTAACACGGACAGGCCAAACCAGACTAATAACGACAAGCATTCATCACTTTTGTACAAACATTTCATCTTCACAGAATATGTATACTTACCTTAAGCCAAACATAAACAAAGGCATCACATGTACATGGAGTAAGAAGGAACTTACCAGGAAATGCATCAAGTTTAAACACCAGGACTCTTGCCCTTATCACGAGAACCTTTAAGAGTGTCTTGAGCTATAATTGTAACACCCCTAACCCGAATTCGTCGCCGAAATAGGGTTACAGAGCATTACCAGAATTTACAGAACAAATAACAGACATTTCATAATTCTTTAGTATTCATATTAGATTCCAACAAAATTTCATCATATAGTCCCTTACATGAGCCCTCGAGGCCTAAATTATGCATTAGAATTAGGTCGGGACTAAACCGGGTACTCAAAAAATTTTTCCTTAAATTTCAAAAATTTTCCTAGGTGCAAGGGTCACACACCCGTGTGGACAGGCCGTGTGGCTCACACGGCCAAGGACATGCTCGTGTCTTAGGCCGTGTAACTCTCTGACTTGAGTCACACATCAAGCCACACGCCCATGTGCTAAGCCGTATGTAGGTGCAAGGGTCACACGGCCAAGCCACATGCTCGTTTGCCAGGCCGTGTGTCACACATGGCTGAGACACACGCTCATGTCTCTACCCGTGTGGACAAAAATAGGCTATTTTCCAAGCTACATTTCTCACCCCAAATTGTCATCCACTTATACCAACACTTTAACATATTCACAATCAATATAGGACATTTAAACCAACTTAAAATCCAGGTCATATACATGATAATATACCTCATATAATCAAGTATACAAATTTACTTAAATTACCATGTTCTCTTATATACATATTTTATCAAATATGATAACTTAATTCCATCATCAATATGCCAATATAATTTTTATCAATCAACCATTTCAAGCTTATACCATACATATCCATCACTAGCCATTCCAATGGCTAGTTATAACCCAAATATTTACATGCCAACATTGGCTAATTAACCTATACATGCCATTATAACCATAATTAATTTACCATATATACCAAAATGGGCAGATGGATAGTGTGAGTGATCTCTGCCGATCTTCCAATCCAACGAGCTTCTGAATTACTATAGAACATGAGAAAATAAAGCAAAGTAAGCATATTATACTTAGTAAGTTTGCATAACATGGTAATAAACTTACCATTCATTTAAATTCAATATAAACATACAAGGCATATTCAATCAATTGAATCACGAGTCCTAACACATATCCTCATTACCCGTGTTAGTTATACATTCCACTATAACATCAAGAAACATATATAGGCTCAACAATAATCAGATTTCCATATTCATATGCTTTTCACATCATGTATTTATGTAACATGTAAAAATCATATCCTTGGATTTCAAGTTCAATTTCATAATAATTCATCTCGAGCTCAGATTATTCCATGTCAGGACTTTATTCATTAAATCATTCGAAATATCAATGTCACACAAATAGTGCACTCAAGGTGTACAAATTTATAATCATGGATGAACATATCCATCAAATAAATTCCATGTACAGATATCATCATATCATATTTCCATATATCATGTATCATCACTTTCATGTATTTTAGGCAGATACGTGTAATAATGCATTTCCTATTCATATCCTCTTATGTCAGGATTTTTTTAACCATTGAATTTATTTAAAATATCGATGATTACACAGGTAGTACACTCGAGGTGTACAAATCAGGATCCATCAATTCATATTCAGGGTACCCGTTAGGGTACATAACCAGGGGCACACTCTTGAGCCACATATCAGGATGCTTAGATGAGCCATGTAACCATGTAACAGGACACTTATCCGAGCTAATCAGGAAACTCATAAGAGTTTTACTCAGGAAGCTCATAGAGCTTATCAGATATCTCTGAAGAGATACTATCAGGAAGTACTGGATAAGGTAACAGGGAGTTCAAGCAAGCCATGTCAAGAAGCTCATAAGAGCCTATATCAGGATGCTTACGAACAGCTGTGTTTGTGTTTGCAATGCATGTTGGATCACAACCGATCGAATCATGTAATAGGACGCTTACAAAGAGCTGTGGTAGTGTGCAACACATGCAGAATCACTACCGATCAGGATGCTCGCAGGAACTATATAACAGGATGCTCAAGAGGGCTATATCAGGATTACTCGTCCGAGCTAAATCCTGTCCGCAACATATGCAGAACTATATTCATTAGGGAAATCACGTATCCATTGACTTTTATTTATTCAAACGGAATCCAACATTTTTCAGGTATTATCAGGCATGTAATTATTTCATACATTTATAATATTCATATAATTCAAATAAACACATTCCACATTCATTTCAAGCATAAAAGTAACATATATCATTTATCAATTATCGGGCATTATCTTTTATCAGGTTTTGTCGGATATGTTTTCAATGTCATACATATATGATATTTATACAATTCACATACACAAAATCTAATTCAAGCATATATATATATATATACAATTTAGTTACACGAACTTACCTCGACAAATGTTCGTGTATGTAAAATCTACAAATCCCTAAATCATGTTTTCATCAAAATTCACTTTGTAAAAGTTGTTTATCTATCAACAACCTTTCATATTCTACCATAAATTCCAAAATTTCAGCATATTCATCCATGGAAAAATTTTCATACTTTGATAACTTTACAAATTAATCCCCAAAATAGCTAGATTAAGTTGTCCCAATCTCAAAAATATAAAAATTACTAAAAATGACACTTGAATACTTACCTAATTTAGCCAAGAAATCTCGCTTTCTCTTTCCTAGGATTCCATGAAAAATATTTGGGGAAAATGATGATAAATGATGATATTTCCATCTTTTTATTATTTATCATCTTTATTTTTCATCTTTCCAATTTTGTTCTTTTCATTAATTTTATTTCCCATGGATGAATCATCATCCTGAACAACTAAGTATTTTTAATGGTCTAATTATCATATAAGGACCTCCAATTTAAAGTTCTATAGCTATTTAATCCCTTTAGCTATTAGAACTCAACTTTTGCACTTTGTGCAATTTGGTCATTTATAAAAAAAAACATGTAATTGTTAAAATTTCTTTGCGAAATTTTCACACAATATTATTATCATACTATAGATCATAAATAGTATTAAAATAATTTTTCTTTCCGAACTCAGATCTATGGTCTCGAAACCACTGTTCTGATTTTATCAAAAATGGGCTGTTACAATAATATAAATAGTTAAGCTTATCAGACTATATATCAGAAAACTAAACAAACTTGCAAGTAACATCATCAAAAAATCTAGATTCAGGAAGTTTCCTTCCTTACACTCAAAACTAATGCTTAAGCGTGCAACCCTAAGGTCACATAAATAACCATGAAATAAACCTAAGGTTCATTGATATTTACCAGGTGCTAAAACAACGAAAGAGTTGGCTGAGTATAGCGAACCCAAATTTTCAAGAAAGTCTCTGGTCTTAGGCTTTCTGAGAGAAAAATGTAGAGAAAGTTTGAGAAGAAAATGTGAATGTAAGGGAAAATGTAAAACTTGCTCAAGAAGCTAGTACTAACTTTATACAGATGGACACGGAAGCTAGGTCTAGTGGATAAATCTGATTATCCCACTAATCTCCCCGATTCTTGTGATTAAGAACTTTCTCTCTCATCATAAATGCTAGTTTTAACGGCTATAGTAACTTACTATTCTAACCAATTCCAATTTTAAAGGGTTTTATCAAACTGAGGACATAACATATTCGTCTAACAGCTGAGGTGGCGTATACTCTTCACAAGAGTCCGTCAAACTATCAAGCTTGCCTATTACAGGCTTCGCCCAAAGGCGCACTCACAGACTTACATACTTAGTCACAATTAATATCTTACCCACTCAGAACTTACTCTAGACACCATACTTAGATAAATAGTATTCAAACACTAGGACTACATTGGGCAAGATGTTACACAATTGTTGCATGTGCATAGACATGTCTGGATTGCATGAGCTTTATGGATGAAGTGTACAAACTAGAACACATGTATAACATGTGGAAATCTAAATTTCCACTAGTCCCAGATGAACGTATGTGGTTGCTTGTATCAAGCGCTACATTCTAGTTGGTACCGAATATTTCATTGCATCATAACCTAAAAGGTTGGTCAACTTCTACTTGGATACGCAACAATATGGATATTCGGGAGAGGACAAACGAACCTAGGTTATGCAATTATAATAGGAACCCAAAGAATACTAGGCCAAAATGTCCACACTTGGAGGATACATTGAGGACAAGACCTCATTAACAAATTTATCCATTTTTTCAGATAATGATTTGTTAATTTTTTCATTAATATAGATTTTTTGGTAAATTGTAAATATCAGTATATTATTCATATGCAAAACAAAATGATACAATATAAAAAAATTCGATACATTTTGTTTATTTACAAATTTTCTTATCTTTGAAGCTTAAAGTGGTATCCATACCATTGCGGGGGTATCGATACTTGGGTCAAGTACATAATATTTTCAAAGTGCTTTAATGATACCTTTAATAGTTTATCTCTTACAACTATTTCAGGCAATTTTCCACTTAAGATTTATCAATTTTGTTTCAAAAATTATATTTATTTAAAACTATTACATTCGTAATACCAATATCAAGTATCAAATTATACATGTATGTTGTCGGGCCAAATGTGTGTCACAACTCGATTGGCATCGATTGCGAGATGGATTTCTTCTTTATACAAGTTAGGGTTCCAGCTCTTCCTCTTCTTTGTCTTCGTCTTCACCTCAACCGTTGTGTTTATCTTCATCTCCTTCCTTTGTGGTTGAGTGCGGTATCTTCCTAGGTTGTCATCTTGTGTCCTTCATTATACGAACAGGAGGTTGCAAAGATGAGCTACCTTGGTAGAACAATGATGCTGAAAGTGTTTACAACACTATCGGTGTATAAGTGTATAGTGACGCATAGACCGGTGGCGGATAATATGGTAGAATTGTTAGAGGTGGAAAATACGTCGGTAGCAGATACGTTAGTGGTGGATACATTGGTGTTGTTGTCGACATTGGCGTGTAATATGCTGGGGTTGGAGATGGTGTAAAAAACATACCTATAGAAGGTGTTGTAGCAGGGTACGGTAGTGCATAGCGTGGTGCTTGTGTAAAAATTATAGGCTTAGTGAAAACATTAAAAAAAGTCGAGTCATACTGATCGAGAGGTGGTGTAGCCATAGGTGCCTCTTTTTGGGTTGGAGACTATGATGAACCTATCTCTAGACCTCTCCAGACTGTGGATTCTGGTGTAATCATCGTGGTTTCCTCGGACGATGTTGCCTACCCTTCTCCTCCTCCTACAGTAGATATGGCTTGCCGTGGTATCTAAACCATGGCATGTACTTTAGATCGGTCACCAATTCCCAAGTGATAATTGGTTCACGAATAGGTAAGAAATCGTACCTATTCTCCCAATGTTGATATATCACTCCTGGAATTTAGGCTAATCTTCTTCGGTTCTCCTCCATAAGTCGACCTTGTACAGTGTTCCAATGTGTTGGCGTGACGATAGAATAGTTTGCCTAAACTCGAACTGTCACATCATTCGATCAGATTCATCCATCTCCATTGTGGCAAAAACTATCAATGGCACCTTCACGTGCCAGATATTGGGATTAACCAAGAACTTGAATTAGATGCATTCTCGAATCCTAAGATCGTAGTATGACGTCCATTCACACTACAATACAAATTAATAAAGTTTATTATCTAATTAATATTAATTTTGAAATCCTTACATAAATATTACATAATAAAAAATTTTATAACACTAACCTCGACTTTAGATTATTGACCTAACAGTAATCGAATATCTTCGAGCTCCTTTGGTAGTCCCACATAACTCGGGCCATGGTTTCACATATTCAAATAATATTTTTTTTTTCAAAAATCGGCCTAATTAAATAATATTATGATAACTAAATTATAAAATTAATTTTACCTTGTTATAAATGGGAAAATAGAAGGGTAGTTGGCTCGAGGACATTAAAATGGTAGCTGAAACCGTACCCATGACTGGAAAATGAGTACGCAACCAACAATTTTAATTTTTTGTTGTTTTATTGCCTGACACATCTTTCAGTACAACATCGTCAACACGGTTGACCCCCAACTAAGCCACCCTCTTCTTTCAAGTCGATGAGTTGTAGCAGTCACCTTAAATGTATAGGAGTTTGAGATTTATCAGCAATTAGAACACCTCCAATTAACCTCAGGATGTACGTTTGAATGTAATGTTCTTTTTCAAGAGGACTCAAACTCAAGTTGAAATCTTTCAAATTGTCGTCCAACCATTTCAACTCTATACAACCACTAACAAAACTTTTTTAGCACCTTACCTAACAGTTCCTCACAAATGTTGGCCCAATCTCTAATGACCACTAATCCTATAACGACTGGCCCATTCACCTATAAATCAAGCTATAATTGAACATCATTGAGTGTGATTGTACACTCACTGCATGAAAGATAAAATGTTTGTCTTGGGTCTCCATCTTTTCACCAATGCGCTAATAAGTGTGGGGTCTAATTTACACCCTCGAGTATACGGGACACGTGCAAGAGTCCCACAACTTCTGATAATTTTCAATAATATGCAATGGCCTCATAGATATATTGTGTATATGTAAAACCCCTCGATCGGCCCGATCATTGGACCTTAGCTGCGGGATGCTACCGTAGTTACCAGAGCAATTCACTTTCAAAATTGAACAATAATTCAATCAATCATTAATTTTTATCATAGATGCATGAAAAACATAGTATACAAGAAAAATCAAAACTCAATCGAGCTCACAAAAGCTTTTTAAATAGACCTAAGCATGAATAAGGACCAAACTGCAAACTTTTTAAAGTTTGAGCATAGGTATAGATACCATCTTTAGCTTCGATGTTTTTAAAATCAAGTTAAAATACACAAGTATCATAACTAAATTGAGTATCGATACTGTAACACCCCTAACCCGACCCATACACCGGATCTACATACAAAGCATAACAAATGCATCGGGTTCACCTATCCTTAATTTTTTTTGCTGGCTTAACTGATGTAAAATAGACTAAAATAAAGCCAATGATAATTCTTACAACAAAGGCCTTAAGCCACTGAATGTTTAGTCCCTTAAATTTCTGTCCCTAATCAGACTATTTATTTATAATGAGACCCTTAAAGTTTTTAACTTAGGGTTAACTATTTCAAGTCTAGACTCTAAGGATGTCGTTTGGTTACACCATGATTGATTTTAAGGCAAAGCCTTCAATGATACCCCTTTCCTATGTGCATGACTCTAACTACCTACGATCCCCGATCTCATCACTATTTGGTTGGGCCTCTCATCTGAGTCCTTGATCAATGCCGCAAATCCTATGAACATTAACCAAACTCTTGTAAGTTCAAATGAACTTAGTAAGTTCTTTCACTACACCATAATTTAACCATGTCGCACGAGGGTTGTAACAGCCCGATTTTGGGGCTAGTTGGAATAGTGGTTTCAGTACCATGAATCCTACGTACAAAAACTTTTTATGGTCTAAAGTTTTTTGGAATGATTTTATGAAAATTCCGTTCGAAAATTTTGACGTTTGAGCACTCAATTTAGCAAAAAAGGACTAAATTGTAAAAAAATGTAAAAGTTAAGTTTTACATGCTAGAGGTGTCTAATTGTTATGAAATTTTAAATTTAAGGTCCCTAGATGGTAATTAGACCATTTTACTTTAAGTTGGACAAAAATAAACATGAGGTAAGAGAATTTTAGTGTTTTGAGAAAAGGGCATTTTGGTCATTTGGTAATTAAATGAATTAAAAAGCAAAAATCAAGCCAAAAACCTTGTCCATCTTCTACCCCTTATACCAAAATTTAGAAGGGAAGCCATAGCTAGGGTTTGGCCACTTTCAAGCTCGATTGTAAGTCCATTCTTGCCCCGTTTTTAATGCTTTTTACATTTTTGAAGTCATTATCACTCGATCTATCTATTTCTACCATTAATTTGAGGAATGATTAAGGTATAGGGTTTGACCCATATTAGATATATGTGTATTTTGATTTCTAATGGTAGAAAATGTGTGTTTGGTGTATGATAAACAACTTTTGCTAGGTGATTTTTGATGAAAATGTTAAAAGGACCAATTTGTAAAAAGGTTATAAAATGTGTGTAAAAGTGTGATTAAATGAAAAATTTGGGCTATTATAAGCATAAAATAGGTTTTGCTAGGCTTAGGAGTCAAAGAAATTGAATCTATTTCAATTTACGAGCCTAGAGACCAAAGTGTAAAAATGTCAAAGTTTAGGGGCAAAAATACAATTTTGCCATAATGTGATCTTTGAACTGATTTGGGTAATGTGAATAATAAATGAGTTAAATTTACTATTATAGATCAAGAGAAATGAGGTTCGGACCTAGATCAGGAAAAAATAAAGTGTTTGACGATTAGGTCCTATTCCTACTATATTTGTACCGAGGTAAGTTCGTATGCAAATAATGCATTATTTTTAATTATGTTTTAAATGATTTATTATCGTATGAATTGTCAATTACACTTGGATGTATTCGAAAAAGTTCCGACAAGAGTGAAATCTCTGTTGAATCTTAGGAATAGATAGGATACAAATGTCATGAAATTAGGATTACTAAGATTACGTGTAACACCATATCTGGGATATGGCATCGATATGAGGCTTCATGTAGACCATATCTGGGATATGACATCGATATGAGACTTTTTTTAAGACTATAGCTGGGGTATTGACATTGATAGGAGATTACATGTAAGACCATATCTGGGATATGGCATTAGTATGGTACCGTGTGTATGGGATTCCCGAGTATCCCATAGTATTCCAAGTGGTTCAATGGGTAATTTAATGAGTATTTCAAAGGTGAATTGCATGCAAATCAAATTCGAGATGACTCAGGTATGTACGTAAAACTTATAGGTAATGAGCTCGTTATGCGATAAACCCTTGATAAGGTGATGATTGAGTAAGTTATAATTATAAGATCTTAATAATATTTATGCCAATTATCGTCATGTTAATTGTATGTTAACTGTTAGGTTATGATGCTTATTATTTGCATGGGAACTTACTAAGCTATATAGCTTACTCCCATTTTCTTTCGCTTGTCTTATAGTGTCACCAAGCTAGCTCGGGGATCGGAGACTGCTGGAGATCCACTCACACTATCAACTAATTATTTTAGGTACCAATGAATTCAACATTTTGAGTTATGGAATGTATAGGGACTTGGTCATTTTGTTATGTGTCATAATTGATTTGGCCAAATGTGTTGGATTATGTTGGTTGATAATTCATTTTGTAAATGTCCATTGAAATTGGCTAATATTGGTTTAAGTATATATGCATATGATGATGTTTTCATGGATGTGGAAATTTGCATGGTTTAAGTTGATAAGTATGTGATGTTTGTATGTGGTAAATGGTAGCATGTGAATGATGTGTGGATGTCTTGATTGTGGCTGAATTGGTTGAATGTAATTGCTTGGATTGGTGTTATGTTTTGTTGTGTAGGTGTGTGCATAAAAAGGGGTGACAAAATGGCTTGGTAAGTAGCCTTGTTTTTTTTCCATACGGGTAGACATACGAGCGTGTGTCTAGGTCGTGTGTGACACACGGCTTGCCTTATTGGCGTGTGTTCCGGCCGTGTGTCCTCTACACCTTAATTGTTGCAAAATACAATGCTCAAAATTGAGCACACAGGAAGAGACACGGGCGTGTGTCTCAGCCGTGTGGCTGACACGGCCTTAGGCATGGGCGTGTGCCCTGGGCGTGTGAAGTCTGCACCTATTTTATGAAAAATTATGAAAATTAAATCGACCACACGGCCTAGCACACAAGCGTGTGACTTGGCCGTGTGTCTTCAATTTGTTCTTGGGTGACAAATAGAGAGTTACATGGGTTAGGGACACGAGTGTGTGTAACCACACGGCCTGCCAACACGGGCGTGTGGCTCTTAAAACATGAAACATTTTCTAAATATTGTGAAATTTTCTAAAATTATCGGTTTAGTCCTGAACCACTTCCAATGCATATTTTGGGCCTCGTAGGCTCGTTTTAGGGACGATATTAATGTATATGAAAAGTTCTAAATTTGGATGGAAATTTATGTTTTGGTTTTGTATGTTTGCTTGTGTTTACGTTCGGTAATGCCTTGTACCCTATTCTGACATCGAATATGGGTAAGGAGTGTTACATTTAGTGGTATCAGAGCTATAATTTAGTCGATTCTCGGACTAATGTAGCATGTGTAAGAGCCTAGCTATACATGCCATAAATAAACTGTGACAGTGTGATGACTCTTGACAATTTTAAATTGTGTTTTCGTATAGTAAATGGATTCCAATTGAGTTGAGGCTGATGACGTTGAAAGTAATGCACCGGCTCCAGCTCAAGGGCCAGCGCTGTCTGATAGTAGACCCCCAACGGTTGGTCAGGGAGAAGGGGGTAGGGAAGCCTTTCTCCATATGATGAACGAGTGGTATACGGAGTTTGTTCGAACAAATCCGAATGCCCAACCTCCTCCAACCCCAGCTATTCCTCGACCGGTTCCTATAGCTCCACAAGGTATGGAATTTGTAAAAATGAATAAGCCCCTGGTTGATAAGATTTGAAAGCATGAGGCTGAAGATTTCAAAGCTAATGTGGATGATGATCCCAAGAGAGTAGAGTTTTGGCTCGAAAACTCCATCAGGGTATTTGATGAGTTGTCCTGCACACCAGATGAGTGTTTAAAGTGTGCCATCTCACTTCTGAGAGATTCTGCATATCACTGGTGGAATACACTAGTATTGGTGGTACCAAGAGAGAGGATGACCTGGGAATTCTTTCAAGAGGAGTTTCGAAAGAAATATATTAGTCAGCGGTTTATCGATCAGAAACGTAAGGAATTTCTTAAGCTGAAACAAGGTTGAATGTCAGTGACAGAATATGAGCGAGAATTTTTAAACTTACTAAATATGCTCGAGAGTGTGTTTCCACTGAGGCTATCATGTGCAAGAGATTTGAGGGTGGATTGAATGAGGATATTCGTGTGTTAGTTGCGATCTTAGAGTTGAAAGAATTTGTGGTGTTAATCAAGAGAGTTTGTAAAGCCGAAGAGTTGAATAAAGAGAAGAGGAAAGCAGATTGTGAAGCTAGAGATTTGAGGAAAAGACTGATGAGTAAGTCATTTCCATCTTATTCAAAGAAATCTAAAGAAATGTATTCCTCTTCATATGTATTAGCTGGGTATTCTCATAGAGACAGCAGGAAGCAATACTCGAGTTTTAAATCTCAAGCCACTTCAATGGCAAGTGTGGGTAATGTAAGGTCTAACAAACTCGAATGTTAGCATTGTGGAAGAAGACATCCCGGCGAATGTAGAATGAATGAATGGGCTTGTTTCAAGTGTGGCTCACAAGAGCATTTTATCCAAGATTGCCTCGAAATGGTTGAGAAAGAAAAATTTTAGAGTGCAAGGCCGAGTAATACTGCTAATAGGGGTAGGCCACTGAGGAATACCAGAAATGGAGCTAGTAGTAAAGGTGTGATGAAAGATACAGCTTTGAGATCCGAAGCTCGAGCACCTGCTAGAGCCTATGCCATTCGTGCTCGCGAAGAAGCGACATTTCCCGATGTTATCACTGGTACTTTTTCTCTCTATAATAATAATGTAGTTGTATTGATTGACCCTGGATCAACCCATTCTTATATTTGTGTGAAATTGGTAGCTACTAAGAGCTTGCCTGTTGAGTTTATTGAATTTGTGATTAGAGTGTCAAACCCTTTAGGCAAACATGTATTAGTTGATAGAGTTTGCAAGAATTGTCCCTTGATGATTCGAGGTTATTGTTTTTCGGCTGATTTAATGTTGTTGCCATTTGATGAATTTGATGTTATTTTGGGTATGGATTGGTTGACACTGCATGATGCCATAGTGAACTGTAAAAGAAAGATTATTAAACTGAAATTTGAAAATGGTGAAACTCTTCGGATTGATTCAGATGAGTTACCTATTGTGATTTCTTCGATGTCTGCTTAAAAATATCTAAGGAAAGGTTATAAAGCTTATATTGCTTATGTGTTGAATACAAAGATGTCTGAATTGAAAATGGAATCAGTGCCGATAGTTTATGAATATCCAGATGTATTCCCAGAAGAGTTACCCAGGTTACCACCTGTTAGAGAGGTCGAGTTTGGTATTGATTTAGTAACTTGGTCATTTTATTATGTGTCATAATTGATTTGGCCAAATGTGTTGGATTATGTTGGTTGATAATTCATTTTGTAAATGGCCGTTGAAATTGGTTAATATCGGTTTAAGTATATGTGCATATGATGATGTTTTCATGGATGTGGAAAATTGCATGGTTTAAGTTGATAAGTATGTGATGTTTGTATGTGGAAAATAGTAGCATGCGAATGATGTGTGGATGTCTTGATTGTGGCTGAATTGGTTGAATGTAATTGCTTGGATTGGTGTTATGTTTTTTGGTATAGGTGTGTGCATAAAAAGGGGTGACAAAATGGCTAGTAAATAGTCTTGTTTTTGTCCACACGGGTAGACACACGGGCATGTGTCTAGGCCGTGTGTGACACACGGCTTGCCCCATGGGCGTGAGTTCTAGCCGTGCGTCCCCTGCACCTTAATTGTTGCAAAATAAAATGCTCAGAACTGAGTAGACAGGCAGAGACATGGGCATGTGTCTCAGATGTGTAGATGACATGGCCTCAGGCATGGGCGTGTGAAGTCTTCACCTATTTTATGAAAAATTATAAATATTAAATTGACCACACGACTGAGCACATAGGCGTGTGACTTGGCCGTGTGTCTTCAATTTATTCTTGGGTGACAAACAGAGAGTTACATGGGTTAGGGGCACGAGCGTGTGTGACCACACGACCTGCCCACATGGGCATGTCCCAATCCACACAGACGTGTGGCTCTTAAAACATGAAAAATTTTCTAAGTGTTGTGATATTTTCTAAAATTCTCAGTTTAGTCCTGAACCGCTTCCAATGCATGTTTTGGGCTCGTAGGCTTATTTTAGGGATGATATGAATGTATATGAAAAGTTTTAAATTTGGATGGAAATTTACGTTTCGATTTTGTATGTTTGCTTGTCTTTACATCCGGTAATGCCTTGTACCCTGTTCCAGCGTCGAGTACAGGTAAGGGGTGTTACAAGTGTAACGAACGTAAAATATACTAAACTTAAATTAACTCCCTGCTAGTTCAAGGCAGTTGTTCTTTATTAGGGTGGCGGACTCTACTCAATCCTTTGAGCTACTCGACTTACTATAAGACCTTCCTCTAGTCAGACTCTCCGCTTTCTATACCATAGTCCCAAAGGACTCGTTGATAATTCCATATTAGGCTAACATACAGTGGACCTCGTCACTTGGGCAAACCCATACTCGGTCCACCCTACTGGAAATAGTGGTGAGATTACTACCAGTAATCCACCCATAACCAAGACCCCTCTTTGGGACTCACCCATACCATAAATTAAGTTCTGTCTTATTCGCCGAACCAACAGGTTATCGTTCATGCAACAATATGAGCTTTCCATCCCACTTACTCATTTTCTCACTACAGGGCTATCATTGCGGCAGTGTATCTGCATTAGACTTTCCTTAAAAAGGAATAGTCTTGACAGATATTTTGTCCCCCTAAATAGAATCCTTATCCTAGGAGTGAAATTTTCATCCCTTCCAAGAGATTTGCCTCTTGTGTACAACTTCTTTAAGCTCCCCCTTGTGGCTCTTAATGACGAATCCTTTCTTGCGACCATATGATAATTTCCCCTTTTACATTTCCATAATTAGGTCAGCTCTTGCACAACCTATCTTCCTCTAATTCTTGTTCGGTCTTCGCCCATGCCTTTTCAGTTTTCACATATATTTCCTCAAGATCCGCTTGCCACTACTTACACTTTCTTTTAATTCTTCTTCCACCTGCTTATACTTTTCACATTGGCAGTATACTCCTCACTTGAGGTCCTGGCAGACTTTTCACATTTGTTTCTTGGTGGACTCTATGGGTTGCTATAGTTGGGATATGGTCTTATACCCATCTTACCTCGTTTCCATTGTCCTAGCAGACTTACCCCATGTTTACTATCCCAATTGACTCTATCTGTGTTTACGATACCAATGAACTATCTCTCTTTTGTGTTTACTATCACAGCGGGCTATCTCTTTTCTATTTTTGCTTTCCCAGTGAACTATCTTTGTTCTAGGTTTGTTGTCTCATCGGATTATCTCTTTTTTTGTATTTACTGTCCCCGTGGACTATCTTTGTGGATGCCATAGAGTGTGTAACACCCTTTACCTAACCCGGTCGCTGAGCCCGAGTAATAGGCTGCTACAAGCAAATACAAACATTTATATGCAGTTTATATAAATGCCATTAAGATACTATGCAATGTAATAATTTAAAGTTTACAAGGACTTAATTGTGTAATTCAGGCATGGAATAAGATTGAATTGTAAAATTTCAAAATTTTAAAGTGGGTATCGATATTTAATTACTAGGTATCAATACCAAATTATGATTCTCTTTGTTATGCAAAACAAGGGCATTGATATTTATTTTTTGGTATCAATATTTTATGAAAAAGTATCGATACTAATATAAATATTGATATCATTCTAGCATTCTGTTTGTTTTAAAATTGTTCATAAAATCAAGTATCAATACCAAATGCCAAAATATCGATACTTCAGTTCAGAAATGGTAAAGGCCAATATTTAAAATGTCCATTTCATGCCCAAAACACTTGAAACTCAAATGTCAACCATAGATATAATTATTGACCTGAAAAACATCAACCAATGGCATACCACAAATATCATTTATATCATTCGTCCTAAGTGCCTAACCAATATGTCATAATTGACACCTCAATCAACAACTCAAATTCAAACGTAACACTATATTCAAAACAAACCAATATGCCTTCCAAGGCACCTTAAAAAAAATTTAACATGGCATACCTCATTTATCCATTTATAACACTGTATAATAATGATTTAATATCAACCATTTAAGCATGCACAATACCTTACCAAATTTATTCAAACCTATCATATACATACCATTCATTTACTAAGCATATTTCAAACATATTACCTTATCAGCACATAAGCATTATAACATGCATACCTAAACAATCAACAAAGATTACTAAATACCAAGATCATTACCAAACTTATTGTTAGATACATAATCACATAACATTTAAAATGCTAAATTCACTCAAAGCATAACATATACAACCATATAATACATTCCAAATATTATATCTTCATATGATATCATATAACCTATATAATAGAATACTCAAAATGTCATTTCAAATACCAAATACACAATTCAACCATTTACTAATGCATATGTTTTCAACAAGTATATTCTTTACCATAATCACACTAACAAAATTTCAAGCCACACCACTACACAAGTGAACCAAAAAAACTCATAAGTACATGCCACACATAACCAAGCCTTGATATGATCAAAAGACTACAAAATCAATGCTGGGATAGTGTGAGCTTCTTGATGATCCGCCTGACACGTTCCGCAAGTTAGTGATCTACAGGAGAAGGGAAAAAATGAGGTAAGCATATCAAATGCTTAGTAAGTCCATATGAAAACAACTAAGCATACCTTGCCATTTCAATTAGTTAAAGTAATTTGAAAGACAATTGTACAAAACATGACACTCGTTTGGCATCCTTATGCATACATGTACAACTTTACAAATTCACCACAAGGTTAGTCTATTTATAAAATAAGATCATATTGCCCAATTAATATAGAAGTACAATCATGCCATTCAACTTTCCTTATTCAGAAACATATCAATCTCATAACTTGATACAATTTAGCCTGATAAAGCATTTTACAATTTTAAGATGAGTTCAATGTATAATAGAGTAATCTAGCATTATAAAATGTAATATATTATTCAATATTTTACCATTAGTTTCATTTCTTCATCATATAACCAATTGAGCGTGTGACTCGTATCATTTCACCTTCATTTCTCTTTTTCATTATTCCAGTAGCCCAATGAACTATAATAAATATATTCGGATGCACGGGTAGCTATACCATACTACAATTCTTGTAAGAGCTCAAACTACAACACACCAGGGCAGCGAAGTGCAAAGCCCATAGGTATCATATAATCAGTATCAATACATCCCTCCACTACACTAGTATAACTCGGTAATCCACAACAAATGTCAGATTCCATTATAATTAGTAATATCTCTCTACCATCACAAATATCTCGTACAGCGTGTTAATAACCCTATCGACATGTCAATCGTATCCTATCTTTTAATATGTTCACTCGAGCATTTTTACCATATACAGTTCATTACGATCCCAACAGCCATATACACACTTTTCACTTTTCAAATAGCAATCTAGTTACAATTTTAACCTTTAACATCATCATAAACATACTATCAAATCATATAACAATGCCACCTTCATTCGATATCATGTATTTATCCATATTTTCCATTTATTCATATTTTAGGATTTAGTCCATTTGATACCAAAAGACAATGATTACAAAATAATTCAAACTATAAGTAAAACAATATAATACAAACATATTATGAATTAAAAAAGTAAGTATCATATGAACTTAACTAACCAAAATAGCCACAAACACAACTTCGAGGATTAATCCACAATTTTTCCTTTTTCGTGCTAATCTACCGATTGGTTCAAATCTCGATCTAGAATATAATTTAATTCAATTTATCATTTTCAAACATCTCAAAATAGCCTGTTGTAATCGTATAATAATTAAATTTTATTTTTCAAACTGCCCTAAAAGTTTACATTTTATTCAATTTAGTCCCTAAAACTGAAATAACCATAACTTTCAAATTCAAGCTTCATTTCTCAATTCAATTTCAATTCCATCCCTGTACAACCCTTTATATTCAATAATTATAGAATTTTTTGTCAATTTTGAAATATTTACATTTTAGTCCGTAAACTCAAAATTAATAAGTTCCAATTTACAAATTAGTCCTATTTCATTTCTAAGCTTCAAATTCTACCATTTAATATAAAAAAAATCAAGATTCATAAATGGAAACTTTTAAAAAATTTGACAATTTTACGTTTTGGTACCCAAGTTAGCTAAATTGAGCTGCAACGATCTCAAAAGCTTAAATTTTACTAAAAACGGACCTCAATTACACCTCCATGCAAGAAAAACAACTTGGCCAAACCTCCAAGCTCTTTTAAAAATGGTGGAACGAGTGGGTGAAGAAAAATAAAGAAAATGATATGTTTGTTTTATATTTTAACTAATGTTTTATTATATATATTAACTTAATTTTAACTAATAAAATTAATGAAAGGAGGCACTAACCGTCCACTAAATTAAAAGTGGTAAATTTGCCACTTAAACCCTAAAAATTTATTAATTAAGCATTTTAACTAATAAAAATCAATATTGATTAACTTTTATGATTTTTACAATTTAGTCCTTTTCCTTAATTAACTATCAAATCACCAAAATTTTATGACCAATTTTCAACTTACTTTTATAAAAACTCCATAAATATTTAATAATAATATTTATAGTTCAATTTACGGAAATGAGGTCCCAATACCTTATTTTTCAAAACCACTTGACTTTAGCTAATTTTCCAATTAGCAAAACTTACCAGAACAAAATTAAATAAAACACTATAATCAACTCGAAAATATTAATAAATAATATTTACGGACTCACTCGTCAGAATTGTGGTCTTGAAATCACAGTTTCTGTCGCAACTGAAAAATGTACTGTTACAGAGTCTTTCATCCATGGTTTTAGACTGATCCGACATCTTGATGTACTAGAATATGAATTCATCAAGTCTTTCATCCATGGTCTTACTCATTACACAAAGCTATCATAGCATCTTCCATTTATGGTCTTTGTAACACCCTTAACCCGTATCCATCACCGGATTAGGGTTATAAGGCATTACCGAACCATACACAGTTTAAACGATATCATTCGTTCTTATTTATGCCTAAGATAATACAACTCAATTAAACAAAATATATTTACATCTCTGATATAGCATTCGACTAATCAAATCATAACATAGATATTTGCATGACAAATTCCACGTATAAATATTAAGACATTCAAACACAAATATTGATTATATGCCAATATATCTAGTTATCATGACAAATCATTTGTGCTTATTACAAATCAAACAAACTAATACATTAATGCTTGTCTAAACTCATAATTAACTTTAATGTTATGACCATATAGCCTAATATTACTTACCAAACCAATTACACATGATCACATCATTTTGACTAACCCAAGCATAAATGCATTATAAAAGTTCATATTACCTATTTGTTTTACCAATACAAATTTCACTATTCATTTGGTCATTTATTCATTTGTTTTAACCTAATATGAACATGCTTGATAACCATACCATGTTCTAAGTTACATTTTCTTCATTTTACCCTATCACATCATATGCATATATCCTATCATGGAAATGAATTAATATACATATATATACCATGTTCTAAGTTACATTTTCTTTATTTTACCCTATCACATCATATGCATATATCCTATCATGGAAATGAATTAATATACATATATATACCAACCATAATTTACACCTCAAATCAAATACATTACAAATATATCTTATCATATATATATAAATATCATACCAATACGTTATATATGCATACACATACAAATGTCAATTCCAATAAGTTCATAACTATCATTTATATTTTATCACCTAACCAAAAACAAATATATTTACTCAACTCAAAACTTAAAAACCATGAAACAAATATATCAAGTTGATCTCTTACCATGTTCGAACATAACCACAATATTACTTTAAACCAAATATATCATAAGCATATACTTTGACATAACCTCATCCATTATCATATATATATATACCCTAAGTGAACACCGAATATACCCCATGCAAATATATTGATTATTACCTAACTAAAACATGATATACTTTAGCTCATTTATCAACCATTATTTGTCTTATGACCGAAACACATAAACACACTCCACAACATCATATACCTTTTTATACACTTTCAATATAAGTTCAAACCAAGTCCAAATGTATATACAACCATTAGCATTATAATCAACCATAATTCACATGAAGATATATAATGGCCGAAATACCAAAATCACAACCAAGCATAACCATCATCAAAATGACGCATTAAGTCCAAACATAACAAAGTATTAAGCCATATTCGCATGGCTCAAGATTACATTAACCAAAATCAAACATTTCAAAATATAATCCAGCCTATACATGCCATAGTTTCAAAAATTCAGCTTATAAAATACTGAAGTCAGTCGATAGTGTGATAGACTTTGCTGACGATCCCCGAGCTCGTAACTTGAATACAAAATTTATAAAACAAAGGAAAACATATACACACACAATAAGCTATCATAGCTTTGTAAGTCAAAAGCAACTAATAATCAAATGAACATTTGTATTAAATCAACTATACCAAATTAAATAATCTTTAATCAAATACACATTTTACATACTTGAAACTCATATATCATCACATGATCAATATTTAATTACAGTAACTTGGCCGAGTACACATAAGTTCATAAGCATATATAATTCTCAATTACATAATGCATATTTCATTCGTTCATCTCAAATATTTACTTACCTTAACTTTCAAATCAACTAACTTAGCACATAACTGACATTTTAGCTCGATATCACATTCGATCTTAACTTGATATTGCCCATTGAACCATTCAAAATCGAATAGATTACTCGGATAATCACATATAACAACAATGCTAATGTCCCAGGCGAGGTCTTAAATGCTATCTCATATCGATGCCACTGTCCCAGACAGGGTCTTACACGAATCAAATACAATGCTGATGTCCTAGACATGGTCTTACTCGTAATCACATATTGATGCCAACGTCCTAGATGTGGTCTTACACGAAAACACATATATCAATGCCAACGTCTCAGACGTGGTCTTACACGAAAACACATATATCGATGCCAACGTCCCAGATGTGGTCTTACACGAAAACACATATCAGAATCCTATTGTTCAAATGGGCCTTTCGGAAGTCGTAACTCGATCGAATCGAACTCATAGACTTAGTTCCCAAGTATAATCACATTCGAATTTCACATATATAATCTCTTATAATTTAATTTCAGCATATTAACTCGTATATAATTAGAATTAGCAATATCTATATACTTATTAACTTAACTTAGATGATGAAAAACGAAACGGGACGACTAGTCGACAACTTTAGTTTTCCCCCGATCCAAATTCGATTTCCTTGGTTATTGATCTAAACATATTCAAATTAAACTCATTCAAATATATTTTCACTCATTTTAATCCAAAAACACATAAATGGGAAAATTACCATTTTACCCCTGACATTTTACACTTTTTACAATTTAGTCCAAATTGCACAAAACACAAAACATGCAAAATTTGCACATACCATGCTTAGGCTGAATTTTCCATGTGTTCATACAAGTCCATACATTTCATTTATTTCACATTTTAGTCCCTCAATTTATTATTTTTTGCAATTTAATCCTAATTACTCAAAATCATCAAAAATTCCAATACAAAACATGTTAATCTATCACATATCTTTTATTTTCCATCATCAAACAACAAAAATCACAAGCTTTCAAGAATGGCATAACTCAAAATATTCATCAAAATAAAAATTCATGCATGGACTTTGTAGATAACATAGCAACGATCTCAAAAACGTAAAAATTAAAAAAAACTGAGCTAGAACTCACCTTGAATCAAGCTTGAGAATGGTCGAATACCTAAAGCTTTTATTCTTTTCTTTTCTTTTTATTATTCGATCAAAGAAAAAGTATGAACAAAGATTATTTTAATTATGTTATATTATAACATATATTAACATATTATTTAATTACATATTTAACCTTTAATATATAATATGAAACCATTATAACATAAGGTTTCAACCATCCATCCCATATATTAATGGTATAATTGCAACTTAAATGCCTCAATTTAAAAAGACAACAACAATTTGGCCCTTACACATTAAACTATCAAGTTTTCATTTATGTGATTTAGCCCTTTTATTTAATTGGACACTCAAACGACAAAAATTAAATCACAAAAATTTCACACATATAAATTCACACATAATAAACACAGAAAATAATTTTAAAATATTTTTCTAACTCGGATTCATGGTCCTGAAACCATTGTTCCGATGAGGGTCTAAATCGGGTTGTTACAGTCTTACACCGTATACCTTATACCTTGTACCATTCTGCCATGGCATCTTTAATCTATGGTCTTACACTACATACCTCCTACTAGACTGCCATAGCATCTTTCATCTATGGTCTTACTCCATATACTGTCGTCACAATGTCGCCCCAAAGGACTAGTCGATACGTCATTGCTGTAAATACCTTTCAATGATTCTCATTTCCCTAATCCTCCTCTCATTACCTCCTTTACACCATCTAACCTTGATCATCAAACATCGCAGTGTTCCTCCGCAAGGCCTAGAGCTTCGCCCGTGGTAGTAACTAATGGTTGTGTGACCCATATTTTTCATTTTTACCATATTTTTTTAAATGTTTCAAATTAGTCCCTACTTAATTTTGAATTGTTTTTAGAGCTTCCATAAACTCAATTTAATCTTGATTTAGTATGAATAACATGTTTTGAATGAATGATTGATGAGTGATGATTAATTAATGTTTAAAGAAATTTTAAAATGAAATAGTATGATTCTATTCTATTATTTACTGTAGCATCTTGTAAACCCTAATCTGGTGACAGAGACTGGTGAAGAGTGCTACAAGTCAAAAATTTTCTGACATATTCAATGATCTCCCATTTCATTTCAAGCCACCAATCCAATTCTTGCAGGTTAGGTTAAGGTACATTTTCTAACCACCAGGATGCATAGCAAAGGAACCATTATGAGCCTCGCGTAGAATCAATTCTTTCAAATTGGCATCTTTAGGAATATAAATCCAATTATGAAACCTAAGGCAATCTGTAACACCCTATACCCGAACCGATTGATAGCTCGGGGTACTAATTGTCACAAACAATCTGAATATCTTAACCAAATTTCTGTCAAATTTGACTATGCATTTAGGTACCCCACTTTCCAACAACTAACTACTGCAAAGACTTATTTCATACTAAAAGTAAATTCTTATAGCTTTGGTTCCTTAAAAACACATGGCATTTATTTACAAGTTTTAAATTATTGATCAAATTACAAACGCAAAATTTTAGACCTTGAAGTGTGGCCTCTCAAGGTGCCCCTATAAATACATGAGTTAGCTTTCACACCTAACTCCTAACTCTGGCAAAGACTGGCTTGGTCCCTCCATTTGATTTCCAAGTCTTTATCTACCCTGCATCCAAACAGTAAATACTCATAAATTCAAAGGAACTTAATGAGGTCTATTCATACAAATTTATAAAAGACTATTTAAATTATAAGAAAAGAGATTCTATGCATAAAGTTCAGCTCCCTGGATTTCAAGGAAGAAATCGGCAAACTTAGTTGGTGTAGCCAATGCCTCAATCTCTCTAAGTTGGATGTTGGTGGTGTAATCTTTGGTCTAGTCATAACCACGATCTATCTAGACATATTCTCATAAGGGTCTTACCTTAGCTATTCATTATTTCAAATTTCATTATACCCTTCTTATGTGCTTTTAATATTGTCCCTTATTCGCCATTATTGATCGGTGATAACTAGTTGTAGTTAGTGTAACACCCCTAACCCATATCTATCGTTGGAATAGGGTTACGGAGCCTTACCAGAGTTTACAAAATAAATAGAATTAATTCATGTTATTCACTATTCATATCCAAAGCCAATCATATTCAATCATATTGCCCCTTAAATGAACCCTTGAGGTCCAATTTATACATTAGAAACAAGTAACGACCAATCGAAAACTCAGAGAATTTTTTGCAAAATTTCAAAAATTATCCTAGATGCAGGGGACACATGCCCGTGTGGGTAGGCCGTGTGGCTTACATGGCCAAATGACACACTCGTGTCTCAGGCCGTGTGGGCATTTGGTGTGAGGCACACAGTCATGTTCTAACCTGTGTTCTTACCCGTGTAACTCTCTGACTTGGGTCACATAGCCAGCCACATGCCCGTGTGTTAGGCCGTGTGGAGAAATTAATTTTTGAAAATTAGGTGCAAGATTCACACAGCCAAGACACACACCGGTGTACTAGGCCGTGTGTCACACACGACTGAGACACACACCCATGGCTCTTCTTGTGTGAGCGTTTTGAAGCATTCTATTTCTAAATTTTTAAGATGAAGGGGACACATGGCCAAACCACACACCTTTGCGCATGGCCGTGTGTCACAGACGGTTGAAACACACTCTCGTGTGTCTACCCGTGTGGACGAAAATAGGTCATTTTCAAGGCCATTTTTCTCACCCCAAGTATACCATCAACCTACAACAACACTCGAATACATTTACCAACCAATTCAAGATATTAAAACTAAACCAACACCAATCTTATTTATGTCATATTAGCTCATATATTCAAGTATTTAAACTTACCAATTTCACACTTATGTTCATAAACAAATTTTATCAAATATACTAGTTCAAAATCATTCATCAATAGGTTTATATACTCTCCACCAAATAACCATTTCATCTCACATTAAACATGTTAAAGTCTTATGTAATTACATCAAAATATGCATAACACTAGCCATTCCAATGGCTAATTACAAGCAAAATATTTCATCATTTGATCTATTTTAGCCTATACATGCCATTATACTAAAAGTAGTTTTGTTATTTATACCAAAGTGAGCTATAGGATAATGTGATCTTGCTCCAACCCATTCCAACCTTTACGAGCTTCCGAGTACTATCAAACAGAGAAAATGAACAGAGTAAGCATTTAATGCTTAGAAAGTTCATATAACAAGAATTTAACATACTAATCATATTCATTTAAAGGAAGTATACAAGCATGCATCCAAAACATTACCTAGACACATGCTCTCATCAAAATAGTTAGTCACGAAATTTACATGAATATCATGAAATCAGATATGAGCTCATCATACAACCATTTCCAGGTATTTTAGGGATATTCAACACATAATTCATTTAATTCTAATATTTTCTCATATTAGGAGTTTTGTCCATTGAATCATTGAAATATCGATGGATACCCGGGTAGTACACACAAGGTGCACATATCAATGATCCTTCAATTCATATATGGGGTGCTCATTAGAGAACACAATCAGGAAGCCTTCTCTTGAGCTATATAACAGAAAGCTCATGTGATTCATGTAACGGGAAGCTTATCCAACTATATATCGGGAACCTCATAAGAGTCGTAATCGGAAAGCTCATGCGAGCCAATAACGAGTAGCTCTGAAGAGCCATTAAATAAAAAGCTCTTGATAGCCATGTATCGGGAAGTTCAAGCGAGCCATTTCGAGAAGCTCCAGAGAGCCATTAATCAGAAAGCTCACAGAAAGCTTTTAATCGGGAAGCTCATATAGAGCCATATAACAGGACGCTCATAAGAGCTGTGGTGTGTCTACAACACATGCAAAATCACAACCAATCAGGATGCTCCGAAGAGCTATCAATGGGAAGCTCGCAGGAACCATATAACGGGAAGCTCGAGAGGGCTAATAATGGGGCACTATTTCGAGTTGTGGTGTTTCTGCAACATATGTAGGACAACAACCATTACAGGAAATCGTGTATCCATTGAATTTCATTTATTTAATCGGGACTTGATGTTTGTTAGGCATTTTTGGATATAATATTAATTTCATATTCATAGCAACAATACAATCACATACGCAACATTCAATTCAAGCATATAAATATACACAATTTAGTTACACAAACTTACCTCATCACTTGTTCGTATACAGAAATATACTAATCTGACACTTTTTCTGTTCCTCGATATAACTTCTTATTTGAGTTATCTAGATCTATATAAGTGAATTTAACATTAATTTAATAAAATTCACATTCAATTCCATTCAATTCACATCTTAGGCAAAATTACTATTTTCCCTTATACTTTTAATTAATTCTAATTTCGTCTCTAGGCTCGGAAAATGAAACTCATGAAATTTAACCCTTATTCCAAGCCTAACCAAAATTTTCATATAACGTTTACAGCCCATGTATTTCAAAAAAATTAGAAATTTTCTATGAATTTCACATCTTTACAATTAAGTCCCTAAATCACAATTTCATAAAAATTTACTTTACAAAAGTTGTTTATCTATCAATAATCTTTCATTTTCTACCATAAATTTCAAAATTTTAGCATATTCATCCATGATAACTTTACAAATTAATCCCCAAAATAGCTAGATTAGGTTATTCCGATATCAAAAATATAAAAATTACTAAAAATGGTACAAGATTGCTTACCCAATTAGGCTTGCTTGATTTCTTTCTCTTTCCTAGTGTTTCCATAGAAATTTGGGAAAGAAAATGATAATAATATGATATTTTTGTCTTTTAATTTAATTATCATCTTTAATTTTAACTTTCCAATTTAGTCCTTTTCTTTTTTAATTTCCATGAATGAATCATCATAAATATCTACTAACTTTTATTAATGGTCTAATTACCATATAAGAACCTCAAGTTTCGAATTCCATAGCTATTTGATACTTATAGCTACTAGAACTTAACTTTTACATTTTATGCAATTTGGTCCATTCAATAATTAAAATGTAATTGGTAAAATTTTCTTTTCAAAATTTTCATATAACATTCCTATCATAATGCAGACTATGCAATAATATTAAAATAAATTTTTATTTCTGACTCGAATTTGTGGTCCCGAAATCACTGTTCTAATTTCACTGAAAACGGGTTGTTACAGTTATTCAATTAATTACCCTAACTGCAGGTCTTTAATTGAATCCTCTTTTCCCTGGTGGACTTGTGTCCCCAATGTAACCTCATAACACTTAGTCATTTACTCCATTCTTTTAGGTACTTCAATAGACAAGTAGTTCCCAACAAACTATTTTTACTTAGGTATCTCTTAACAGTTTCCACCCTGGTAGACCTACAAGATCTTTCTAGTACTTCATGGCCCTGATGGACTTTCCCTTCTTACTATTCTCTGGTGGACTTTATTGATCATTCAACCTTGAGCTGACATTCCCTCCCATGAAAACCCTTGTCGTCTACTCATTATTTCAGCTACCTCTTTGTTGATTTCCAAATTAAGATTGTATCTTATTATATCCAAATTTGTATATGTTTAAACAATGTGGGATCCATGAATTCTCTAGTGAACTCTTCTTAGTAGACATTACATTTACCATCTTTTCTAAGGAATCTTTCCCTCATTTTACACATAATTGGGTAAGATGCTTCCTAAGCTCCATTCATCATTGCCTTTGGCTAATCTCCTATTTGTCTCATTAGCCTATGTCCTCAGATGTGCCAAGTTCATTCTATCTTATGACTTGTCATGCAAGTCACAACACTACTTCTTTGTACCTTGGCGGGTCTTCTTGTTTACACCTGTAACCCTATGTTTAATGTCCTGGCAAACTCCTCATGTTGCCATAATTGAGCTAAGGTCTTACACATGTAACCCTATGTTTAATGTTCTAGCAAACTCTTCATGTTGCCATAGCTGAGCTAAGGTCTTACACATGTAACCTTATATTTAATGTCCTTCCGGACTACCCTGTGTTTACTGTCCCAGTGGACGCCACATGTGTCCATAGCTGAGCTAAATTCTTACACATGTGAACCCATGCTTAATGTCCTAACGATCACCATTGGTTGCCATAGCCAAGCTATGGTTTTACACCTTGAATCGTTTCTACGGTGCCAACTCGAAGGACCTTACCACCGTCGTGGTGTCACTTCATAAAGTCGATAAATAGTTGTCATAGTGATGCTCTAACAAGTCAATTGATAACATTCCATAACACAACTAAACTCCCTTAAATTCCCTTAATGATCCACCCATTCCTCCATTCCCCCACTTATTACTAACTTCATCTACCTCGTTAAGGTAAAATTCCCCATACTCCGCACACACTTAACAAGTATTTTCATACATTTCATTTCGCTAAATATTATCATAAACAATATGCCATTAATCAATTTGTCTAGTCAAACCAATATAATTCAGCAACTAGACTTGCAAGAGTTGTAACACCCCTAACCTGTATCCGTCGTCGGAACAGGGTTTCAGAGCATTACCAAAACTTTCAGAACATTTTACAGAAAATTCTTATAATTTACTATTCATCTATCGAGATCATTCTAAACATCACTTTATTAGACCCTCGAGGTCCAATACAGGTATTAGAATTGAGTCAGGACTTAGTCAGGACCTCTAAGAATTTTTTGCGAGATTACAAAATTTTTCCAAAGTTTCAGCGCTCACACGCCCGTGTGGTCCAAGGGACACGCCTGTGCTGGAGGCCGTGTTCGACCTCGTGTAACTCTCTGACTTGCACATACGGCCATGCCACACGTCCATGTGCTAGGCCGTGTGGTTAATTAATTTAATTCAAAATTAGGTGCAGGTTTCACACGGCCAAGACACACGCCCATGTTCTAGGCCGTGTGGCACACACGGCTGAGCCACACTCCAATGTCTCTACCCGTGTGCTCAATTCTGAGCATTCTGTTTCTCAAAATTAAGGTGCAGGCGACACACAGCCTAATCGCATCCCCATGTTACCAGGCAATGTGTCACAGATGGTCTAGACACATGACTGTGTGTTTACCCGTGTGGACAAAATGAAGTCATTTCTAGCTTCATTTCTCATCCAAAATTTCACCCATGACCTGCACTTGAAGCCCACATCCAATACCAACCAATCCAAGCATTCAACTTAAGTAAATTTCATCTTTCACAGGGCATATCACTACAAGCATACATGATCACAACCTTACCTTAATTTAACTTACGCATTCGCAACATTGATCTCATATTTTTAACATAACACATGTGTATATATATATCATAAAAATCTACTTAGTCATACCAAAATGAACCATTACTAGCCATTCTAATAGCTAGGTTACAAAATAACATTTCAAGCCACTCTTGGCCAAGTTTTCCTATACATGCCATTATGCCAAAATGATTTTTACTAATTATACCCCAAATGACTAGTTGATATTGTAACGATGCTGCAGTGATCTGCAACCCTCGCGAGCTTTCTAGCACTATAAAACAGGGGAAAAATAAAATGGAGTAAGAATTACATGCTCAGTAAGTTTGTATAACGAAAACTAAACTTACTAATCTTGTTTATTAAATCTAGGCATACAATGTTATGTTTCCATCCATTTGGCTAAATTGCCTAATCACATACATTCAATCAAACATGTTAGTCACCAAAATCTTCATATCAATCAAGTAACATAGATGAGCTCACCATGCAATATTCCTTCAAGTCATTATCATTTCATCTCATAATTCTCATGCCATATCAAGAGTTATATGTCCATTGAATCATTGAATTCTGTTGGAAGCTCAAGTAGTACACTCGAAGTGTACGATATAATAATCCGTCAATTCCTTATTCAAGGGTACCCCTTAGGGTACTTAACCAAGAAACACTCTCTCGAGCCACATATCGTATAACAGGATTACCAGTCCAGGCTAAATCCCTTTATATAACATTAGCTCAGAGGAGCTCGATTAGGATTACTAGTCTAGGCTAAACCCTAATCCTAATGTACACTCGAGAGATATTATATCAGGATTACCCTTCCGGGCTAAATCATTTCTATAACAGGGTCAATGGGATTACTCGTCTGAGCTAAATCCTGTCCGCAACAAATGCAGGACCTTATTATTTCGAGAAAGCACATATAATCATCGGAATTCAACATTCAATCGGGACTTAACCCATTTATCACCATTTCAAGCATGTATCAAATTTTCCATCATAGTATACAAGAAAAGCACATCAATATAAATCACATTACATACAAACACAACATTCAATTAACATAATTACATGCTTGATTAAGTTACATGAACTTACCTCAACACTTGTTCGCGTTAGAAATCTACAAATTCGAAACCTTTTCTTTTCCTCGATCTAGCCTCGAGTTTGTGTTATCCAAATCTATATAAATAGTTTTAATCGTCAATTTCACATATTTCATATTTATTTGGACTCAGTTTACGTCCTAGGCAAAATTACCATTTTACCCTTAACTTTTTCATAAATTCTGATTTCATCCCTAGGATCAGAAAATGAAACTTGTGCAAATTACTCCCTATACCAAGCCTAACCAAAGCCCCATTACAAAATCTACAACACTTGTACTCATAAAAATTCAGAAATTTTCATCAAATTTTACAACTTTTCATTCTAGTCCTAAATCATGTTTTCATTAAAAATCACTTTGTAAAAGTTGTTTATCTATCAATAATCCTTCATTTTTTACCATAAATTTCTAATTTCCAGCATATACATCCATGACCCATTTTCCATACTTTGATAACTTTTGAAATTAATCCCTCAAATAGAGAGATTAAGCTATCCCAGTTTCAAAAATACCAAAATTACTAAAAGCGGGATAAGGAAACTTACCCAATTAGGCCTTGAAAGTTTTTTTTCTCTCACCTAGGGTTTCCATGTGTCTTTAGGTTGAAGATGATGAAAAATAAAATGATATATTTCCTTTTCATCTTTTAATTTATTAAGTATTT
The DNA here is from genome assembly GCF_025698485.1 of Gossypium arboreum. Classification (NCBI taxonomy): domain Eukaryota; kingdom Viridiplantae; phylum Streptophyta; class Magnoliopsida; order Malvales; family Malvaceae; genus Gossypium; species Gossypium arboreum. The sequence goes on along the minus strand of NC_069072.1, from coordinate 106,352,992 downwards.
TACTATTTCCAATTTAGTCCTTGCTCTTTTTCTATATTTCCATGGATGAGTCACCAAGAAAAATCTGCATACTTTTCTTAATGTCTAATTACGATATGAGGACCTCTAGTTTTGAATTCCATAGCTATTTGATCCTTATAGCTACTAGAATTTAATTTTAGCCTTTTATGTGATTTAGTCCTTCTCGTAATTAGACACTTAATTGATAAAATTTTAGTATCAACATTTTCACACGACATGCCTATTATAATACAGACCATATAATGAAATAAAAAAAACCTTATTTTTGGGTCGAATTTTAGTCCCGAAACCACTATTTCAATTTTACTGAAAAATGGGCTGTTACAAGAGTACTCACTCACAATATTATTCATACACCAATTTCTCATTTTCCATAATCATACACAACCATGGCTCTAATCATGACTCAGAACATACGTGAATATAGTTTAAGAAAATGACATACTATCATCAATAACCCAAAAATGAAGTACAGAAACTCACCTTAAATCCTTTCATCCTAGCAACTATGCATGACAACTGCATAAATCAGTTAAATTGAGGTCACACAAACCTTAACCCAAAATTCACTTAATAGAAACTTATTAGGAGCCTTTGCCCTCTTTCTTTCTCAAATTCTCGAGCATGGGGAGTTAGGATGTAACATCCTGCCCAGCGAAGTCTTGACTATATAAGTGTTGTTTGTAAAAGTAAGGCTTAATGATTCTGAATGAAAGGAAAGGAACCATGGTGAACTCTAATATGAACATTGTATAGGATATTCTGAAAGAATAAAGCTTATGGCCAACACTGAAAAAAATTAAGTATGACGAATCAAGGAATACTGGTAAGAATATTATGAATACGATGCATAGAATAAAGAAGTATTATTGGCAAAGTAGTGTTGGCCAAAAAGCCCTTTTCGGCATATAGAACGGGCAGACTCTGAAATGGAAATAAATAGACAAGGATCCCCATCTGATTACGATGATAAATGAGATTGAAGTGGTAATCATGAAAAGAATGGTTATAAGGTATGAGTCCACGCCAATGATATAGTACATCCAATAACCAATGTAGTCCCATGCTAACCAATATGTAAGGTGCTGGTTAGGAACTAATCGAATGCTAACTAGAAGGGTTAAAGGCTAAAGGAGTAATCGGATAAGCTTCTTAGAAGTGATAGATTTTGATAAGGCCATTCAGTCTTGATGTGACTTTTATTGAGTTCCCGTGAAGACTTGAGTTAAGTTAAAAGGACACACGGGTTAAGTTAAGGGAGAGTTATCTTCCTTATTAAGAACTAGGGCTAAAAATATATGGCAACATCTCTCAAAGATCAGTTTGAAACCCTGATTTTTGTTATTGATTTTCCCTCCCATCAAGGTATGTTACATAACACTGTTGGTCAAGGGAATTCAGATCTATAAGTATGCTTGGAAAATAGGGTTCACTATAGTAAAACAGGTTTTTAGCGGTGTTTTTTTAGGATATAAGCCCTGCAAAAAATGCCGTTATAGCTAATGCCACTAAATTTTGCGGCATTTATGTGGAAAAATGCCGCTAAAAAGAACATGACTTTTAGCGGCGCTTTTCCCACAAATCCCGCTAAAGAACATGACCTTTAGCAGCCCCTTTCCCACAAACGCCGCTAAAGAACATGATCTTTAGCAGCACTTTTCCCACAAACCCGCTGAAGAACATGACCTTTAGCGGCCCCTTTCCCACAAACGCCGCTAAAGAACATGATCTTTAGCGGCCCCTTTCCCACAAACGCCGCTAAAGAACATGACCTTTAGCAACGCTTTTCCCACAAACGCTGCTAAAAGTTGCATTCTTTGGCGGCATTCGTGCAAAAATGCCACGAATTTCTTTGCTGTTTGAAGTGGGATATACACTACTATCCAATTGCTTCTTTGCTTTTTATCGTTCTTTCATGTTTCACATTTGATATTCCTCATAATTTGTAGTTCTAGTGTTTTTTCTTCATCGTTTACCTTTATTTTTTTCTTTTAGTAATATCAACTATAGCGCTCCCCATGAAATTAGTCTTATAAATAATGTGTTGAAATTCAATTTATTACGGAAGTTTAAATAAAATTCAGTTGAAAAATTTTCTACCACTAGAAAACAACAAACAATAAATACCAACTTTCTTCCTTTCACTAAAAAATGATGTTCAAAATTGTTACACTGAGCTGCAAAATGCAAATCTTATATATCACCAAGATCTTAAGGATTTTTCAATAATTAATCAACAACGGAAATAAGCATTCTACTTTAAACAGGTTCATCGCTGCTATGATGGAGATTTGATACCTTATTCGGTTTCCCTTCAACATTTGCTTTAGTAGCTGTATCCTGACATAACCAACTAACCCAACATATTAGCTATAACACCCCGAATTTGGGCCTAGAAGTATTGGGCCTTGAGTGGGGGTCCGTAAGGAGGTTCTATATAGGTATTTAATTGTGCAATGAAATGAAACAATTAAATGTTTGCTTTAGTGGTTAATGGCTTTGAGCAGTGTTGGAGAAATCTTGGGTTCAAACTTGGGCTTTAGCAAAAATTTTGGTATTAAGTGAAAAAAACCTGGATGCTTGGATGAGAGCCTTTTAAATTATTGTGTTAAATAAATGACACAAGGAGCAATGTGGTCTAGTGGAAGTGGCGTAATTAAGGTTGTATGGGAGCCTGGGTTCAAGCCTTGGCTCTTGCAATTTATTCTGTTTTTTTTTAAGGGAACTTGGACTTTGGCCTTTAGACCTTATAATTAATTGGGGATAAAATATGACACAAAAAGAGCCTGTGGTGAAGTGGCAAGGTGGCGTCATAGAGTTGGCAAGGAGGTCCAGGGTTCGAAACTCATGGCAATCAAAGAGCATTTATTTTGCTAACAGGGGGCGGCAAGAGTTGGTGTTGACTTTAAACTCTGATGTTGGAAGGATCCCACATCGGGAAGCTAACATAAGAGTGGATGCAAAGCTGGCTTTAAATAGAGAGAACCATGAGGAGAGTAAAGGTACCTTTCTTGGCCGATCCCTTTTGCTGTATGGCGTGCTCGATTGGGTTGGGCGTCGGCTAAGAGTGCTCAGAGCGTGGATTAACTCCAGTCTCCTATCAGGTGTGTATTTCTCACTACTCTAGTTGTAGGATGGCTACTTTGGGCCGCGATGGGCCGAAATGGGCCATGTAGGCCCAATGGGCATACGAGCCCAATTGGATAAGTTGTTTGATTGTGTAGTAAATATTGGACTAAGCTAGGTGAATATCATATTTGTGGCTAGATTTGGGCTAAAAGGGCCACACGAGCGTGTGGGCCCATTTGGGCTGAAAATAGACTTTAGAGCCATTCGTATTGTTATCCCTGTTTAGAATACTTTAGTTTACCAATTACAGAAATGCCCTCGACTTGTAAAATTACCAAAGTACCCTCAATTTATAGAATCACTGTTTTACCCTTGATTTACAGAATTACTGTTTTACCCTCGATTTACAAAATTACCGTTTTACCCTCGATTGTGAAATTACTAAAATACCCCTATAGGGTAAAATTACCAAAATACCCCTAGTTTGTAAAATTACCAAAATACCACTGGTTTGTGAAATTACCGAAATAAAATTACCAAAATACCCCTGATTTACAAAATTACAAAAATACCCTTGACTTTCTAAAAATTATAGAAATACCATTGGTTTACAAAATTACTGAAATACCCTTGGTTTGTAGATTTATCAAAACACCTTTGTAGGATGAAATGACTAAAATACCCCTAATAGGTAAAAAAACCGTAAAGCCCCTGTAGGGTAAAGTGACCGTAATACCCCTGTATGGTAAAATGACGAATATGCCCTTATGTTCCGTATGACTAATGTGCTTAGGATTTACATATATTGATATTGGATTAGTTAAGTTTGAGTGATAGGTGGTGGTTATAGTAGGTGATTGATTTTGGAAACGTTTCAACTTCAACCTATAACAGGTGTGTAATAACCCTCGCAGTAGCTTAGATTAATATTCGCCGAAAAGCTGAAATGCTAAAATTTCGGCATTTCAAGAACTTGTGATTTTGCCTTTGCTTAAAGATGCGATAGATACGATATGATCGGTGTTTGGATCGATGGAGCATGTAAGAGTGCAATTTTGTGCACGATGGTAAGTTGGGCCTCAATGGGCTGGAATCAGGCCTAATGGGCTTTCGGGCCCATTTGGGTAAAACTGATAGAAAATGGAATCTGGAAAAGTTGCATGTTAACACGGTTAGTACTGTTGTAAAATTTGGATTAAGCAGGCTTAGTGAGCTAAATCAACATTCGTAGGGCCCATTAAGGGTTTTGGGCCCAAAAGCCCGAATTTGATAAAGTGGGTTAAAGATCATTGTTTAAACACTCAGAAATATTGATAATTGTTAATGAACATAGAAAACCCTGATATTTGGTAAAATTACGAAATTACCCTTATAATATGAAAAGTGACTGTTTTGCCCTTGTGGGCAAGTGACTGACTTGGACTGTGTGGTTGATGGATTTGATTGTGAATATATGTTGGTGATATGAATGACTTGACTGTGATTGTTTGATTCAAATATGGGCATGACATTCTGCATACATGACATGTTGCATGGGTTGGGTTTTATAAATGGAGGAAGTGCTAAAAGGGCTATGCCCCAGTTTACCGAAAAGGGGCTTTGCCCCAGTTTATCAAAAAAGGCTTTGCCCCAGTTATTAAAAGAAGCTAGGCCTTCAGTTATATGATAAATTAGCTATGCTGCCAGTAGAGAGTTTGGTTGGGTGGGTTGAGTTATTCCCCACATAGTGTGTTGGTTGGTACGGGTGGAGAGTAGCGGATGGTGGGTTGAGTAGTCTCCCCAAATGGGCTTGCATACATTCATTGATATTACATGTGATATTGAAATGGGCCTATGGGCCATACCGCTTCTGATAAAGGCTTGACCAATGGTATGATTTATGAAAAGGCTTGCCCAAGATATGTCGAGATCGAATTAGGCTTAGGCCCATCTTTCATCTTGTTAAGGGCTAAGGCCCGCATGCATTATTACTGAATAGGGCTTTGGCCCAGATTGTACTGACACTGTGTTATTCACTGTTTGTTTGTTGTTAGGGATTACACACTGAGTTTTCGTAAACTCACCCCGTTTCTAACTGTGCAGGTAATCCCTAAGCTTAGATGGTTTGGAGCTGCGAGGGACTCGGAGATGGCCACACTACTGTTTCTGTTTCTTTTAATTGCAATAAGTAACCGGTTTATTTTTTTATAAGTTTTATCTTAATTAATATTATTATTTGGTTTTGGGTTGTAATAAGGTCATTTTAATTATTTTTCTGGGATTATTTTATTTTATACCCTATATTTTACTGATAACAATCCAAAATGGGTTAGACTTAGGGCGCGTTTCCAAAATGATAATTGTTTTCAAAATAATGCAACGATACAATTAATCGGTTTATCAAAAATATCTACTTAAATGAATTCCAACTCGTTTTTCTCAAAACCTAACCTCGCACCAAAGTGTGGCAATGGTTGTGGGTATGTCTAGGATTGGATCCAATCAAGAGCTTGGTACTTAGCGACCTTCATGGCTCACCTCCTCTGTTTGGATACCTACCGGTGCATGACTTCCATTCACTTTATTAACTTAGCAAAGACTATCTTTTAAAACACTAAGAAGGACGTTGAAAGAGGCATGGGTTTTCTTAAAAACTTCAATGTTACACGTCGGATCCGGCCATAACGTTTGGGTTGGGTTTGGGGTGTTACATTAGCATGCAAAATATAAAGAACAAGAAAGTGTTCCATTACTAATCATGTTAGATTTAGAAGTGAAAAAGTGACATTCATGCCTTTTGGTCCAAGAGTGACTCCAACCAAATCAGCAAGCTTGTTAACACCAGTCTACAACAAAAGAACATGAAGTAAGCTAGAGCAAACATACAAAGGCTGTGAAGTTCAGTTGAATACTTAACCAGTTAGGCAACTTTTTAGCATTCGAAACAAAGACTAACTTGTAATTTCTGTATGGTTGACCCATCCTTATTGAAATGTAGCTCTTTTGCTGTAGAAATCTTGGGCAGATGAGATCTTTTAAGAACACCATTTCGTCTAATAAGAAATGAAGATGAAGAAATGGATGCTAAAGATGACAATCTGTTGGAAGAAGATGAAAGCTTCTTATCCATGACCAAAACATTAGATGCAACGAATGAGCCAACTAATGACATGGCTGTGAAAGTGGATGCCATCTTACTCTCTTATTAAACTGAAAAATATTCAAAACCATGGTTTTAGAATCAAGGTTATCTTAAATGTAAATTGATGAATAAGTAATTTTTTTTCAAATATTTTAATTTCTACAACTAAAACACAGTAAAAAAATAAATGAGGGTAAAATTCACAAGTAAAACCAATAATTTTTAAAGCGTTCCAAGTTTTAACAAAGTTAAAATATAAACGAATGGATTTTTATAATATTTTCATTTTCTAAAACTCAAAAATAATAATTAAAATATAAAGCTAAAATATAACCTAAGATCGAGAAATGTTTAAGTATGGCATACACGAACTTTGCATCATTCTTAGGAATTGAAGGTAGCCTAGTCACCTTTCGGCAAAAACACTTCCTCTAAGATTTAAGTGATAATAATATATCTTATTATCACTAATGCCTGCAGCCAGACACAAAATTAACTTTATTAAATACATAACAAAGAATTTAACAGAAGGGACACACACACGCACACACATATGCATGTATATATATATTGTTTAATATGCTCTAACTAACAGAATAAATGAACAAAATTTAATATTAAAAAGAAAAGAAAAGAAGCATGCCTCTTGACAGCATTTCAGGCACTCTAATAAGTTGTTCATCCAAATGAATTATTTAAATTTCAGATCATAAATACATATTAAAAAGTGTAGTAAACTTAAAGTAGAATTGAGTTATTGACAACCCTGTATTATCGCCTACACCTTAAGCAGCTAAAAACTGACAGGTAAAAAATCAAAAGAAAGATCCAAAAGAAAAAAAATGAGATCCAAAAGGTTCATCTGGATATTTACTATAATCCATAACATGGGGTGTTTCTGTGTATAATCGGCAGCCAGCTCACAGAAGTGATTTGCAATATCAAAGGCAACAAGATTATAACTTGCATACTCATAATCCCTTTGGATTTACTACACCATCAATAAATATCTCAAACTCGAAACAAAACCATAGCCAACTTAACCAACAATGGAACAGTTTTGCTTTTGGAGAAGTTTCATTTTTGGACCTTTGAAAACTCAATAATATAAAATTGAAAAATCTTAATTTCTAACCTCATGTAAACGGATGACATTTGGGTGCTTTATCAGCTTCATTGTTGATATTTCCTGCTTAATCTACAAAAACAAGCAGAAAAGAAAGAAATATAGATCGAATTTGATGGGATGATTCCCCTTCAACAAAGAGAAGAATGGAGTTAGAAAAAGAAACCTGTTCAGCCATTTTGTGCTTGAGAACCTTGTCTTTATCAAGGATCTTAAGTGTCACTAGTTCCCCAGTCTTGGAATTTCTTGCAAACTTCACTTTAGCAAAGGTCCCTTCTCCAATGGTCCTTCCGACTTGGTATTTACCCACTCTTCCTTTAATTTTGGGTTGATTCATCCTTACCAAGTTTTCAAATTCTCTTCCTCACACTAATATCCAAAATTAACATTGAAATGCTATCAAACATCAACACAACACAATACAGAAACAAGAGAAAAAATGGTACATTGAAACTAAATAATACCTTATTTCCCTAAGAAGAAAAATAAAAACTATATTTTCTACCAGCTTTATATAGAAAACCTAACAGCAAGTACATTGGATTAAACAAATGAACTGGTACATATAAATTATAATATAATTCCCCCACGAGGATCCTTTCCTATTGCTGAAAACCATAACAAATGAACCACGATGATTTATAGTAATTCTCAACATTCCAATGCAAATATAAAGACAACTAAGGAGTAGATATAGTTTAGAGCCAAGGACAAACAATATCCAAACTTAAAAATTCATGCATGCTCAATGAATCAACAAGCATTTAGTTTGGTCACATATTAAAATAACATGAAACTTATTAAAGATTTCTTGAGGAATAATCATGCGCATTAAAGCTTCAATAACCATTAAATAGAAAAAATGAAAAAATAAGAGAGAATTGACTCAAAAAACATACCAGTCCAGCACTCCATTCTTGCACAAGAAGATATTTTTATTACATCAAGTGGATCAAATTTAAACATAAGACTAGGGCCAAACATCATGTCTTCATCTGCATATGAAATCGTAAGTCAAGTGAATATGGTCAAGCACACCATATCAAGACAAATTAAAGGAAAAATAGTTCTTAGGGGATGGTTTCTAATATTTATTACAAAGAAACATACTATTATCTAAGAATCAAATTCAGTTCCAAGAAAGAAAATATTACTTAATGTATTGCAAAGAAACCCGAGCAATTTGGCAATCCTTTCGTTAAGTTTTAACCTCCTATTAAAGTAAACCAGGTTGTAAACCAGCAACTCTGCACCACTACTATTTATAGAAATTAGGCCAAAAGATGATAAGAACAGCTTTTAAAATATGCTATTCTAATCATCTAGGCAACAAGCATGACATTGCAGTAGAAGAAAATACCCTTTAACAAATTGCAAAATGCAACTATTCTCAAGTAGCAGGTAAGGATACTTACAGCAATTAGCTCAATTGCCACCTGAGCAAGTTTAGATTTGTATGAGAATTCGATGAAGCTCAAAATAAGACAACAAATGATAATTTCTTAAAGTGATAGGACAGTGAAAGAAGGTCATTTATCACTTCATGTATGGATATTTTTGTAGAAAGTTACCCTCATGGAAGATAGTTAGAACTACTACTCTTATGTTTGTAAAGATTTGAAAGCCCCAAATGCATGGTCTCATAATATTTTAAAAAAATATTAGAATAAGTTACTAACCAAAGAGAAAAGCATCCAAACTTTTGTTGGGCATATATTTCTAGACAAGCATCTTCTCTTCTCCTTCAACACAATAGCCAAACAATCTAACCAGATTTCAATGTTGAAGCTTAGAGATCACCGCCACTCCATTCATAAATTCTTCCAATCCTTGCACTGAAGCTTTCGACAATATTTTTACTGCTATTTCCTTCCCATCATCTAATGTTCCTTACACACAAAATTCAACTCACAAGACTTGATATAAAAAAGGAAAATGTCATTTCATTGACAATGGATTTGCAAATCACCATTATTTATTACCTTGTAAATTAGACTAAAACCACCCTACCCTAGCTTTTCTGCCTTGTTTAATTTTAGGTGTAAGACGATTGAAAACTAATATAATAGAAATAAGAAACCTAAATTAAAAATAGTAGAATTTTAATACGACTGAAAATTAAAGGAACTAAATTTCAAAAAACCCAAACAAAAAAAAATCAAAAACCTCACATACTTGCTAAGACTGAGTTCGCTGCTGGGTAGAGTGGCTAGGCGTCAGGAAATTGGGTGTTTTGGGTTTCGAGAAATCAAAGAACAGACTGAGAAATAAAATAAAATAACAGGTTGAGAGGATTTTCGGGTATAAAATAGAAGAATAGGTTGAGAAAGGCTGAGAAAGAAAAGGAAATTGGGAAAACGGAATTGGGGGAGAGAAATAGAAGAATAGGCTGAGAATGGTTGAGAAAGAAAAGGAAATCGAGAAAGAAGAGGAAATTGGGGGGAGAGAAATAAAACGGCATCGTTTCAATCAAAACTAAAAATTAGCGGTGTTTATATCAAAATGGCGCCGTTTTCTTTAAAATAAATTGATTTTTTCTGTGTTTTTATCATAAACACCGTTATTGCTTGCCTTTTGTAGCGTTTTTATCATAAATGCCGCTAATACTTGACTTTTTTACAATTTTATATTGAATTATTATATCTTTCATATCAATTTTAAATAAATATTTTTTAAAAAATTAAGTAATATTTAAAAGAATTAGATAAAATTTGAAATTTTATATAATTTTTTATTTAAGAAAACAAAAACAAAAATAAAAAATTTCAAAATATGAAAATATGAAAAAAACAAAAAGATTTTTTAAAAAAATTCTCTTTTGTAATTATATATTCTTTCAATATTTTAGGAAATTTAAATAACTTTTCAATTTACTAATTAATTTTGTATCTCTAAAGATGCATGGGTTAGCAATGTTTTAAATTTTAATATATATAAAGTTTATCTATTATCTCTTAAATAATTTAAACTCTATTAATAATTTTAATATATTAAAATTAGTATTATCTCTTTACAATTATATAAGAAATTATTTAATATGTAAAATTCAAAACAATCAGTCATATACCCAAAAAATTTAAAATTATTTTAAGTAATAGTATTTTCACTTTTAACATATATATGAAATGGTTTAGATTTAATATTTTTAAATATAAAAGCATTAATTGATTGTATAAAATTTCATCATTTAACAAATCTCAAATCTAAAGTAAACCTCAAATCCTAAACCATTTAATATGTATAAAGTTTATCTATTATCTCTTAAATAATTTAACGATAACCATAATTTTAATATATTAAAATTAAAATTATCTCTTTACAATTATATAATAAATTATTTAATATAAATTAAATAAAACTAATTAATCTAAACCCTAAACCCTAAACTATAATGATAATTAATTCAATATTTTAAAATTAATACTATCTCTTTTACGATTATATAAGAAATTATTTAATATATAAATTAAAAAAAAACAGTCATATACCCAAAAACTTTAAAATTATTTTAAATAATAGTATTTTAATTTTTTCATTTTTAACAAATATTTTTCTATGTTTTTACTTTCAATTTTTTCTACGTGTCATTTTTTTGAAGAATTTAAATATTCAATTAAAAATAAATTGTATTTTAATTAATATAAATAAACCAGTTAAATAATAAATAGAAAGATAAAATATTTTTTGCGGCATTTTTGATAAAGCGCCGCTAAAGCTCGATCTATAGCGGCGTTTTTCAAAATGTGCTGCTAATGGTCGTCTTATAGCGGCGTTTCCTAAAAAGCGCTGCTAGTGCTCAATCTATAGCGGAGTTTTTCAAAAAGCACCGCTAACGCTCGATCTATAGCGGCGTTTTTCAAAAAGCACCGCTAATGCCACTAAATCTCAACATAAAACGATGGCCTTGTGCTTAATTTTTTTACGGCGTTTTTTAACAAGCGTCGCTAATACTAGATCTATAGCGGCTCTTTTTGAAAAACGCCGCTAATGCTCGTTCTGTAGCGGCGTTTTTTATCCAAATGCCGTTAAAAACCTGTTTTGCTGTAGTGGTTTAGTGATATGTCTGGGTTTAAAATGATGATAGTGGTTACTCAAATGAGTTCTAATGAAGTGTTCCTGTTCTTCAAGTCAGATGAGGTTGTAGCACCCTGCTAAATGTTGGATCTGAAGGTTAACCTTCCCTTTTGAGGTCATCCGGTAAGTCCCTACGCTGACTCTTGCATGAAATATGTATGTTATAAGAACTTCTACGCTAAGTGACCAATTAGTGAAAATGAAACCAGTAAAGTATGATGCAATAACTCAGATACGAAATGAAAGGTTCATGATCATGTATGTGTAGAATATATGAAGTTTGATGGTCTAAGTACAAGGCATGAGTCTGAACGATTATAGTGTGCATATGAGTCTAAAAGCATGAATTTGTCTATCCTAAGCAAGTCATTGTATGATGAGTCAACGCATGATGAGTTTGTATCTGTCACTAGAGTCATCAAAGGTGTTTGTCGAGACTAAAATCATGAATTGTCGGGACTAAAATCATGAATCTCTGAAATGACAAGTTCATGGCATTAACGCTAGAGACCATATTGCGTAAGACCGTAACTAGTGGGTTATGGAATCATATAGGACAAAGACCATATCGTGTAACACCGTAACTGGTGGGTTATGGTATTATATGGGAAAAAGTTAAGGAAGGTTATTTCCTAATTGTGGTTCTCTGTGTGTCCTAGGACAATGAGGGTAAAACATCACTTAGTGTGAGTCTAGGAAACCCCTTATCGCCTAAATTACCAGGAGAAGGAAAGTCTTTGTGGCAATACTCTGGACAGGAAAGCCTTTGTAGCGAGTACTAAATGTAAAGGAAAGCATTTGTGGCAATACTTTGGACAAGAAAAGCCCTTTGCCGAGTACTAGATGTAAATGACAACCTTTGTAGCAATACTCTAGATAAGAAAGCCTTTGTGATGAGTACAGGATATAAAAGGCAACCTTTTTGGTAATACTGGATGTAAAGGATACCTTTGTGGCAAAATTTTAGAAAGGTAAGCCTCTATATAAGAATGCCTTTATAGAAAATATTCTAAAGGAAACACCTTTATGTTGATCTCTATCAAACTAAAGCCTCTGTGTAATTCTCTGTAAAGGAATCATTCACGGTTATATCTGAAAAGAAACTCCTCTGTGGCGCAACCTAAGGGCAGGTTACCTTGGTGGCAACTCTGGAAAGAAAAGCTCTTGCGATGAATACAAATGAAGCATTTGCAGCTATTCAAATAAAAGAATGCCTTTGCGACAAATTTTGAATGAATGGCATGTAAGGAATTAGGAAAGAATGACATGTATGGTTCTTTGATGGCAAAGTAAAGATAGGACTCTGAAGGTATGGTAAGTGTAAGAGATAATGTATAGATACGTAAAATAAACTAAGTACCCAACGAACTCTGAAAGAAAGGCACCGTACGTAAATGAAATGACGAACCCCGCACAATAAGAAGAAAAGAACAATGAAGCTAGAGAGCGCCAAAATAGGTGATGAATCTAAGATATGTGTTATAGGCATAGTCTGGGTTAAATAATGGGCATAGCCTACCTCGCATGAAAGTAGTGGGAAAGTCAGTAAGTATGAAATAATATTTTAAGTTTGTAAATAAGGTACATGAAATGGTTAAATACTGTAAAGATAAGATTTAATAAGGGACATAGAAACTGAAGAGATATCAAGTATAGTACACTCAGTAGAAAGAAACGGCAATTTGAGTTCGAAGCCTAATAGAGTGAAAGCTTAATGAATGTAAAAGGAAGATCAATCCTTAAAGATCCAGTAAGGAATACAAAGGTTTAAGGTAGAAAAGAGTAATTACAGTCTATTAGAGAAAATCTTAGTGAAGTAACTGCCAGAAGGGATAATGGAAAGTCAAAAGACACATGAAAGACATATAAAGCATCGATCACGCATGATAATTAATCAGGTATTTAAGGTTTAACTCATTAAGTTTTTATGAACTTACGACGGTTATTACATGTTTTAGGTTGCAAAGAAGTATGTGTCAGAGGGACGATGCTAGGTTCTCTCAAAAATGAAGTGGCGCGATGGATTGTTATGCATATAGAAGAAGTTAAATGGCATGCTTAAGTCTGAGCATAAGTTTATTAAGTAGCTTTCAAAAATGTATATAGTAGGCTAAGAGATAAAATAGAAATCAATGAAATTTTATTAGTAAGAATTTTATATGTAATTCATACAATTTACACCCACAAGGGAATTAGTCATATTCATAGATAGAACTTGTACATAGGTAAAACGTTTAAGTTACATCTGTTATAGGATGTAACACACAATACTCGAATTTGATTCATCAGGTCGGGTGGAGGGCGTTACATAGAAAGCTTATTAATTTCACAATATCTCTACTTTAAAACTCCAATTCTCAAAACGTTTTCTCCATGTAGAGCTCTCTTGAGTTCTTTTCTTCTAAGGAGCAACCAAAGAAGACAAAGCAAATAAATTGCAAACAAAATTAAAGAAGATTTTGCTTCTTTGCAAGAATGTCATCTTTCACCTATATATATATATATATATATATATATATTCTATACACGGTCTCCCAAAACCTCTTAGCCAATTTTTGAAAATCATTACGTCTCCCACTATGGAACCAAACGGTTCCATCCTAACACAAAATTGCAACTCAACTATTTACTTGACAATTCATAATTTTTCCCAAAATTCCTGGTAGAGTCCACCAACTTACCATACGTTCAATTAGGTCCCAAATTTCCTTTAAATTTGGGACCTTAAAGATATTTGAGTGTGACATAGCCATTCTCATCCGTGCTAAAATTTTCAACAATACTTTGCTAAACAAGCTTCTTTTTCTCAGATAACTTAGCACCAACAATCTACACCTCCTTTATCTGATCAAACAACACAAATTTAGCCCCAAACTCAGCCAATAGGCTACCATCATCACAAATACTAAGTTGAGAAAACATTGCTCACAATTCAAACGTTACTTTTTTACTAGCAGCATCAGTTACAATATGTGCTTTCCCAATATGGTAATCAATTATACAATCATAAATTTTTAGTAGCTTGATCTAACAACGTTGTCTCATATTCAACTCCTTTTAGGAGATGAGGTATCTGACAATCTTGTGGTTTATACAGATATAGTGTAACAGCCTGATTTTGAGCCTAGTTGAAACAGTGGTTTCGGGACCACAAATTTGAACCAGTGAAACTTATTTTTATCATATTTTTATGGTCTACAGTTTTACGAAAGGATTTGATGAAAATTTTGTTCAAAGATTTTGATGTTTAAGCACTCAATTTAGCAAAAAAGATTAAATTGTAAAAAGTGCAAAAGTTAAATTCTACATGCTAGAGGTGTCTAATTGTTATGAAATTTTAAATTGAAGGTCCTTAGATGGTAATTAGACCATTAAGTTGGACAAAAATATAAATGAGGTAAGAGAATTTTAGTGTTTTAAGAAAATGACATTTTGGTCATTTAGTAATTAAATGAATTAAAAAGCACAAATCAAGCAAAAATATTGTCCATCTTCTTCTTGCTTATGCTGAAATTTAGAAGGGAAGCCATAGCTAGGGTTTGGCCACTTTCAAGCTCGATTGTAAGTCCGTTCTTGCCCTGTTTTTAATGCTCTTTATATTTTTAAAGTCGTTATCACTCGATCTATCTATTTCTACCATTAATTTGAGAAATGATTAAGGTCTAGGGTTTGACCCGTGTTAGATATGTGTGTATTTGGATGTCTAATGGTAGAAAATGTGTGTTTGGTGCATGATAAACAACTTTTTCTAGGTGATTTTTTATGAAAATGTCAAAAGGACCAATTTGTAAAAAGGTTATAAAATGTGTGTAAAAGTGTGATTAAATGAAAAATGTGGGTTTTATAAGAATAAAAGAGGTTCAGTTAGGCTTAGGAATTGAATAAATTGAATCTATTTCCATTTACGAGCCTAGGGACCAAAATGTAAAAATGTCAATGTTTAGGGACAAAAATGTAATTTTGTCGTAATGTGATTTTTGAATTAAATTGAGTAATGTGAATAATAAATGAGTTAAAGTTTCTATTATAGATTAAGAGAAACGAGGTTCGGACCTAGATCGGGGGAAAAACAAAGTGTTTGATGATTAGGTCCTATTTCTACTATTTTTGTACCGAGGTCAATTCTTATGTAAATAATGCATTATTTTAATGATGTTTTAATTACTTTACTATTGTATGATTTATGATTGACCATTGAGCGTGTTCGACAAAGTTATGACAAGAGTGAAATCCCGGTTGAACCTTAGGAATAAATAGGATACAAATGTCATGACATTAGGGTTACTAAGATTACGTGTAAGACTATATCTAGGATATGGCATTGATACAAGACTTCGTGTAAGACCATAATTGGGCTATTGGCATTGATACGAGATTACATGTAAGACCATATCTGGGATATGACATGTAAGACCATACGAGATTACATGTAAGATCATTATTTTACTCAATTAAATCCAAAATTCATATTATGGTAAAATTACCATTTTGCCCCTATACTTTTAACCTTTTTACAATTTATTCCCTAGGCTCGTAAAATAAAAATTCATGAAATTTCACTACACCCAAGCCTAGCCGAATTTTATACATGTTCACAATAGCCCATATATTTCACAAGTTCAAACATTTAACCTACAATTTTCACATTTCTCAATTTAACCCCTAATTAGTAATTTCATTAAAAAAATCTCTTAACAAATGTTGTTTAATTAACAGCAAGGATTTATTTTCTTCCATAAAACTTCAAAACCCTAGCATTGTCATCAATGGAAAATCTCAAATTTTGCAAATTAGTCCCCTAGTTAGCTAGGTTAAGCTACAACAATCTCGAAAACATAAAAATCATTAAAAACTGGACAAAAATGCACCTACATGCACAAGAGAGAGATGACCATATTTTGAAGCTCTCCCATGGCTTCCTAAGTCTTCATATTTTGCTAGTGAAAAGGAGTGAAAATATGACACTTTGTTTCTTTTATTTTATTTGTTTTGTCATTATTAACCAATTTACAAAAATAACCTTTATACAACTTATTTATTACACCAAATGCCAAGCCATCATATTCCACTATCTCTTTAATGGGCTAATTACCAAATAAAGACTTCCACATTAAATTTCTATAGCTATTTAATACCTTTAGCTAATAGAACACAAATTTCGTACTTTACGCGATTTAGTCCTTTTCATCAAATTGAACATGCAAACGGTAAAATTTCTTAACGAAATTTTTATACTATAATATTATCATGCTATAGACCTCAAAATAATATAAAAATAAATTTTTTGACTTCGGATTTGTGGCCCCAAAGCCACTGTTTCAATTTTTACCAAAAATGGTTGTTACAATGCTAGCATGTCCTAGTTTTCTATGCTATAATAAAGAATTATTTTCATGTTTATCAAAAAGACATATGAGTGAATCATGTAAATCTTCACAATGTACCATATAAAAATTTCTCATCCTATGTCCTATAAGCATAATCTTATTAAACATAATGTCAACTATTTTAAAACTATTAGATTCAAAAATGACATTAAGACCACTATCACACAATTGACTAATACTTAGCAGATTATGCTTAAGACTATTAACATAAAGCACATTTTCAATAAGAGTTGAAGAGTTTATTCCTTCTACTTGTCCTTTAAAGTTGTCACCAAATGTAACTACTCCTCCATTTTTAGGCTTCAAATTGACAAAATGGCTTTTATCACCAGTCATGTGCTTTGAACATGCACTATCAAGGTACCATGAGTTTTTAAGTGAATTCTCCACCTTGAAGTAATGCTCCTTTCCTACAAATATAGAATTAAACTTTGATTTTTGGTACCCAAATTCTTTTTGGTCCATAAGCATTAGTCCCTATAATTGTCTCTTTAGGTATCCATTTTGTAAGGATGTCTATATCTTGAGAGCTTATGAGTCATTTGGGGACCCATATACTTTTAATAAGTTTTCCTTTGTAAAAATTTTGGGGACCTCTATGTTTATAGAAATTAAAACTAGTTTTAACAAATTTTTGTTTCTATCTTTCTCCTCTAAAAAATCTTTTTGGTAACACTTTGCTAGAATGAGCTTTTTCACTCTTAAGCAACTCAAGTTGGTTTTGATGATCATCATGAACTGTAACACCCCAAACCCAGCCTGGACGTTATGGCTGAGCCTAGATGTAACAGCCCGATTTGGGCCTAGTCAGAACACTGGTTTCGGAACCACTGTTCTGAGGCCGGAGAAATTATTTTAATATTATGTTATGTGTCATAGCATGATTATATAAGTACATGAAAATTTTGGTGAATTAATTTTAGCGATTGTGAGCTTAATTACGAAAAAGGACTAAATCGCATAAGGGGCAAAAGTTTTTTTTTGCTAGCCAAATGTGTTAAATAGCTAGAGAACCATAATTGGAGGTATTTAAATTGCAAATAGACCCTTAAATATAGGCTTCCCATCCATAGAGACAAAGATAAGACAATTTTCAAAGTTAGGTGGAATTTGGTGGCTTATTTGACTAAAAATAAAATAAAATAAAGAGGGAATGATATTATCTTCTTCTCATCTCTTTCTCCACCAAAAATACCAGCAAAGAGGATGTTTTTAAAGCTTTAAAATTTCATCTAGGTTATCCTCTTGTAAGTAAGTAATTTTCATAGCCATTCTTGGTAATTTTTGTACTTTTGGGACCCTTGTAACATGAGCTAACTAATGAGGGGACCATTTTGCAAAATGGTTGAAAGTATAGGGTTTTTTCATGAGAGTATTTATATTTTTTTCTGAATTTTTATGGAAGAAAATAAGTCTTGGTTGTGTAATAAACAACTTTTGTGAAAGGAGTTTGCATGAAAACACCTAAAAAGGGCTATTTTGTAAAGTTTGTAAAATAAGTTGTAAATGTGTGAAATAATTGAAATTGTAAGTTGCTATAGTTATAAAAAGAATTCTTCTAGGCTTGGTAAAGGAGGAAATTTGATAAAAATCGATTTATGAGCCTAAGGGCAAAATCATAATTTTTGTAAAGTCTAAGGGCCAAACGGTCATTTTGCCAAATTTTCAACTACAGAATGTTTTAATTAATGTAATGATTAAATGATCGAATTTCATCATGTTAGATCAAGAAAATTGAGATTTAAGCGTAAACCAGAAAGTACGAGGTTATGGACTAAAATAGAGTAATTAGCCGAAATTGCATTCGAGGTAAGTCCGTGTGATTAAATAAGTATGATATCCATCTTATTGTGAATATACTTTAAATCTATCTTGCTATGATTGTATTGAATTTTATGTTGAAGATATTGTATATGAGAAAGTGATGCCAGATGTTAATAACATGTATGTGATGATTGAATGCATTGGAAATTTGATGGAATATGATATTCCATTGAAACGAGTAAGTTGGGTGTAAATAATCCAACTACATGGTTATTATGTGTGATTAAATTGATATACCATAAATAGTTTGATCGTGACTATGAGTAATGGTATGATGAGACTTATCATGATAAACTCCCGGTTGAACTTTAGGAATAGATTGGATAATCATGCCATAACATTTGGGTGATATGTGTGCTAGTGTAAGACATATTTGGGACATGCATCGGCCACATTATGAGAGCTAATGTAAGACATGTTTGGGAAATGCATCGGCATTGAGACGAGAGCCAGTGTAAGACATGTCTGGGACATGCATCGGCCTCGAGATATGCAAGCTAGTGTAAGACCTGTCTGGGACATGGCATCGGCCTCGATATATGAAAGTCAGTGTAAGACCTGTCTGGGAGATGGCATCGACTTAGATACGTGAGCCAGTGTAAGACCATGTTTGGAACATGGCATCAGCATCGTACCCTATGTTTGAGGCTTAGTGATTATCTTGTGGTATTCCAAATGGTTCAACGGAAAATTTATGATTTAAGTCGAAATGACAGAGCTTATGGCTATGTTGTGAATGGTACAGGTACTTACATGAAATTGATGAGATGTGAATTCAATTCATATTGTATGATTAATAAGGAATGAATATGAATAAGTATATGAGCATGTTGAGTAACATAGGTATGCATGCCAAACTCATGAGAAATAATTTCGGTTTATGACGCACATTTGGTGAGGATGTAAATAAGTAAGTCATGCCTATGAGAATGATTTTGTGATGGCCTTATGATTATAGGTCTATACTTATGATGTATAAACATGTATTTTTACCAATATGGTGAAAATGAATTAATAGGGTGTGATAAACTTAGTATCATTAATTTACACAAAAACAGTTTTGGACAGCAGCAGTAGTCCGAATTTGAAAATCAACTAAAAATTGTGGAAATTGAGTTTTAGGCTGAATAAAATATTAAATTAAAGATTAATGAGTCTAGTTTCACAAAGAAGAAACAGTGTAAGCAAAGGAGTTTCATATTATGAAATATTTAAATTGTTGTTAGACAGAGCCAGAGTGATTTTGAAATCCCCTATTCTAATTTGAGAAAATAATTGAAAATTTTAAAAAAATAGTTATGGATTATAATTTATATTCTTATAATTCTTAATGAGTTTACTTCAATAGAAATAGACGGGAACATCATCCGAGCCCCGTATTATGAGATAATTAATTTTTAGTGAAGAGGGGTCGGAACTATCAAACAGCAAAAAAGGGGTAACTTTAAGGAATAAACTGTACTTATTGGCTAGACCAAAAATTCTGAAAATTTTGTGGTAAGAATATATGTGAGTCTAGTTTTAGGGAAAATTAGCGGATCTTAATTTGGAGTTCCGTAGCTCCAGATATAAATAATTTAGTAACTATAACTCGAGAAAATAGCTTGACTGGAACATAAGTAAAAATGCAAATAGGGTTGTATTATCTTGAGAAGCAAGTTGATAAATTGATTATTATTTTCATACGGTCTTACTAAGCTATAAAGCTTACCCTCTCCTTTCCATTTCTTTAGTGTTGTCAAGTTAGCTAGGGGTTGGAGATCGTCGGAGGCAGCATCACACTATCAAGCTATCACCTTTGGAGCATTGATACATGTGTTAGCGTTTTCAAGTGAGTGGCATGTATAGGAGCTCAGTTTTATGATATGAGTTATTTTGGTTAGCCAAATGTATTGGCCTATATTGAGTTATTTGAATCTAGCCATGAAGTGTGGCTCATATTGATTATGGTTTGTGAACTTATCTATCTATGCTATGTTCTAATGCTTGTGATATGATGATGTGATTATGCTTGTTGGCCATATATGGTTGGTGTTATGAATTATGTGCATGATGAATGCTTTATGACCAATCGAAATGGTCATGGCCATGAACTAAATGTGTAATATGGTAATAAGATGACGATTATGAAAATTTGGTAAAAGTGGTCATTAAATGACAAGGCTAATGAATAGGTATTGTTGTGTCTTGACTTGATATTATATGAGTATGTGAAATGTGTGAACGATAAAATGTTACTGTTATGAATGTGTCTTAATATGGGATGCTAAATCATTTAAATGATGTCATAATATGTGTCCTTGGTGGGTATAAAGATGTGAATGATTAAGGGTAACATAAAGGCTTGGAAAATAGCCTAAGTGTTGGCCACACGAGCTGAGACACAGCCGTGTGTCTCAACCGTGTGGGAGACACAGCCTTTGCACACGGGCGTGTGGCTTGGCCATGTGGTTTAATTTAGTCACTGACGTCATAGTCAGAGAGTTACACGACCAGAGGACACGGGCGTGTCAAAGGCACACGGGCGTGTTCCTGAGTCCACACAAGCGTGTGACTTTGTATAATGGGAAAATTTTCTAAGTTTTCCTGAAACTTCTCAAAGTTCTCGGTTTAGTCCTGAATCAATCCCGATGTATGTTTTGGGCTTCTAGACCCAAATAAGGGACGACATGCATGTGTTTGAAAAGTTTTGAATTAAAAGAAATTTTATGGCCCTATTTTTACATGTATGTGTATGTTTAAGTCCGGTAATGCCTCGTATCTTGTCCTGATGTCGGACACGGGTAAGGGGTGTTACACTGGAGAGCTACATTAAACCACTTCTGAAACATCCAACATTAAATAATAAAAATTCATAGATTCAAAGCACACCATAAATCTAGTCCTTAAAAAACCAACAATCTGAAAAGAAATATGTAACAAGAGAAATTCAAATAAGATAATATAGTAAATAAATGGAGATGACCAAGCTCTCGTCATGTCGATCCACTTAAGTCTATGGGTTACTTGAAATCCAATCAAACAGACTAAATGAGTTTACAAACTCAGTGTATAACTTACATATTTAGTTAAGCGAAAACATATCATACGTGCCTTCATATTAGCTTTTTCAGACAGTTTTTACATTCAATTACAGTAGCAAAAACAAAGTATATCAAATACGAATACAGAGCTTATCATATAGAAATTGCAAATCCTACCCCTATCCACTACACACCATATCGGGTATCAAATACCCATCCATCCCTACACATCGCATAGTGACTATACGTCACATTTCAGGATAATTGCAGACTAACTGCCAGATCTGACAGTAATAAATCACCAGAAACATATTTATATGTGGCTTAGCCACCAGAATTGGTAGATAATTAATCTTCCCACACTTCCTCATTTATCACAAGTCTCAGACCAGTACAGATACAAACTTATCAGATATCAAATATGCATATACAGTCATACAAATACGAATCACATTCAAATAATGCAGATCATAACCATTTAACAAATATAGCATCCGATAAATGTTCAAATAACAGATTATTTCGTATCAAAACCTTAAATATCAAGTTATATAGCCTAATTCAAATCATACGAATCCTACAAAAAGCTTATGTTCGATTCGAGCAACGATTACGGCCCTAGGGAAAATTTCTGATTTTTGACCCACACGCCTATGTGGATTCACACAGTGGCTGACACGGCCTGACACACACCGCGTGGCTCATGTCTGTGCCCACACGGTCTATCACACGGCCTAGCACACGTTCGTATGACCCAAAACAGTAAGTTACATGGTCTAGCACACGGCCATGCACATGCTCATGTTATTCAAGACCCAAAAATTCTCTCACACGGCTTGAACACATGCCCATGTCTCTCACCCATGTGAACCTAATTCCAAAACAGTGAGTAACACGACCTGAACACACGTCCATGTCTCTGGCCCGTGTAACTCTAATTCCAAAACAGTGAGTTACACGACCTGGACATACATCTGTGTCTCTGGCCCGTGTGAACCTAATTCTAAAACAGTGAGTTACACGACCTAACACACGGCCATGGGGTATCGATAGCCTTGGTTTTTGGCTTTTATTGTTCGTTGAATTTTGGGTTTCATTACACACCTATATAGATTCGACGTAGAAGCAACAGAAGTGATCTCAAAGCCTAAAAACAATAACCAATGTTCAATCAAATGACTTAAACGAAACAATTCGCACAGACAGCAATCAACCATGTCAAAAACTTTTATGTAAAACCTCAAAACAAAACTAACGCTTACCAACGAACCACCGTAATTACTTTGAACTTAGATAGTTGGAGGAACAATAAACGTCTCTCGGTCTTCCCCTACAACGTACCCAAGTAACAACGGCAACAAAATATGATTATGTTACAAGGTTTAAAATTATATGGAAATGGTAACAGTGCCCGTTTGAACTTAGTAAACGATTAGAATACAAATGGCATGTCATTAGGGTCCTAAAAAGGAAAAGGGTGTTTGATCAAGAATTAATAATATGGCTTGAGATCTAACATGTGTTGTAGATTCTCTGAAGCTCGTGTGAGCAACATCAAACTTTGGTTGGAAATTTTGGTAAAGCTTGATTATGTGCAAACTAATGTCAATTTTGTATATATGTTTGATTTGGTAATGTTACATGTTGATGGGTATTTAAATGGCATATTGATCATGAAAAGAGATGGTATAATGTTGATGTTGAAAGGCTTTAAGACATGGTAGTATAGGTTGAGTTTGAATAGGTTGAATTAGCATGAAAAAGTGTCAAGGCATATTGAATTGAATGATTTTAAAACTAGTTAAATGAATATTATGGAATGTATTTTAGTTGATTTTGTGCAAGAACAAAGGTGCAATTACGCACCAATGGGTTAATGTTGTAGTTGACTTGAAATAAGTACCAAAAGCTTATTTTTAACCAAAAACAGAGTTTTTATCTCTATGACCACATTTTTCTCATTGCAACATCAACCAACAATATCAAATATTACAACATCAAGTGAACTGACATCGTGACATAATATTATTTGGCATTGTCACAACATGAAAAAAGTTACATCACAACATCAACCTTAAATTTTCAAAACTTTACAATTTATTTTTATTTCATGCACTAGTCATTAAAAGAGCTTTTGTAAATTCAATTAAAGCTTGAATTGAATTGTATAACATCTTATAAATGTGTTTAAAACTTAATGTTTGCTTAAATGATTTAATTACAGTATATTCGACGATAGTTATTTCAGCAACAACTATAACATCTCATAACTCAAAAGTTCAGGCGAAAGGTATTACAATAACTCTATCAATTCTTTTGCAAAGTACTGTTTCCAACTCGTCACTGCAAAATAAGTCAGAAATTTCTTGAGTGAGGTATAGAATTAATAATGTCAACATTGCAAATATTTAACACTCTAATACGATGGTTCTTTGCTTCAAAGTTAAATTTCACAATTTCAATGTCGAACTCCATGGAGAGTGTCATTGCGAACATCTATTTTAGTACTAGCAGTGCCAAGGAATGGCCTCCCAAGTTATATATCAAAGGAGCTAAGTGACTTGTCATCCTCCATATTTATGATGTACAAATCTGCAGGGAAATTAACTCGTTAACCTTTTACCAATACTTTCTCTAAGACGCCCTCAAGATTCATAAATCAATTCTTTTAAATTCATTAGTAATAAATTAAAATAAACTGTATTTTAATTAATACAAAAAATCGACTTGTGAATCGCAAAGAATCTCGTATATATATATATATATATGAAATCTAATTAAATTTCAGTAAAAGAAAACATGAAAAATAAATTCTTAAATATGCAGATAATTACATAATAAACTACAAAAAGAAAGGGAAAAAAAACAAAGTCAGATGGGGGAGCTGTAACATTTTTTATAAGATTATATGATTAATACCATTCATTTGCAATCTCATATTAGGGTATGCATCTCATAAAACACAGCCTCTGAATTACCCCAACTAATTCTACCACAGAAATATGAAAAAAGATCCTCTGGGATCATCTTCATCATTTAGAAAAGTGAGCCACAGATTCAGGTTTTGCGCACCAAGGCACACTTACAACATAAAACAGACCACTGAATTTATTTCTTGTAAAAAGCAGTTAACAGGAAAAGAAAAGAAAAAAGGACCAGGAAGAGAAGGAAAAAGCTTTTTATTGTAATATGTGGTGCAACGAAAAGAGCATCAGCACATAAGCTTCTCAACAGATGAACTTACCTGAAGTTCAGAGATCAAGTGTAACCATCATGTGCCCTAACTTTGCATCACAATTTAAATTACAGACTTCAATAATC
This sequence comes from Gossypium arboreum, assembly GCF_025698485.1. Classification (NCBI taxonomy): domain Eukaryota; kingdom Viridiplantae; phylum Streptophyta; class Magnoliopsida; order Malvales; family Malvaceae; genus Gossypium; species Gossypium arboreum. The sequence goes on along the minus strand of NC_069072.1, from coordinate 106,328,026 downwards.
TCCCCTATCGCAACCACCTAGAATAAAATTAAAACTGCCCCAAAATAACCATGACAAAAAAAGATTGTATTACTGTCACACACACACACATATGGTTAGACTGTAGGCCAGGCACTTCAATAACCACCAACGGTTTTACTATGGGTCACTACTGACTCAATCCTTGTAAATCAAAAGGAAGAAGATGACCCAACTACGAACAACTATTCGCTCATAAGGCTGTAGAAATTCCACTCCCCCCCCCCCCAATCTTCATAATATACGAAAGAACCCTAAACCTTGACATTAATTTGCTGGGGTTACCGAAAACCTAATTTGAAAATTGCGGTTAGCGAGTTTCAGGAAACAGTAATAGGCAAAGACAAAAGCAGGTTCAGTAATAAAAGAAAAAAGGACAATAGCGCAAACAGGAGTAATTAAGGAAAATAAACCTGTAAAGGGGCACGCCTGCAGGTCTCCGACTTCGTCTTCATTGAATGCAAACAGTGCAATCAGTAGAAACCAGCAGATCCACTTCACTTCTACGAAATATGTATCATGGGCCTTGTGTGCTATTGCTCTCTTAAGCCAGCCCATCAAACTTTTCTCGAGATTATTTGATAAACCCAAACCCAGAAGGAATTTTAACTAGTCTTGTCCTTTTCTCTCCTAAAGGCTGAATTCTTTTTTTTTCCATTGGAGATTGGGGTGGTAACGACGGTAGAAATATCAAATTCGAGATTGCTATGATTTAAAAACCTTTAAACACTGCTATTCTCAAAAAAATAATTAAAAAAATTTCAACACTGCTACTCCACTTGTTTATTTTGACGCAATACATACGAATCGAATACTTATAGTCCGTATCATTAAACAAGTGTGTATTGACAAGCAAGAAACAGAGACTAAATAAAAGCTTTACAGTTCACAAAATTAATAAAATCAACTACACCCGAAGAATTACGGACGTTCAATTGCTAAATTATGGTTTTTTTTTTTCTACTAGGTAATCTAACAAAAGCCTAACCGAATGGAAAATATAAAAATATTGGAGATTGACCGATAAATATATATAAATCAGAATCGATTACTATAAAATGAGATTAAAAATTCAGGAGTAAAATTAGAATGTAGTAAAATGAGATTATTATCATAAAATACTATAATGAAGAAAAGCGTACGATAAATCTATCTTCCTTTTACATATTATTCAATATTAGAGACTATATATATATAAATTATAAACCAATTAAAATTTAAATTTCAATACATAAAACAATTAAGGTTAATTTAGAAAATATGAAAACTGGGCAATAAAGAACCAAAACTCGTGAATACGGCATAGCAGGCAACAATTAGAAGAAATACGAACAAAATGACCATTGAACCAAGAATTCAACGCAAAACCGAGGAATTGTCCCATAAAATGATTGGTATCAAATCTCAAGTTCAATCTCTTAAAATCCCTACCCCAAATGCCCCCGAATAAGAACCCAGGAATTATTTCAAATGAATTGTGTTAAAAAGCTGTATGCCACGAGAATAAATGAACCAATAGAACAGCAGCAAAAAAGCAATAGAATATGGGCAGGTAACAAAGTCATACAAAGAGGGACCAAATTCTCTAGAAAAGGATTTACCTATCTTACGCCATTCAACTTCAAATGCAAAATACATGTAGCAACAAATTACCCATCTACAACTATTAATTTCCAAACGTCAAAAGAAACCAACACCATCCAGAGTTACATTTTTGCTTAAATGAAATTTGCATTTAAAAAGCATTAACATAAGATGATCAAACACTATCACAGCCTACTTTGATTATGCTATCCTCCCAGGATTTTTCCTACTCATCATCTTCTTCCTGCATTTACCAAAAAAGAGAAACCCGAATCAATAGGGTCCAAAATAAGCCAGAAGATCAGTGACACAAAACTTATACTAATTGCAACTCACGTCTCCACTGCCTTCATCATCATCTTCTTCTTCATCATTCACCTCAGATACAGACTTCTCAGATTCCTCCTCATCTTCTTGGGGACCCTCAGCCTGGAATTAATCCAAAAAGTTTATTAACTTTTAACTCGTCAAATAATATGTATAAACAAAAGATAACAGCAAATCACCTGTCTCTTATTGTAGGCTTTCATGTTCTTTTCATACTCGACCTTTCGTTTCTCTGCCTTATCAACATAAGGTCGCTTTTCCTAAAATCATTTATTTTACATTAATCATGATGCACATTTGCATGTATGTTGAAGATTATTTTCAGTACTGAACATAGAAAAATACTTACAGCTTCAGAAAGGCTCTTCCATTTATCTCCACCAGCTTTGCCAACCTGAATTTGAATCCAAAAGAGAAATTAAGAAAATAAATAAATAAATAAAAAGGAAAGAAACCTGTAAGAAAATCCAAAAAAGAAAATGGTCATACTTACAGCAGCAACGGACTTGTTTTTAGGGTGCTCCTTCTTGTATTGCTCGCGGAACTCCTCCCTTTTATCACGAAATCAACATTAACAAATTAGATGAAATATGAATGTAAATAGTAATCTCATCCTCGAAGATCAACTTTGCTTTGACAATAAGAAGATTCGTTCAATTCACCTCTTCGATTGTGGTTTTTACGAAGAATATAAACGCCAGAGTTTTCCACGAAGCAAATGGAACAAACCAAAAAATTTAAAGAAAACCGACAAATACAGGAGAGATTCATGAATGATTACATGAAAACGAAGAAGGCGCTAGCAGGCCTCTTTGGCTTGTTTGGATCCTTAGCTGCCTTCCCCGATTTCTTTCCAGCTTTCGTGATTGATTTCTTATTCACGGAGAGCCTACAAACGAACCAAAAAATTTAAAAAAAAATAGAAGTCAAATAATAGGAAACGTTAATACACATCACGATCTGAGGTCCTAGAACACGCGATCTGAAGAGCCGAAAGGAGAAAAGCTTACTTGGCGCTCTTGGCATCCGACTTGGATTTACCTCCTTTCATGTTTGAATCCTGCAAATGAAATCGCAGATGAGTGAAAAAGCAGATGAAATCGATAGAAAGAAGTGGAAATTCGATAAAAATCGATGGGGAAATACCTGATAGAGGGCTAGGGTTAGAGTTACGGATGAGAGAGGGAGAGAGGAATTGGGGAATAAAAGTGCGATAGAAATAGAGATGTATTGAGAATAGAGGAGGGTTGAGTTGAGAGGCCGAATCTCGAAAGCGGAGATATTAAGTTTTGGGCAAATTGAAATTCAATTGCACGCGAAATGAGAATTGAGGGGGTTTAGGCGGGATTGGGAATTTTCATGCCACGTCATCGATCTGTGTGCTTTTATGTTATTGGCTGTGTCACTCCTAATCTTTTTGGCTTTCCAGATTCTCACCTCTTTCTTTTGTTGTGCTTCCTCTGTGCTTCTTCTCTCTCTCACCTGATTCGTGATTTAATGGGCCCTTCCCTGATTCTAGCCCAATCCATTTATTTCAGGGCCTCATACATGGACCTTAAAATGGCTCCCCAAGTCCATTTTCAGCTCAACTTTACGCCACACCGCCACTCAAATTACTCTATTCATCCAAGATTAAAAACAAAACTTATACTCATCTACATAATCTTTTAATAGAATCGTAAGGCTACGTTTACTGTTACTAGGGTTGTAAGCTAGGAATCTTTGAATTCCTTCTTCTTTCAATGCTTGTGATTGACTTGTTGGGCAGTGGTATACCTGTCGCTATTTCATGGTAGTCGCATTGTCATAGCGATGTGAAAATATTTCACACTAATATTAGTTAAATTGTTTCTCTTTTCTTCAAAGTCAAAGGCAGCCTAATCAAAAAAATCATCGTATTTGGTATTGCAATCAACTAAAGTAAACTCAATAGAAACTAATGCTCAATTGTGACTTGTTGACAAGTCAAATATTTTGCAACATACTCAATAACCTTCCTTTTCATATCGAACCACCAATACAAACCTTTCAAATTATGGCACATCTTGTTATCTCCAGGATGTATGGCATAGAAACTACTGGGAGCCTCTTGAAGTATCTCATGCTTCAACTCCTCATCACTAGTCACATAAATCCTCTTTTAGAACATCAAACGACCATCATTATATCGATATCACAGTCATTAGCTCTATTTTCCTCAAATTACCTTCTCATTGCTAACAACTTCATATCAACCAATTGTTTATCTCTAATTTGCTAACAACTTCTAATTTGCTTAACTTGCAATTCAGCCAAAAGACCACCATCATCCACCAACTATAACCGAGCAAACATAGCTCTCAAATCTACCAATAACTTCTTACTCAAAGCATCAACACCGCCATTTGTCTTGCCCAGATAATAATCAATAATATAATCATAATCCTTTAATAGTTCAATCCATCTTCACTATCTCAAGTTCAACTTATTCTGAGTTAAGAGATATTTAGGACTCTTGTAATTAATGTATATATAAAACTTCTTACAATACAGATGGTGTCATCATATCATTAATGCAAATACTACCATCACCAACTCTAAATCATGAGTTAGATAGTTTCGCTCATGATTTTTCAATTGCCTTGAAGCATATGTCACTACCTTCCCCTCTTGCATCATTATACATCCTAAACCAGTATATGAAGCATCATCGTAAATAATAGTCTTTCCCTTAATTCTGGTTGATTCAAAACAAGAGCCTTTGTTAAAATAACCTTTAATTACTCGAAACTCTCCTGATGCTTCTCATTCCACTCAAATGGCTTACCTCTTTACAACAATTTCTTCAACGGAATGGAAATCATGGAAAAACCCTTAACAAAGTGACAATAAAATCCAGCTAAAACCCAAGAAACTATTAACCTCGATAACATTCTTAGGTTCTTTCCGCTCCAGGATAGCTTCTATCTTCTTAAGGTTAACTTTAACACCAACCTCAAAATAAGATGACCAAGAAAAATCACTTTTGACAACTAGAAATCACGTTTACTCAACTTTACAGATAACTTCTTTTCTCAGAAAATCTATAGAACAACTCAAAGATGTCTATCATTATCATCCTTAAACCTCGAATACACTAAAATATTATCAATGAACACCACCAAAAATTGATCAACATATTGTTGGAAGATACGATTAATCAAATCTATAAATGCAACTGGAGTTGGGATCTAGCATCCTTAGTGTAGTGATTACATCTATGTACTTGAAATTTTTCAAACAAATTGGTTTAATAAAACTCCATCATTATTATTAATATCTTTTTGTTTATTGTCTTAAATGGTTTTCGCATGTAAAACAAAATAAAAAAAAAGTATTGGCTCATTGATTGTCTAATGTTTAACTAATATTAAGTTGCATTATGTGGATGATCATAATTCAAGAAGACAACTTATATTAATAGATAATTTAACACGTACATAGTATAATTGAAATTCAGTAAGTTGATTGAAAGAGTAATATGTCATCTATCAAGTCCAAATAAGAACATAACTTGTATTGGGTATTGGAGTAGATGACTCCTAAAAGATAGATATATAGATGTGAATGTCTGGATTAGCAGTACATTGGACAGAACCCAAGTAGAATAAATCCTAAATCTATTTATGGATTTATTCACTTGTGACATTCATAGTGTAATTTACTTTAATATTGAGTAAGTGACAAACTATGTATGAGTGACTCGTATGATTTGATATATTAATAGCCTAAGTTCAATTAGTAATAGATTCAAAAGTTGGTATGTTGGGTATACGACTTCTGCATGACATAACTTCACTTACAATAGTGGAATTCATAGTCTAATAAAGTGTAAATGATATCCTCTCATTGGCATTACATGATAGATCAAAAGTAACGTATGAAAAGTAACGTGGCCACAGATCATTTGTCTTAAAATGAATGATTTAATTACTACTTGTTAGTAATTGACTTTTCATGAAAGAGGATGTAATATCCACGAGATATTAAGAATATCTTATGAGGGTAACACATATATGATAAGGCCATTGGACGCGCACTTAATAAAGTAGCTTTTGTAATGGTATATAATAAGGAGATCTTAGTCATGGTACTTTAGTGGAATGACTTCATGACTAAATAATGTTGTAATTAATAGACAGACAGTCGAAACTTAATTGCAAACTACTTGAGTCCTAAATATATATATCTAATCGATCCCTCCGCTAGCTCGGTTTAACCTTGATGGTTTGCATTAATTGATGAAATGGAAAAAGTGAAACGACGAATTAGAGAAATAGATCTCATGTATCACTATCCGCAGTGAATGCCTTTTCTCGCTATGGACAAGAGATGACTTGAGAATTAACTAATTTATTTGACTTATTATTTAATTAAATTATGATTAAATAATTAAAGTTCGAAGCGAAAATTAAATTAAGTCATCGAAGTTTCATAAGAACAAGTAAATTGCATTTATTTACTCATAGATAGTAATACGGTAAGTCATCATGATTATAATGAAATTTGAATTGGGTTGAAGGAATAATTTGATTGATTTAATTAATTAGTTTAATCAAATAATTAAATGAATAAATAAGATTTTGGGCATAGGAAATATATTAATCGGGATTGAATAAATTATATAAGTTAGTTTTAAGACTAGATAACACATATAATTGACCCGATACATGACAAGGCTCGATTTAAAGGTAGGGGGGAAAACCCTAGTCTAAGAGAAGGTCATTCTGCCTCTTATAGTACACTCCATTTAGGAATTGTGCTTCCTATTAATATATAGTTATTCATATATTTTTTATTCTACTGATACTCTTGTTATTTTCTCTATAAATAGAGACAAATGGTTAGGTCAAATAGACTCCTCTTATATGTTGACATTCTGACTAAATATAGAAAAGTTATTTATCAAATAAATTCTATGTTTTAATGGAATTTGTCTTTCAATTTTTAGCCCACAAAGTTTCACTCAAGTTTTCTTCAATTTGCTAATAAAGCCCACACCCTAGCGAACCACGGTCGAGTATAGCAAAGAAGATTGAATGATTAAAATCTAAGAACACTTTAATTCGGAAACACAAGTATAATTTACATAACAAGTTTATTATTATAAATATCACAACAAGTTGATTTTAAAGAAAATTTTAAAAAAATCCACTGTGCACAATTCTATTGTTTTTCCAATTGTTATACATTCATTTGAAAACTCAGTTATGTGGTGGATAGGCTAGAACGGTTGGAGCTTTTAGGTGAGAGTATGTATTTAGGTGATTATGTTTAAAATAATAGTGACGATATTTTTTATTTACTCAAGCTAAGTTTTGGTTTTGGTTTTTAATTGATTTGGCATGCTTATGAGATACATTAAAGTTGAAATGAGTTTTGTTAATGAATTGAAAAGATTAAAGAATGACTTGATTTTGCACCTCAATTTTACTAAGTTGAGTGAAATTGATGGTTTGTTGAAAAAGGAATTTTTGTATAAGCAAACAAAATGTTTACGTAACGGTTTGTGTGGATTGTTGGATTAAGTAAGGCGTGCTACCTCTATTTCTCATTCTTAACATATTTGCCACTCAAATTTTGATTTCCTTACAAAATAGCCCATCCATCCATTTCACTTTTCTTAATACTAACTAATGTAAAACCAATTAACAATTATAATCTACTATTAATGACTTATAAAATCAATCCAATACCTATTCTTTAAACCCTCTCCATTTTATTTCCTAAAATCACTCAAGTTTATTCCAAAACTAAATTTTCGAGTACTAAAAACTTTGTGTCCTTACAAATAATATTTAAATTATTATATTAATAGTAAATATCCAAAATAATAATATTTAGATATTTAAATTAATATAATCTATACTATTATTTAAATTTTTAATTGAGTTGATGTAACAAATTAACTAGATATCAACTCGGTTGAAAGATAACTAAAACCTATTTTTATTTTTATTTATAAAGAAACAATTATAAATAGGATGATTTTTTATCTTTTGTATTTATATATAAAATATTTTTATAAAATATAATTATGGTGTGGTTTTAACTTGGGATATTATGAGCTCTAAAGCATCAACTTAATAATTTCAACTAAAATATCATTTTATTTATATATATATATATATATATATTTATTTATATTTTAAGAAGTCATAATCTAGTATTCCATTAATCATATATATATATATATTATGAATCTTAAAATATTATACTAATCATGCAGTATTATTCTTATTAACGTTTTTATACTATTATAATATCCATATTAATATAAAATGGTTTTCAATAAAATATTAATAATACCATTTAAAATAATTAGTAATGTTAAAATTTATTATTAAAACAATAACATTGCAATATTAAATAATATTTTTATTAACATTAACAATTTATTATTTAAAATATGACTACTATATTTATAAATATATAAATATGTATTTTAATAATATTGAAAAATATTTTAGAAACTAAGATTAAAATATTAAAAATATAATAATTAATTAATTATTAATATAATAAAATTTGACTTAATTTAAATTAATTTTTATCTAAAAATCATTTTACTTACAATTTTTTTCAAAATTTGTCTTCCCTGAAGGCATATTGGTTTCTGAATTTTTTTCTTTCTATTTTTTCTTTTTTTTAAATATTCATTTTCTACTTTTTAAAAATTGAAAAACGCGTTTAGTTCTGAAAATGAAATAAAATAAAGTTTGGTACTTATTTCCTATAGTAGAAACATGATAAATAAAATAAAAGGTAAATTATACAGTTGGTCACTCAACTTTCATAATTTTTATTTTAACCATTAAAAGTAAAAAAATGTAATTTAGTCACTATCTTTACATACTTTTTATCATTTTTAGTCACTATGGTTACATATAGGGGTGGAGCCAAGAAATCTAGATTGCGGAATCAAGTTTTTTTAAAAATTAAAACGTTTATAAACTAATCCGTAATATTAATCGTGGATAAACCAATGTATTTGGTTAAATGTACCACTATTACAAAACTATTAAAATAATAACTAAAAGAAAATGTACATAAAATAAAATTGAATAACAAGTACCTTTTTATAATTGTCCACAACACTTTCTTATATGTTAAAATCGTTGAATTATCTTATCAGTGTCAATGTTATTAAAAATATCTTACTCAACATATGTAATTAAACAATTATTCATCTATTGATCTCCAATTTAATTTGTCAAACGAGTTTTCACAATTTTCATTGTAAAGAAAAATACTCTTCCCATACTTGTTATAGTAACTAGAAAAATCAGTGCAAGCTAATATTTAGAAAAAAAAATCTACGCTTTAAATCCAAAGGTTTTCATGAAGCCAACTTGTAACTTGTAACTAATATTGAGTGATTGGTTACCTATCTAGTTAATTTCAAGAGAGTGTGTGAGAAAAAAAGTGGTAAGTGTTGAAGGAAAATAAAAAGGAATAGAGATTTTTAGGTTTTAGTAGTGGAGAGAAATTCATTTATTTATACTATTAATAAAACCTCTTATTAAATTGGTGTTACCTTCAACTGGGGTACCAACTTGGTTAGCAGGTTATGAGAATGTCCTTTCATAATTAAAATAAGTAATATTATTTAAGTTTTCACTTAAAAAAAAAGAATATGCATTTAGTGTGATTTAACGTCACTCCAATTATATTACTCAAACCTCCAATTTACAATTGAACTAAAGCTTTATTTTGATATTTTGATATATTTTAAATTTATCATATACACTTTATTACATCCATCTGTTGTATATCTATAAACTATGTTATTAATAAAACCTCTGACTAAGTTGGTTTCATGGGTTAACCGGGTACCACCTCAGTTAGAAAATTACAGAAATATCATTTTGTAATAAAAATAAGTCATATTATTCGAGTGAATTTTACTCTTTTCATTTTAACAAAAAATGAAAAGCTATGCACATGGTGAGATTTAAACCTTTATCAATTGGATTAATAAAACCTTAAATTTACAACTCAATCAAAACTTTATTTTGATTTTTAAAAATATGCACAATTTATTATCTTCACCACTTGTATATATTAATAATGTTATTAATTGAGTGACAACACAAGTCAACTCGACACTAACTCACAATTGATGATAAAACCATGGTAAATAATTGTAGTGCATTTAGTATTATTTATCGATGTATTTATGTGTTTAAATTTTATTTTATTTATAATTTAATCTAAATTTTTTATTTTAATATCGTCCATATTTCATATGTTATTATGATTAATTAGTTTTAAACCATATATTTCATTGTTTATTATATGTTATTTTTAAACAAATATCTATGTTCTAAATTTGTGGTTTCACACGCATACGCATGTGATAAGATTTTTAATTGTTAGAATTTAGTGACTCGAATCATTATTTAAATAAAATAAAAGAAGAATCCATATAGAATTACACTTCTTTATTTTATTATTTTTTAAACATTATTAAATTCCATCTATTTGATATTGATTAGAATAAGGTGTTTCAGTCTTACTAGAATATGACTTTACAAGCCTATAAATAGACATTGTCTATTCCTTTTGTAATTATTCGAATTCAATATAGTGAATTTTCTTCTCCTCTGCCCGTGGTTTTTTCCCGAAAGGGTTTTCATGTAAAATTTGTGTGTTCATTATTTTATTTTATTTTATTTTTCACAGTTTGGTATCAGAGCTTTCGGGTTGTTCATCTCGATCACGGTAATGGCATCTTTGAAGTATGAAATTTCGTTGTTGGATCGCAACACCATATTTGCGTTGTGGCAAATTAAGATGCAAGCAGTTCTTGCGCAGATGGATCTAGAGGAAGCCCTTCTGGGGATAGATAAGATGCCTTCATCATTAACGAATGAAGAGAAGAAACATAAGGATCGAAAAGCGTTAACACAATTATATCTGCATTTGTCTAATGAAATTTTGTAGGATGTGATGAAGGAGAAGACCGTCGTTGGATTATGGAAGAGGTTGGAACAAATATGTATTTCGAAAACTCTAACAAGCAAGTTGCATATGAAGCAGCGTCTTTATGCTCACAGTTTGGAGGAAGGTGCGTCTATACACGAACACTTAATAGTGCTTAAAGAAATTCTCTCAAACTTGGAGGTCATGGAGGTTTAGTATGATAAGTAAGATCTAGGGTTGATTCTACTTTGTTCGTTGCCACCATCTTATTCAACCCTTAGAGACACGATTTTATATAACCGCGAGTCTCTCACAGTTGATGAGGTTTATGATTCATTGACCTCGTATGATAAGATGAAGCATCTTGTGGTTAAACCCGACTATCAGGGAGAGGGTCTCATTGTTCGTGGGAGACAAGATCAGAATGCTGATGATGATCGTAGAAGGACACAAGAATGAAATCCTCGCGGTAAATCTAAGGGTAGATCGAAGTCTTCAAATAGAGGTAAAACTTGTAACTTCTGTAAGAAGAAAGGGTATATTAAATCTGAGTGCTATAAGCTACAGAATAAGATTAAAAAGGAGGCTTCGAATCAAAAGGGAAAACAACTAGAAAATTTCGGTGAAGCTGATATTGTAGAAGACTACAGCGATGGTGAACTTCTAGTCACTTCTGTCAATAATTCTAAAGTGAGGGAGAAGTGGATACTTGATTCAGGTTGCATCTTCCACATGAGTCCCAATCGGGATTGGATTACAACTTACGAAACAATGTCTGAAGGTGTTGTTTTGATGGGAAATAATACTTCGTGTAAAATTACAGGTGTTGGAACAATTAAAGTTAAGATGTTTGATGGAGTTGTCAGAACACTTAGTGAGGTACGACATGATCCAAAATTAAAGAGAAATTTAATTTCATTGAGTACTATTGATTCAAAAGGGTACAAATACACAGCTGAAAGTGGGGTTTTAAAGATTTCCAAAGGTTTCCTTGTTGTGATGAAAGGGCAGAGAAAGACTGCCAAGTTATATGTTTTACAGGGGTTCTACTGTTATTGGTGATACAGCTATCGCTTCCTCTTCCTTGTCAGATAATGATATTACTAAACTTTGGCATATGCGCCTAGGGCATATGAGTGAGAATGGCATGGCAGAATTGAGCAAAAGAGGACTTCTTGATTGGCAAGGAATTTGCAAACTGAATTTCTGTGAGCACTGTGTTTTTTGGAAGCAAAAGAGAGTTCGATTCACCAGAGAAATCCATAACACGAAGGGAACGTTGAAGTATATTCATTCTGATCTGTGGGGGCCATCCAGAGTGCCTTCGAGAGGTGGAGCTAATTATATGCTAACTTTTATTGATGATTTTTCCAGAAAAGTTTGGGCGTTCTTCTTGAAGTAGAAAAGCGATGTGTTTTTTGTATTTAAGTCTTGGAAAATTATAATTGAAAAACAGACGGGAAAACAAATAAAATACCTCCACATAGATAATGGCTTAGAGTTTTGTTCTGATGAGTTTAATAAATTGTGCAAGTCAGAAGGGATCGTGAGACACTTGATAGTTCGTCATACTCTACAGCAAAATGGCGTTGCAGAAAAAATGAACAGAACGATCATGGAGAAGGTTCGATGTATGTTGTCAAATGCCAACTTACCAAAGTCGTTTTGGGCCGAAGTAGCCTCAACTGCATGTTTTTTGATTAATCGATCCCCATCTATTGCAATTGAGAAAAATACTCCACAAAAGGTATGGTCTGGTAATCCTGCTAATTATTTTGATTTAAAAATCTTTGGATGTCCTGCGTATGCTCACGTTGATAATGAAAAATTGGAACCGAGATCCATCAAATGTGTTTTTCTTGGTTATAAAGCTGGTGTAAAAGGGTATAAGTTATGGTGTCCTGAAAATAGAAAAGTTGTGATTAGCAGAGATGTTGTTTTTGATGAAACTGTTATGCTACCTAACTTATCTCTTAAAGACTCTTCCAATAAAGAAAATCAAAAGCAGGTGGAGCATCAGATTAATACAAAATTGACTCCTCAAGCCAGTACAAAAATTGAGAATAGATTTGCTTCTTCACCGCAAGACTCTATCACCAAAAATAGAACTAGAAGAGAAATTAAACTTCCAAAGAAGTATGCCGAGGCTGATCTAGTTGCTTATGCTTTAAATGTGGCTGAAGATATAAATACGAATCAAGAGCCATCTAATTATTCTGAGGCGGTTAGCTGTGAAGACTCAGAAAAGTGGATGTTTGCTATGCAAGAGGAGATGGAATCACTCCACAAAAACAAAACATGGGATCTTATGAAACTTCCTAAAGGTAAAAAGGTTGTTTGTTGTAAATGGATGTTTAAAAAGAAAGAAGGAACTCTAGGAGTTGAAGAACCCAGATATAAAGCAAGGCTTGTTGCAAAGGATTACAGTCAAATTCCAGGAGTGGACTTCACAGATGTGTTCTCCCCAGTTGTGAAGCATAGTTTGATTCGAGATTTGTTTGGTATTATGGCCATGCATGATTTGGAGCATGAGCAGTTAGATGTAAAAACTGCATTTTTGCATGGAAAACTTAAGGAGGATATTTACATGCAACAACCAGAGGGTTTTACAGTCTCAGAAAAAGAGGACTATGTTTGCTTGCTGAAAAAGTCCTTTTACGGTTTGAAATAGTCACCAAGACAGTGGAACAAGAGGTTTGATTCCTTTATGACTTCTCATGATTTTAAAAAAAATAGTTTTGACAGTTGTGTTTACTTTAAGAAAAATAATGATGGTTCTTTTGTGTATCTACTTCTTTATGCTGATGACATGTTGATAGCAGTAAAAGATAAATGGGAGATAAGAAAGGTCAAAGCCCAACTAAGTGAAGAATTTGAGATGAAAGAGTTGGGACCAGCAAAGAAGATACTTGGTATGCAGATTCTCAGAGATAGAAAAGCAAGTAAATTGTACCTAAGTCAGAAGGGGTATATTGAGAAAGTTCTTTGCAAGTTCAATATGTAGAGTGCTAAGCCTGTTAGTACTCCTTTAGCAGCCCATTTCAGACTTTCATCGGCTTTGTCTCCACAATTAGATGATGTGATTAAGTACATGTCACTTGTTCCATACTCTAGTGCAGTGGGATCTCTCATGTATGCTATAGTTTGTTCACGTCCAAATTTATCATATGCAATTAGTGCAGTTAGCAGATATATGGCGAATCCCAGTAAAAAATATTGGAAAGCATTTTAGTGGATTTTAAGATACTTACGAGGTACTACTGATGTTTGCTTACAGTTTGGAAGAACTAAAGATGGAGTTATTGGGTATGTTGATGCTGATTTTACTGGAGACCTTGATAGAAGAAGATCTCTCACAGGTTATGTCTTTATAATCGGAGGTTGTGCAATCATTTGGAAAGCCACTTTGCAAACTACAGTCCCTTTGTCTACTACTGAGGTTGAGTACATGGCGATTACTGAGGCTTGTAAAGAAGCTATTTGGTTGAAGGGACTCTTTAGTGAACTCAATGAAGACCTTCAAATTAGCACAGTATTTTGTGACAGTCAGAATGCCATCTTTCTTACAAAAGATCAAATGTTTCATGAGAGAACAAAACACATTGATGTTCGGTATCATTTTGTTCTTGATATTATTGCTCGTGGTGATATTGTTTTGAGCAAAATTAGTACTCATGAAAATCCTGCAGATATGATGACTAAGTCACTTCCTATAACCAAGATTAAGCATTGCTTAGACTTGGTTGGTGTTCATTGTTGAAGTTAAACCCTTAAAAGGTTTTATGGAAGAGGTGGAGAACTTGTTTGTTGAGAGTTCGCGATGAAGAACTTGTTCATTGAGAATTCGTGTCAAAGTGGAGTTTGTTAGAATTAAATGACCCGAATCCTTATTTAAATAAAATACAGTGGTAAAATAAAATAAAAGAAGAATCCATATAGAATTACACTTCTTTTATTTTATTTTAGAATAATGTTTTTTAAACCTTATTAAATTCCATCAATTTGATATTGATTAGAATAAGGTGTTTCAGTCTTACTAGAATATGGCTTTACAAGCCTATAAATAGACATAGTCTATTTCTCTTGTAATTATTCGAATTCGACATAGTGAATTTTCTTCTTCTCTACACGTGATTTTTTCCCGAAAGGGTTTCCACGTAAAATATGTGTGTTCTTTATTTTATTTTATTTTATTTTTCACACTAGTTTTCATATAAAGTAAATTGTTTTGTAAAATAATTCATTTTCAAAAATTTCAATGAGCCATTTTCAAATTTTTTATAGGTTAATTCACCAATTATATAAATTTTTTGGGGATCAATTGAACCCACAATCTTATATGTGGCTCCGTCCATGGTTACATACTTTTATCATTTTAGTAATCTATCATTAATTTACCATTAAATACTCATTTTTATCACCCAACTTTAGTAAGTTTTTGTTTTGGTCACTCATTTTTTTTTTAGAATTAATTTTATTTTATTCTAAAAAAACTTGAGTTTTATAAGGAATTAAGTTATTCAACTGCGAAGACAAAATCCTAGTTTTTCACTTGTAACTTAATTTCGTGTAAAAACTTAGGTTTTACCAAACTTTTCAGAATCAGACCAAAGTCAAATTACTCGGACCTCGATTTGTCGATCGACCATTTTGAATAAATTTAATTAAATAAATCATTAAAAATTAATAAAATAAAATAAAATAAAATAAACTAAAATTGATTGAACTAATACGATCTAATTTAAATAACCATGATTTTCCTATAAAAAACTTAAACTCCATCTATTTTCTTATTACTAAAAACTAAAATTAATTCTAAAAATAAAATAAAATGGTTTTTACTAAAAATCCAAATTTTGTCTACAAAAGGTTTCCATCTTATTTTAAAAGAAAAGCTAAAATAAATATAAAATAGGAAAACGAAAAGGGCAAATTAATTTTTCTAGTAAAAACTAAAGTTTTTCTTTCTTATAAAGGCTTGGTAATTTCTTGTAAAACTCTAGGTTTTTTTCTTTTATTGAGAGAAAAACTAAATTTAATTTAAAAGAGAAAAATAATAAAAAAAACTAAAAAGATAAAATGGTTTTTCTATCCTGAATTTCCTGTGTAAAATCTTGAGTTTTTCCCTTTATTGAAAACAAATTAAATTAATTTTTAAAAAATTAAAAAGATAAAATGAGTGTCTAAAATGAAAATTTACGAAAATTCAGTAACTAAAATGAGTCTATCTAATGACAAATTAACGATGAGTGACAAAATGATAAATATATATAATGACAGTGACTAAAATAATTAAAGTATGTAATGACAATATTTAAATTACAAATTTTTATTTTATTTTCGGTGCCTAAAATGAAAACTTATGAAAATTATTTGATTAATTGTGTAATTTAAACTAAAATAAGAACTATTGATATAAATTTTTTTAAAAAGTTTATACGAGTTCCAGCCAAACGAGCACATCTAAAGTTAAAATATTTGTTTTCCAAACTTTTCAAATTTATAAAACATTTTAATTAAAATAATAAAAAATATTTTCTATTTTAACATATTTTCAACTTCCAAGTACGTTTCTTTAATGTTGTCCATTTTCAAAAGAAAACAAAAATAGCTTTTGTTTCCTAAAAACTGTTGACTAATAAATCATTTTTCATTCAGCAAAGTGCTAAAAGTGAATCATTATTCGCTAAGAAAGAACCACACCCTTAAAATCATATTCTTTTTGTTCACATTGCACATAATTTGCATTTGCTGCAGCGCTTCAATAACCAATAATATATATAAAACCAATGGTGAATTTATAGCACTTATTTGATTCAATGAAAACTGCTACAACATATCTCAAGGTTCAGTTTATTTACACAGGATAGGATAGGAGTAAGCAGATGAAGGAGAAAAAAAAAAAAAGAAAAAAAGAAGAAGAACAAGAAGGAAAAACTGGTTGACCATCGACTCCTGCCAATCCGTACAACATGAGTTATCTCAGATGTACAGGATTTAGAAACTCATAAAGAATCACATGATAAGCATGTCCTTGAAGGAGGATAGAATGTTAGCCTGCAGCCTGCCAATTTTGCCCTCCAATGCCTTCATGTACAACCTCTTTTCATCTATCCACTGTTTCATCAGTTACTATCCAGCACACCCTTTAGAAAATTCAGCCCTTCCGCTGATATGCTCCTCCGAACACGGAACTGTGGTATTTCTATTCGAGGCGGAGGGTCAGTGGAGAAACAAACCACAATTACTGTTAAATTATCACAAGTGTTGCGTTTCAGTGCCTCCCTCACAAGCTCTCTTGAACATCTTTCAGGATCATTATGAAGCATCAGCTCCTTCCTTGCCATAGTCACTGCACACTGGCTACTCATAACATCCCACAGCCCATCACATCCCATTATCAAGAATTCATCCTCCTCACTTAACTCTGTCTCTTGCAGCTCTGGCTCTGCACTTAAAGGACAGGCAGATCCTTTTGGCCCCTTCATGTGCCAATCACCAAGTGCTCGTGCCACAGACAGTTGACCATTCAGGTAACCATCATAAATGACTCCCCCAAGTTTCTCAATTCTTCGTCTTTCACTTGTGCAGTTAGGTTTGTGGTCCTTGGACATTTCAATTGCTCTACCTCGCCTTCCCAACACAGCTCGACAATCCCCAGCATTTGCAATTATCAAGGTCCTACAAAGTGGATGTAAAATACTTTTGAGTTCAGATTTGACCATGCATAATGTTAAATACACCAGGGGACTAACATATCATGCTGATGCTAAAAGTAGAGACAGAAACATAAGTTGTCCTCTACCTCTATATATATTTTTTTACTAAGCAATTACAATTTCATTATAAATGGCTTTCATACTTATCCTCAAATGATGAATTCTATATTAAGTTTCTAAGATGAATGAAATCCCCATTCAATTTAACATCGTACAAGTTTCAATTTACTTGAAAATCTTCTACAGAATTGCTCGCAATGTTAGAGAAGGAAACTCTTCAAATCATTAGCTTTCTGTCTTCCTGTTTCTATATTTTCCTTACATCACTTTTTGAACAAAATTAATAAACCATGTCCATAAAAAGGCTGCTAGAAGTGGGTTTAAGGAAACAATACCAACAAGGAATTACCATCGCAGATCTGTGGTTCACTTACCTTCCAAAAATAAGTGCAATTAATGCAGTGGTGCCGGAGGATATATCAAGAGAGCTGGCATCTGCAAATGAATAATCAGCTTTCAGAAAAGCACTCTTGATTGCCTTCTCCACACAAACTGGAAAATGGGAGTCTTCAACTATGAATTTAAGGATATTCTTCCTGATAAATATGGCTGCATCAGTTCCTCCATGACCATCAAAAACCTGTCCACATGCATTGGCAAGAATCAGTTGATGAGTAAGGCCAACTATGATTCCAAGGCCACCTTTCAGTTGTACATGTAATAGAACTGATATCTGCAGACACCTTAAACTTAGCCATGGTATAAGGAGGCAGAAGATCGAAGGAAGAAAAATACTATAAAGTAATATCCATTTGGGGAAAAGGATTGCGTATGTTAAAAAACTTATGGTATTGCTAATGGAAGATCTGGCTGCAGTTTACAATATCAGAGATGATAACTATATTATCCATACTCTTCATTTTCCCTATAGTCTGTGCCCAACACATTGGACATGGAGGTATGATCCTACAAATATATAGAAAAACTTTGAAAAAAATAAGTATACCCATTCTGGACACATACCCATACGATATACTCACGAGTCTGGGTGACATAAGAAACTAATGAGCAAGGTTCCTATGGTTCTCCGCCCCCCTCCCCCTCCTTTTGGCCTGCACAAAATCTCTAGATTCCCTTTCTCTAAATGGGGTGCGCTCCAAACACCATTGCTAGACCTCCTCAATACTAACCACGGTAAAAGTACCACAAAGGCTCCTATATTGGGAGTGAGATTGCATTTTGCCCCCTCTACTGAGAAAAATGAGCAAATTAGTCTTTGTACGTTAGATGAAAGCGCAAATTTGTCCTTTTTTGTTAAAAGTTTCATTTATTTGTAACATTAAAAACTGGCATGCCTGACGGAATAACTAGACAATGCAATGTGGGGTGCCAAGTGTACGTTATGCTGTCGTACAAAAACCAGTTTTTTTAGAAATAGATGGAATTTTTTATAGAAGGACCAGTTTACTATTTGATCTAACGTACGTAGACTAATTTTCCCTTTTTTGAGTAGAGGACGCAAAATGCAATCTGACTCCTACTACAGGGGCCTCCATGGTACTTTTACCTACTAA